>NC_059076.1:142966663-143266663 GCF_020497125.1 Mauremys mutica
TAGAGACTCTATGGAACCTGTGGATTCGCTTAAGATTTTTACTTCATTTGAATCTACACTTTCTTTAACATATAGTGCCACTCCTCCCCCTGCATGGCCTGTTCTGTCCTTCCGATATATTTTGTACCCCGGAATGATTGTGTCCCATTGATTGCTCTCAGTCCACCAGGTTTCTGTGATGCCTATTATATCTATATCCTCCTTTATCACAAGGCACTCTAGTTCACCCATCTTATTATTTAGACTTCTGGCATTTGTGTACAAGCACTTTAAAAACTTGTCCCCGTTTATTAGCCTGCCTTTTTCTGATGTGCCAGATTCTTTTTTATGTGACTGTTTATCATCTGATCCGGCCCTTACATTATACTTCTCATTCCTCTGCTCCTGACTATAACCTGGAGATTCTCTATCATCAGACTCTCCCCTAAGAGAAGTCTGTGTCCGATCCACACGCTCCTCTGCAGCAGTCGGCTTTCCCCCATATCCTAGTTTAAAAACTGCTCTACAACCTTTTTAATGTTTAGTGCCAGCAGTCTGGTTCCACTTTGGTTTAGGTGGAGCCCATCTCTCCTGTATAGGCTCCTCCCATCCCAGAAGTTTCCCCAGTTCCTAATGAACGTGAACCCCTCCTCTCTACACCATCGTCTCATCCACACATTGAGACTCTGAAGCTCTGCCTGCCTACCTGGCCCTGCGCGTGGAACTGGGAGCATTTCTGAAAATGCCACCATAGAGGTCCTGGATTTCAGTCTCTTTCCTAGCAGCCTAAATTTGGCTTCCAGGACATCTCTCCTACCCTTCCCTATGTCATTGGTACCTACATGTACCATGACCACCGGCTCCTCCCCAGCACTACACATAAGTCTATCTAGATGCCTCGAGAGATCCGCAACCTTTGCACCAGGCAGGCAAGTCACCATACGGTTCTCCCGGTCATCACAGACCCAGCTATCTACATTTCTAATAATCGAATCTCCCATTACTAACACCTGCCTTTTCCTAGAAACTGGAGTACCCTTCCCCGGAGAGGCAACCTCAGTGCGAGAGGCAACCCCAGCACCATCTGGAAGGAGGGTCCCAACTACGGGAAGGTTTCCCTCTGCTCCCATTGACTGCTCTACTTCCCTGGGCCCTTCTTCCTCCTCAACAGCACAGGAGCTGTCTAAGCGGAGGTGGGACAATTCTACAGTGTCCCGGAAAGCCTCATCAACATACCTCTCTGCCTCTCTCTAAGAGTTCCGGTTCAGTGCCAAGCATGGATCCATCCATATGGTAACTCTCAAAAGAGCAATCTATGACCCAGGTACAGAGAACTAAAAAGTCTCCTGCCTATGAGGTGAAAAGATTAAGGGTGTGATCATTAGGGCAGAGAAGTGTAATGTATTGTGGGGAATGTCCACTCACAGCTGAACAAAACGCTCCTGAAGACTAGAGGAAGAGCCTGTATACCTGCAAGGACCTGAGAAAGGAACTGCAGACAGGGCCAACGCAGCTGACCTGTCTCCCCACCTCACACTGAGTCTGGGATCGGGAAGTCGGCCCAAGGTACCTGAGAAATTCTCTCTCTGCTTTGGATGACACCATGACACCTATATACCCCGATTCCCCGGAATCGAGCCCCGTGCCTAAGAGGGCCCCGCGCCATAGGCACCTTTTTAATTTTTAAATTTTTTTTTACATACCTGGCGGTGGTCTGGGTCTTCGACGGCAGGGAGTCCCTCATTTGCTCCGGGCCTTCGGCGGCATTTTGGCGGCAGGGGGGTCCTTCAGTGCCGTGGAAGACCCAGAGTGAGTGAAGGACCCCCTGCCGCGAAGTGTTGCCGAAGACCCGGACCGCCGCTGGGTATTCGAATCGGGCCCCACAGTTCCTAAAGCTGGCCCTGTATATACTGCTGGAGCTGCCAGCCACAAAGGGAAGGCCCATGAGCATAAGGATAGCACTTTTGTGGCCATAGCCCACAGCTGCGGGAGTCACTCCCAGCACAAATCTCAGTGCTGCCAGGACCACATATTAAACTCACGTGACCACCATTCCTACAGCAACCAGCCGACATGGACGGGGTAAGAAAAACAAGATTCCATGGAACTTTTAATATATAACCTGTAAGATGTACAATTGCCATGGTCCTGAGCACAGTATAAGCACTCAGGCAGATAACCGGGGCATCTGGGTAAGGGAGGAATCTATTACCCTCACCAACAGGGAGCAATGGAACCCAGTAAACCTCATTTGCTAGTGAATTAGGGATAAGGAAGGCTGGGGCCAGGCAGCCACTTTTTGGATTTGATCCACCAGACCCCCATTTTCCCACCCTGTACGTGTTGTTTCCTTTTCAAATACCATGTGTCCATCAGTGCTTGGAACATGCCAGCCTAGCCAGAGCTAGCTCCAGGCACCCAAGGGTTTGTTCTCTCACCTCATAGAGCTGCAGGTTCTGAATTGGCTGGGGCTCTGGGAACAGTGTCAGATCCTCAATGATGACAGCTTTTTGGGCAATCTTCACTGCTTTGTGCAAATGTCCATCCTCTGCAAAGGAAAGGCCAGAGCAGGGGAAGAGATTAGATCAGCACCACCATCTGGTGCCACAGCAGCAGAGACAAGCTCCACAACTGTCCCTTCCCAAAAGGGCCTCAGCTCCCATGCCAGGGGGTGGCCATTCTTGCTCTCACCTCAGATAGCTGACCCTCAGCCTGCATCTCAAGCCCTCCCTGACACCTCCTCTCTCCATCACTGCGGACAACATCAGCATCTGCCTGTCGCTCAGTCCCATAATGCAGAGGTCCCCTTTGACTCTGGATGTGAGGACCTAGAGAGAGGTCATACCATGTCTATGTCTTGCTGATTCTTTCTACATAATGTCTCTAAGATATGGACTCTCCTACCCACCCACACGGCTAAAATTCTCATCTGGGCTCTGGTTCTTACACATCTCCATTACTGAACATGCTTCTCCCTGGCCTTGACAAATGCAGTCTTGCCCAACGCACACCATTCAGAATACTGCTGCAAAGATTGTTTTCCTAGCCCATTGCTTTGACCATGCCAGCCCCTCCCCGCATACCTCCACTGGTTCCCCCTTTTCTGTCACTTCAGACATATGCCCTTGTCTTTGCTTTCAAGCCCCTTTGCAACCTATTCCCACCCTACCTATCATCTCTCATTAACTACTGAAATGCTGACTCCTGCTCCGAGTCAGACCATCATGCCAGCTTCCACTGCCCACTTGTTACATTTTCAAACAAACATTTTGTGCCTTCTCCCCTGCTACCCCCACACTTGGGAGACGATCCCAGCAAACAGCCCCAAACTAACTATTATCCTCCTTCAAAAACCTCCTTTGCTGTGAAGTCTAGAAAAAAATTGACAATGGTGCTAGTGTGCCGAGCCCACTTCCTACCATGCTGACCAATATTGTCTGTTGCTTGGTACTCCCCCCTCAGTCTGTCTGTGTCCATCGCTTGTGTTATTCTTAGACTGTAAGCTCCTTGGGGCAGGGGCTTGTTTGTTCTGCATTTGTACAGTGCCTAGCACCATGGGGTCCAGGTCCATGACTGGGCTCCCAGGAGCTACAATACAAATAATCAATCATCTCTCCACTCCATGTGGCTGCCCTCAGGTGACTGTACCTGATTTATAGTCATACTCTCCCAACCTGTGCCCATTCTTTCCCTGTGCCTGTCCATTCCTGTCCCCACCCAGTGCTGCCATCTCCCTCACCGGTCCCCAGGTACAGCATATCATATTCCTGCCCAGAGACGCTTCTGACACGATGTACTGCAATTCTGAGGTACTGTGTGTCCAGCTTGACCAACACGGGCCCCATTTCCAGTGGGTGAACAACCTGGTCCATGAGAGGATGATCTCGGACAAATGTCAGAACACGGTCAGGCAGCGCCAGCGAGGAGCCAAAGCCAGCCAGCTTCATGCTCTTGGTAATGCACTGTGGGTAAAAAACAGGAAGACATGTTCAAATGACCTGGGCAGCAGAACACCTGGACTGGATGTTGTTTCCTAGTCAGAAACTGGTAATTCCACTCCTTCAGCACCCTCGGGATCTTCTGAATACAAAGTATGGTGCATACAGGGTTTCATACACACAGTAGCAAATCACCTTGTGTTTCAGCAAATTCCACTGGGGACTGGGGCTAACTCCACAATGGCCCATTCAGGCTTTTAAGGCACAGCTCAGAGCAATAGAGGGACTACTTAGCTGCCCTTACAAACAGGTCACAAAGGTATCTACAGGCTAATGGCTGGCTAGGGAGATGGTTAATAGCTTAACTAAGCACCTGAGAAGGGGATATAATGAGAAGCATTAGAAACCACTGCCATCTCTGCCTACAACAAATCCTCCCCAGATTAAATCTGCCCTCTATCAGTTATTTTTGGCCATTATAATTGCTAATTTTGGGACTTCAGTGTTTTGCCATTTTCACCTTTGCTGTATTTGAGCATTTTGCCTAGAAAGTTTTACTTGTAATTAATTTTTATATATTTTTAAAGTATGTTTTTTTGCCCAGGAATTTTTGAAGTATTGGTGTTTTGCCTTGAGTGCTTATTAGGCACTTCTGATCAAATCAGTTATTTTGTTAAAGAGGCATTCTCCTATAGTAGCACTTTTTTTAATAAGAAGTTACAGTAGCAACTTTTGTGTGACCTGGAATTGCAGGACTGAGCACAGCACTTGCTGGCCTGCACAAGTGTACATGAGATTAACAAACACTAGTGTCCCACCTTTCATTCAACGTTACCCCTTTCGAGCAATTAGGTTGCGACCCAACACTGCTTGGTTTGACTGATGTTTTGTCTTGATGGCTCCTGGCTTAGCGCACCAATTTGTTGATAAATTGGGCACAGTTAATTGCTTGACCACACTTTGGTTTGTTATGAAATATACTTAAGAGACAAATAACCAACGTTCGTTAGGTTTATTGCTATAAGCCATTATAATATAATACAGGAAAAAAGGTTTTATACCGGGGTGGGCAAACTTTTTGGCCTGAGGGCCACATCGGGGTATGGAAATTGTATGGCAGGCCATGAATGCTCACAAAATTGGGGGTAGAGGTGCGGGAGGAGGTGAGGGCTCCAGCTGGGAGTACGGGCTCTGGGGTGGGGCCAGAAACGAGGAGTTCAGGGTGCGGCGGGGTTAGGCTCTGGGGTGGGGGTGAGGCTGGGGCTGAGGGTGCAGGAGGGGGCTCCAGACTGGGACCAAGGGGTTTGGAGAGCGGGAGGGGGATCAGGGCTGGGGCAGGCTGTTGGGGCGGGGGGGGTGAGGGCTCTGGCTGGGAGTGCGAGCTCTGAGGTGGGGTTTGGGGTACAAGAGGAGGCTCTGGGCTAGGATCAGGGCTGGCTCCAGGGTTTTTGCCGCCCCAAGTGGGGGAAAAAAAAAAAGCCGCGATCATGATCAGCGCCTGCTCCACCGCACCACTCTTTTCTTCGGTGGCAATTCGGTGGCCGGTCCTTCCCTCTGAGAGGGACTTGCCACCGAATTGCCGCCGAAGAGCCCAATGTGCCGCCCCAAGCACCTGCTTGCTGAGCTGGTGCCTGGAGCTGGCCCTGGCTGGGATCGAGGGTGGGAGGGGGAGATCAGGACTGTGGCAGGGGATTGGGGCACAGGGGGCGCTCAGGGGTACAGGCTTCGGACGGCGCTTACTGGAAGCATGTTCCCCCTCCGGCTCCGAGGCACGGCCAGATGGCTCTGCAAGCTTCCCCCTCCACAGGCACCACCCATGGTACCGCGGCCAATGGGAGCTGCAGGGTTGGTGACTGCGGACGGCACAGTGTGCAGAGCCGCCTGGTCATATGTCCGTGTACTACGTAGGAGACGGAATGGGGTCATGCCGGCTGCTTCCTAGGAGCCGCGCAGAGCGGAGCAAACCCCTCAACACTGCTCCCTGTCTGGAGCACTGGAGCGGGGCAAACCTCCAACCCTGCTCCCCAGTGGGAGCTGACGGCTGGATGTGGCCTGCGGGCTGTAGTTTGCCCACCCCTGTTTTATACAATACCAGTCTCCAGGAAACCACCTCATGCAGTGTTGTTACATTTACTTTATAGAATCACGGAATCATAGAATATCAGGGTTGGAAGGGACCTCAGGAGTTCATCTAGTCCAACCACCTGCTCAAAGCAGGACCAATTCCCAACTAAATCATCCCAGCCAGGGCTTTGTCAAGCCTGATCTTAAAAATCTCTAAGGAAGGAGATTCACCACCTCCCTAGGTAACCCATCCAAGTGCTTCACCACCCTCCTAGTGAAAAAGTTTTTTCTAATATCCAACCTAAACCTCCCCCACTGCAACTTGAGACCATTGCTCCTTGTTCTTGTCTGTTTATGTGGAAAGTGGACTCCCAAAGTTACACCCTAAAGCCATTTTTATATCCTACCTGTTTACAAGTAAAAGGTATTGTGTACGTTATTTGAAACTAAATTTAACCAATTAGGTTTTTACTTTTTTTTTTTTTTTAATAACATGGTGTAACCCTTATAGCTTTATTCTGTACACATGCATTTTAGCTACCAAAGGGTATGACACCACCTTCTAGTTTTGTACTAGGGTAGAACAATTATTTGTTATGTCCTCTTCCTTTGGGACATTCCAGCACAGGCTTGTGAGAGTAACTTTCTTTTTGCTCCCATGGTAAAGCACTCATCTGTACCAATTTTGACAGCTTTTTTATTTGCTTAAGCCAACACTTGTATCAGAGGGGTAGCTGTGTTAGTCTGGATCTGTAAAAGCAGCAAAGAGTCCTGTGGCACCTTATAGACTAACAGACGTATTGGAGCATGAGGTGCCACAGGACTCTTTGCCACTTATTTTAGTGAATGCAAAGGTTACGGGACACTTAGCATAAGTTATCAGGGTTATATAAAAATTATAGGCCCATTTAGGCTATATAACTGCTATAATATTTGTGCTTACTGCATACTGAGATAGATAGGTAGATATGTGTATGAATGATGTGGTACATATTATTAATATGATACGTATATATATTAGGCAGCATATGTTAGTCCAGGGCTGGCTCCAGCGTTTTCGCCGATCCAAGCGGGCAGAAAAAAAAAAAAAAGCCGCAATCGCGGCACTTCGGCGGCAGCTCTACCGCCGCTGCTTCAATCTTTGGTGGCAATTTGGCAGCAGGTCCTTCCCTGAGAGAGGGACTGAGGGACCTGCCACTGAATTGCCGCCGAAGAGCCAGATGTGCCGCCCCTTTCCATTGGCCGCCCCAAGCACCTGCTTGCTGCATTCGTGCCTGGAGCCGGCCTTGTTTGTCAACACCTCCCTCACCGCCCCACCCAGTGTTCTAGGCCAAAGCCTGAAGGTCCACAGCCCTGCTCATGAAAAAGGCAAAAAGAAGAGATCTGTATCTATCAGCACGGTTCTCATCACTTACTGCGCCTGGCCGTGGCTCAGGGACATCCCCACCCATGACACTTGTCCACTTGTCACAGTCATGTTTAAATTCCTTGAAACGGCCGTTCATGGCTTTCTGGATGTCCCGAATGCTGTAGGCACAGACAGCTGAGACCTGGCCGCCATCCCTGAAGGAGAAACAGAAAGGGACGTTAATTAGCTGTAAGAGAAACTTTGAGCAGATTGTCAGGGGAGAATCCCCAGACTCCGAGTGGCACCATGGAATGACTTGTGTGAAGTTAAATAAGGAGTGTGGCCCATACAACCTCTCAAGTTTCTATTTAGCATATCAAAAAGAAGATTTAGAGGTGACTTGATTACAGCATATAAATACCATCATGGAAGAAAAATGCCAGGTACTAAAGGGCTCTTTAATCTAGCAGAGAAAAGCATAACAAGACTCAGTGGCTTGATTCTGGAGGCAGATAATTCAAATCAGAAGTTAGGGACAATTAAAAAAAAAACAAAGAGAGATTAGCCATTGGACCAAAGTATCATGGGAAGTGGTGAATTCTCCAGCTCTTGATGTTTTCAGATCAGTACCGGATGCCTTTATGGAAGGTGTGCCTTAGTCACACACCATACAGGGGTAACTGAGTGAATGTAATGGCCTGTGATGTACAGGAGGTCACAGTAGGTGACCTAATGGCCCCTTCTGGCCTTAAACTCTATGAATCCAGTTATAGGCATTATCAGTAGAGATATGCACTTTGGGGAAATTCACTCATGAGCGGTAAGAAACCCCTAAAGAGCAGGGAATGAGGAAGATATTTAGATAAGTGACTGAAAAATTGCTCTCCTGAACTAGGCACCAGATCTCAAAGCTAGGGCAAAAGTGATGCTATGAAGGTAAGAATTGAGCTCTGTATATTTCTACACTGAGGACATTACAGAAGGCAAGCCTTGAAAGACACCTTGGTTGCAATGGGATGGGATATCTGCTAACCCACAGCATGTTCCTATAGAGGATTTGACCCAGTGGGATCTATCAGGAGGAAATAGCCTGTCCCCTAACTCTACTTGGGGGATTGTTCCATTAGATAGCAGTTAGGAGCACTTTTAATGTCATGCATATGCGTGTGTCAGGGTGTACACTAACCTCCATTGAAGAGGAAAGATTTGGGGAAGACAAGTGAAAATCAGTAACCACATTAGGGAAGAAATTGGGGTGTGGGCCCATTACCCATTTGTCTTCAGGGAAGGCTGTGTAAGTAGGGCTCAGCGGTAAAGGATGGGACTCTAGTTCTCCTGGCAGATGTGTCACCATAAAACATTATAACAGTAGATGCAGAAGACCTGGCACAGGCAAAAGCAGCTTTGCATGTCAAATCCAGGGGTTCCCAAGTATCAGACCTACGTATCACAATGTGGCACTGTCGGCAGAACTCGGGACAGGTCTTGTTTGATAAAATGGTTATTTTCCTATATTGTAGCTGTTGTACTTCAAGATGTGTTGTCTCGCTCTTCTCCTTTGGTGTGGGCACACCCAGTGTGCTCAAGCCAAAGAGTTCATGACACAGCATGTGCCCTGCACCTCCTGACTAGGGTGGTCAGGTGTCCAGTTTTTGACTGGAAAGTCCAGTAAAAAAGGGGACCAGACACCAAAAGTCAGATTACTGTGGATGGGGGAGGAAGGGGAGTGGAGGCACCCGGTCATCAACCTGCACCAGCCCCTGCTCAGCCAGGGCTGCCTCCTACCTGCATCACATGGGCAGGCAGCAGGCTCCACATCAGGCTGCAGCTCCTGTCCCAGCCCCAGAACAGAGGGAGCCCAGCTGGGGAGAGGGAGGGAGGTGGAGAGGATTGAGCAACCAGGAAGAGGGAGAGGGGAGAGCAGTGAGTGACTGGGGAAGAGGCAGGACAGGGGGAAGGGCCTAGGGGAAAAGAGGTGGGGCAGAAAGAGAGAGAGAGTGTGTGTGTGTGTGTGTGGTTTCCAAAAATTAGAAAGTTAGCAACCCTACTCTCTACACCATGGGCCAAAGGCATAAATGGTGGAGTCCCTGGTCTCCTTTCAGTTCCTTCACACCAGAATCATGATGAGATAGACTCCAAGGAAGAGGGAAAGGAGGGTAGGCTGTGGGTTCTCACACAGTTACAACGCAGTTAAGTAACAGATTTTTCTTCTTTATGTGACTGCACACATCCATTCCACTTAGATGACACCCAAGCAATGCATCATGGTGGTGGGGCCTGGAGTCAATTTGAAAAGGGATTGCACCGTTGCTCTCCCAAAGTCAAGTCAGCTTTGGAAGCTGCAATAATCACACAATGTTTGGCAAAGCTATGCCTCGAGGACCATGTCTCTGCTTTACAGATGTCCTCTATAGGCACATTTTTCAACAAAGTCAGGCAAGTTGCTTGGGCTGAATGCGCTGCCACTCTTGGAGGACAAAGTGTTAGCTAGCTCATAAATGAGGGTTGCCAGCCCTCCAAGTAAAAAAGGGAAGCACCAGAGATGGGGGTTGGCTTATGAACGGGTATAGAGAGGGAGAGGTGGGACTCAGCCCCTCCCCTCAACAGAGAGAGCAAGGAGAGGCAGCACAGCCGGCAGAGACAGAAGGGAAGAGACAGGGCCAGAGTCTCTCCGCTTCTGGCCACGCTGCTCTCCCCCCAGCCTCTGAAGCAGTTGCAGCTCCGGGACTGGTAGGCTGCAGCCGTGCCTCTTGGCCCCACCCCCCAGAGAAGGCTGTGGCCACGCCGCCCAGCCCAGCCCTCTGGAACTGGAACATGCTGCAATCGCGCTGCCCAGCCTGCTGAAGCAGCTCCAGCCAGGTCAGAGACATCCTCCCCTGGCCCTCCCCAGATAAGGTGGGAAGGGGTGAGATGGGGAGAGTGTGGGGGTCCCAGGCTAGGGGTGGGGTCATGTGGGGAGTGGTCACAGGGGTTACTCCCCTGACTCCCAGCTTCTCCCCGCCAAAAAATGTCCCAGCCCCTCAGGATAAGCAGCTGGCATGCCGGGAAACTTTGTTTACTTAGGTTTACCTCCATGCCTGCAGATGCTCGAGGTAAACAAACCATCTCAGCCCACCAGCGGCTTATCCTGATGGCCCAGGAGCCAAAGTCTGCTGACCCCTGAATTATAAGGTCGGCTTATGAACGGGTCATAACAATTTTCCATTTTTACTTATCCATTTTGGGAGGGGTCGGCTTATAAACGAACAGGCTTATGATCGAGTATATACAAATAGATGTGGTCTATATAAAAAGAGGACACAACAAACATTTAGTGTAGGGAGTCTCTCCTCATCCTTATGCACACACATCTCAGGGGAAAAGGTAGGCAGATGGATTGTCTGGTTATGGTGAGAGCTGGACACCACCTTCATTAGAAATTCCAGATGTGGTTTCATTGAGACTTTGTATTTATAGAATGTCGTACGGGGGACCTGTCATCAGGACTTGCAGCTCTGCCCACTTCTCTTGCCCACATGATAGAATCATAGAATATCAGGGTTGAAAGGGACCTCAGGAAGTCATCTAGTCCAACTCCCTGCTCAAAGCAGGACCAATTCCCAACTAAATCATCCCAGCCAGGGCTTTGTCAAGCCTGACCTTAAAAACCTCTAACGAAGGAGATTCCACCACCTCCCTAGGTAACCCATTCCAGTTCTTCACCACCCTACTAGTGAAAAAGTTTTTCCTAATGTCCAACCTAAACCTCCCCCACTGCAACTTGAGACCATTACTCCTTGTTCTGTCATCAGGTTCTGCATCTGACGAAGGGGTATTCACCCACGAAAGCTCATGCTTTCTAGTCTATAAGGTGCTACAGGACTCTCTGCTGCTTTTACAGATCCAGACTAACACGGCTACCCCTCTGAGACCAGGTACCACCGAGAACAGTCTAGATCCATCCTCTTTGGAACCCCACTTCAGGTAGCGGTGAATAGCAGAGGCTAACAGAGGGAGCGTGCCTGGGATCTGTCCGTGAGGAGGTAAGCTAAGTGCTGCATTTAGGGGGGCTGGTGAGTATCTGAGTGTCTGTTGCAGGGGACAGTTTGTCAGTTTGACCGTGTGCTTGATTGTTTGTTTGAACAGTGTGAATTAGGAGTGCTTTGTTCCAGGTGGGCCGTGAGTGGGCCTGACTGCTGTAAAAAAGCAGTCAGCAGCGAACCAGCTGAGCAGCGAATAGCAGAGGCTAACAGAGGGAGTTTGCCTGGGGAGAGCCCACTGAGGCTTTCATCTCGCGGGCTTCTGTGAGTTGCTGCAACAGCTGAGGAAGCTCTTAGAAGGAAGAAATTATGAAAAGTGAGCATTCGGCTGTTGTAACCTGCACAGGGTGTGCCATGTTTGTCTTTCTTCCACAGGACAGAAGCGACTTTGTACAAAGTGCAAGCTGGTCTCTATATTGGAAGAGAAGGTTTGAGGTCTGGAGCAACAAGTATCCACCCTGTGTTGCATAAGAGAAAATGAAGATTTCCTGGACAGACATCAGGATATGCTTCTATGGGCACAACGTCCTGAAGAATCGGAGCAGGCTGTGCAGAGGGGAGAGAGGGACGGTGAAGAAATTTGGCAGCATGTGACCTCCAGAAGAAGAAAGAGGAGCGTCCATGTACCAGCAATGGAGATACAGATGAGCAACCGTTTTCATGTTCTCTCCACAGGTACTAATGTGGAGAGTGGAGTAGATGATACATCTGAGAGAAGGGAGCAGAAGGAGACTCCACCGATTGGAAGGCATGAGATGTACTGTCCTAGGGATGGGGGTTCCACGACCACCACTCCCAAGAGAAGGAGGAGGGTGGTGGTGGTTGGGGACTCCCTCCTCAGGGGGACTGAGTCATCTATCTGCCGCCCCGACCGAGAAAACCGAGAGGTCTGCTGCTTGCCAGGAGCTAGGATTCACGATGTGACGGAGAGACTGCTGAGACTCATCAAGCCCTCGGATCGCTACCCCTTCCTCCTTCTCCATGTGGGCACCAATGATACTGCCAAGAATGACCTTGAGTGGATCACTGCAGACTACATAGCACTAGGAAGAAAGATAAAGGAGTTTGAGGCGCAAGTGGTGTTCTCATCCATCCTCCCTGTGCAGGGAAAAGGCCTGGGTAGGGATCGTCGAATTGTGGAAGTCAACGAATGGCTACGCAGGTGGTGTCGGAGAGAAGGCTTTGGATTCTTCGACCATGGGATGGTGTTTCAAGAAGGAGGAGTGCTAGGCAGAGACGAGCTCCACCTAATGAAGAGAGGGAAGAGCATCTTCGCAAGCAGGCTGGCTAACCTAGTGAGGAGGGCTTTAAACTAGGTTCACCAGGGGAAGGAGACCAAAGCCCTGAGGTAAGTGGGGAAATGGGTTACCAGGAGGAAGCACGATCAGGAGAGTGCAAGAGGGGAGGACTCCTGTCTCAGACCGAGAAAGCGAGACAATCAGCAAGTTATGTTAAGTGCCTATACACAAATGCAAGAAGAATGGGAAACAAGCAGGGACAACTGGAAGTCCTGGCACAGTCAAGGAACTATGATGTGATTGGAATAACAGAGACTTGGTGGGATAACTCACATGACTGGAGTACTGTCATGGATGGATCTAAACTGTTCAGGAAGGACAGGCAGGGCAGAAAAGGTGGGGGAGTTGCATTGTATGTAAGAGAGTAGTATGACTGCTCAGAGCTCCAGTATGAAACTGCAGAAAAACCTGAGAGTCTCTGGATTAAGTTTAGAAGTGTGAGCAACAAGGGTGATGTCATGGTGGGAGTCTGCTATAGACCACCAGACCAGGGGGATGAGGTGGATGAGGCTTTCTTCCGGCAACTAGCAGAAGTTACTAGATTGCAGGCCCTGGTTCTCATGGGAGACCTTAATCACCCTGATATCTGCTGGGAGAGCAATACAGCAGTGCACAGACAATCCAGGAAGTTGTTGGAAAGTGTAGGGGATAATTTCCTGGAGCAAGTGCTGGAGGAACCAACTAGGGGCAGAGCTCTTCTTGACCTGCTGCTCACAAACAGAGAAGAGTTAGTAGGGGAAGCAAAAGTGGATGGGAACCTGGGAGGCAGTGACCATGAGATGGTCGAGTTCAGGATCCTGACACAAGGAAGAAAGGAGAGCAGCAGAATACGGACCCTGGACTTCAGAAAAGCAGACTTTGACTCCCTCAGGGAGCTGATGGGCAGGATCCGCTGGGAAAATAACATGAGGGGGAAAGGAGTCCAGGAGAGCTGGCTGTATTTTAACGAATCCTTATTAAGGTTGCAAGAACAAACCATCTCGACGTGTAGAAATATAGCAGGCGACCAGCTTGGCTTAACAGTGAAATCCTTACTGATCTTAAACACAAAAAAGAAGCTTATAAGAAGTGGAAGCTTGGACAAATGACCAGGGAGGAGTATTAAAATATTGCTCAGGCATGCAGGAGTGAAATAAGGAAGGCCAAATCACACTTGGAGTTGCAGCTAGCAAGAGATGTTAAGAGTAACAGGAAGGGTTTCTTCAGGTATGTTAGCAACAAGAAGAAAGTCAAGGAAAGTGTGGGCTCCTTACTGAATGAGGGAGGCAAACTAGTGACAGAGGATGTGGAAAAAGCTAATGTACTCAATGATTTTTTTGCCTCTGTCTTCACAAATAAGGTCAGCTCCCAGACTGCTGCACTGCGCAGCACAGTATGGGGAGAAGGTGACCAGCCCTCTGTGGAGAAAGAAGTGGTTCAGTACTATTTAGAAAAACTGGATGAGCACAAGTCCATGGGGCCAGATGCGCTGCATCCGAGGGTGCTAAAGGAGTTGGCCGCCGATGAGATTGCAGAGCCATTGGCCATTATCTTTGAAAAATCATGGCGATCGGATGACTGGAAAAAGGCTACTGTAGTGCCCATCTTTAAAAAAGGGAAGGAGGAGGATCCGGGGAACTACAGGCCAGTCAGCCTCACCTCAGTCCCTGGAAAAATCATGGAGCAGGTCCTCAAGGAATCAATTCGGAAGCACTTAGAGGAGAGGAAAGTGATCAGGAACAGTCAGCATGGATTCATCAAGGGCAAGTCATGCATGACTAACCTAATTGCCTTCTATGACCAGATAACTGGCTCTGTGGATGAGGAGAAAGCAGTGGATGTGCTATTCCTTGACTTTAGCAAAGCTTTTGATACGGTCTCCCACAGTATTCTTGCCAGCAAGTTAAAGAAGTATGGGCTGGACGATTGGACTATAAGGTGGATAGAAAGCTGGCTAGATCGTTGGGCTCAACGGGTAGTGATCAATGGCTCCATGTCTAGTTGGCAGCCGGTATCAAGTGGAGTGCCCCAAGGGTCGGTCCTGGGACCGGTATTGTTCAATATCTTCATTAATGATCTGGAGGATGGCGTGGACTGCACTCTCAGCAAGTTTGCAGATGACACTAAACTTGGAGGAGTGGTAGATATGCTGTTGGGTGGGGATAGGATACAGAGGGACCTAGACAAATGAGAGGCTTGGGCCAAAAGAAACCTGATGAGGTTCAACAAGAACAATGCACAGACAATCCAGGAAGTTTCTGGAAAGTGTAGGGGACAATTTCCTGGTGCAAGTTCTGGAGGAACCAATTAGGGGAAAAGCTCTTCTTGACCTGCTGCTCACAAACAGGGAAGAAATAGTAGAGGAAGCAATAGAGGATGGGATTCTGGGAGGTAGTGACCATGAGATGGTCGAGTTCAGGATCCTGATACAAGGAAGAAAGGAGAGCAGTAGAACAGAGACCCTGGACTTCAGAAAAGCAGACTTCGACTCCCTCAGGGAACTGATGGGCAAGGTCCCCTGGGAGAATAACATGACGGGGAAAGGAGTCGAGGAAAGCTGGCTGTATTTTAAAGAATCCTTATTGAGGTTGCAGGAACAAACCATCCCGATGTGTAGGAAGAAAAGTAAATATGGCAGGTGACCAGCTTGGCTTAACAGTGAAATCCTTGCTCGTCTTAAACACAAAAAAACAGCTTACAAGAAGTGGAAGATTGGACAAATAACCAGGGAGGAGTATAAAAGTATTGCTCAGGCATGCAGGAGTGAAATTAGGAAGGCAAAATCACGCTTGGAGTTGCAGCTAGCCGGAGATGTTAGGAGTAACAAGAAGGGTTTCTTCAGGTATGTTAGCAACAAGAAGAAAGTCAAGGAAAGTGTGGGCCCCTTGCTGAATGAGGGAGGGAATCTAGTGACAGAGGATGTGGAGAAAGCTAGTGTACTCAATGCTTTTTTTGCCTCTGTCTTCACAGACAAGGTCAGCTCCCAGACAGCTGCACTCTGCAGCATGGTATGGGGAGGAGGTGACCAGCTCTCTGTGGAGAAAGAAGTAGTTCGGGACTATTTAGAAAAGCTGGACAAGCACAAGTCCATGGGGCCGGATGCGCTGCATCCGAGGGTGCTAAAGGAGTTGGCCGCCGATGAGATTGCAGAGCCATTGGCCATTATCTTTGAAAAATCATGGCGATCGGGGGAGGTCCCGGATGACTGGAAAAAAGCTAATGTAGTGCCCATCTTTAAAAAAGGGAAGAAGGAAGATCCAGGGAACTACAGGCCAGTCAGTCTCACCTCAGTCCCTGGAAAAATCATGGAACAGGTCCTCAAGGAATCAATTCAGAACCACTTAAAGGAGGGGAAAGTGATCAGGAACAGTCAGCATGGATTCACCAAGGGCAAGTCATGCCTGACTAACCTAATTGCTTTCTATGATGAGATAACCGGTTCTCTGGATGAGGGGAAAGCAGTGGATGTGCTATTCCTTGACTTTAGCAAAGCTTTTGATACAGTCTCCCACAGTATTCTTGCCAGCAAGTTAAAGAAGTATGGGCTGGATGAATGGACGGTAAGGTGGATAGAAAACTGGCTAGATGGTCGGGCTCAATGGGTAGTGATCAATGGTTCCATGTCTAGTTGGCAGCCGGTATCAAGTGGAGTGCCCCAAGGGTCGGTGCTGGGGCCGGTTTTGTTCAATATCTTCATTAACAATCTGGAGGATGGTGTGGACTGCACCCTTAGCAAGTTTGCAGATGACGCTAAACTGGGAGGAGTGGTTGATATGCTGGAGGGTAGGGACAGGATACAGAGGGACCTAGACAAATTAGAGGATTGGGCCAAAAGAAATACGATGAGGTTCAACAAGGATAAGTGCAGAGTCCTGCACTGAGGACGGAAGAATCCCATGCACTGCTACAGACTAGGGACCGAATGGCTGGGCAGCAGTTCTGCAGAAAAGGACCTTGGGGTTACGGTGGACGAAAAGCTGAATATGAGTCAACAGTGTGCCCTTGTTGCCAAGAAGACTAATGGCATTTTGGGTTGTATAAGTAGGGGCATTTCCACCAGATCGAGGGATGTGATTATTCCCCTCTATTCAGCACTGGTGAGGCCTCATTTGGAGTACTGTGTCCAGTTTTGGGCCCCACACTACAAGAAGGATGTGGATAAATTGGAGAGAGTCCAGCGGAGGGCAACAAAAATGATTAGGGAGCTGGAGCACATGACTTATGAGGAGAGGCTGAGGGAACTGGGATTGTTTAGTCTGCAGAAGAGAAGAATGAGGGGGGATTTGATAGCTGCTTTCAACTACCTGAAAGGGGGTTCCAAAGAGGATTGATCTAGACTGTTCTCAGTGGTAGAAGATGACAGAACAAGGAGTAATGGTCTCAAGTTGCAGAGGGAGAGGTTTAGGTTGGACATTAGGAAAAACTTTTTCACTAGTAGGGTGGTGAAACACTGGAATGGGTTACCTAGGGAGGTGGTGGAATCTCCTTCCTTAGAGGTTTTTAAGGTCAGGCTTGACAAAGCCCTGGCTGGGATGATTTAGTTGGGAATTGGTCCTGCTTTGAGCAGGGGGTTGGACTAGATGACCTCCTGAGGTCCCTTCCAACCCTGATATTCTATGATTCTAGTTGAAAGCAGCTATCAAATCCCCCCTCATTCCTCTCTTCTGCAGACTAAACAAACCCAGTTCCCTCAGCATCTCTTCATAAGTCATGTGCTCCAGCCTCTTAATCATTTTTGTTGCCCTCCACTGGACTTCTTGGCAACAAGGGCACACTGTTGATATTAGAACTAATTATTAAACAATCAATTTTTAAGCACCCAGAGGATATAGCTAACATGAATATGTCAAGTAATTTGTCACGTAACTTCCTTTAACAGCATTAGTGCCCTAGTGCAGTGGTTCTCAAACTTTTGTACTGGTGATCCCTTTCATATACCAAGCCTCTGAGTGTGATCCCCTTATAAATTAAAAACACTTTTTAATATATTTAACACCATTATAAATGCTGGAGGCAATGCGGGGTTTGAGGTGGAGGCTGACACCCTGCAACCCCCCATGTAATAGCCTTGTGACCCTCTGAGGAATCCTGATCCCCAGTTTGACAACCCCTGCTCTAGTGGATGGGGGGGAACTATAGATGTGATATATCTTGATTTTAGTAAACTTTTTGACACAGTCCCACATGACATTCTCATAAGCTAACTAGGGAAACGTGTTGTAGAAGAAATTACTACAGTAACTCCTCATTTAAATAACATTGTTTTGTTGTTACATTGCCGATCAATTAGAGAACATGCTCGTTTAAAGTTGCACAATGCTCCTGTATAACGTTGTTTGGAAGCCACCTGCTTTGTCCACTGCTTGCAGAAAGAGCAGCCCATTGGAGCTAGCTGGTAGGGGCTTGGAACCAGGGTGGACCGGCAGCTCCCCATCAGCTCCCCTAAGTTCCCTGTGTGGCAGCTGCCCAACAGGCTACCAATTGCCGTCAGTTCAGCTGTCCCCCCCCCCACACTGCCCTGTGCTGCTCCTGCCCTGTGCCTTGGAGCTGCTCCCAGGAGCCTCCTGCTTGTTGTGTGGGGAGGAGGGGGGAAGGGGAAGAAGGGGGCTGATGTCAGGGTGTCTCCCTCCCCCCTGCTCCTGCCCCACATTTACCCCATCTCCATAGAGCGGGGTGGGGGGAGGAACACGACAGGGCTCAGGATGGAGGGAGCTTGCTCGCAGCAGCTGCTGTCTCAACTTGCTGATCTACTTAAAAGGCAGTGTACTTAGACTGGGGTCAGTGTACTTAAAGGGGCAATGTGCATCTCCCTCTCTCTCTCACACACGGTGTGTGTCTCTGTCTACCATGCTGTTTCCCCTCCCTCCATTCATGCTGCCTTGTAGAGTGTGAGGCTACATTAACAACGTGTTAACCCTTGAGGGCTCAGCCGAGTGCTAGTTCATCATTTAGCAGTAAGGCATTCCCTGGGAAATATCCTACCCTCTTCCACCTTCTGACTCCACCTCAACCAAGCTTCACAATCATCATTGCTGTGTACAGTATTAAATTGTTTAAAACTTATACTGTGTATAAATATATATAATATAGTCTTTTGTCTTGTGAAAAACATTTCCCTGGTATCTAAATCCCCACCGCCCCACTCCCCGGCCGCATTTACATTAATTCTTATGGGAAAATTGGATTCGCTTAACATCATTTCGCTTAAAGTTGCATTTTTCAGGAACATAACTACAACATTAAGCGAGGAGTTTGAAAGACCAAACTCAAAGAATAGTTATCAATGGTTTACTGTCAAACTGGGAGGACA
Organism: Mauremys mutica; assembly: GCF_020497125.1. Taxonomy (NCBI): domain Eukaryota; kingdom Metazoa; phylum Chordata; order Testudines; family Geoemydidae; genus Mauremys; species Mauremys mutica. The sequence goes on from NC_059076.1 coordinate 142,985,599, forward strand.
TATCTAGTGGGTTCCTACAGGGATCTGGTACTACTGAATATTTTCATCAATTACATCAATAATGGAGTGGAGACTATGCTCATACAATTTGTGGATGACACCAAGCTGGGAGGGGTTGCCAGTGCAAAGTACTACACTTAAGAAGGAAAAATTAAATACACAAATACATATAAATGCACAGCTACAAAACAAGGTAGGCAGTAGTACTGCAGAAAAGGATCTGGGGGTTATAGCGGATCATAAATTGAATCTGAGCCAACAATGTGATGCAGCTGAGAAAAAGACTAATATTCTGGGGTGTACTGACAGGAGTGTCATATGTCAGACACATCCTGCTCTGCTTGGCACTGGTGGGGTCTTGGAGTACTGTGTCACATATGTTAAGGGCTGTTATAAATTGTTCTCCAAATCCATTGAAGGTGGGACAAAAAGTAATCTGCACCAAGGGAGATTTAGGTTTGATTTTGGGAAAAGCTTTCTAACTCTAAGGGGAGTTAAGCTCTGGAACAGGCTGCCAAGGGAGGGCTTGGAATCCGCACCACTGGAAGTTTTTAAGAACAAGTTAAACAAACACCTGCCAGGGATGATCTAGGCACAGTTGGTCTGGCCCCTAGTAAGGGGCTGAACTAGATGACTTCGCAAGGTGCCTTCCAGCCCTACATTTTTATGATTCTATGATATTAGAATAACCTCTTGTATTGTGGAGAGATGATGGGCGGGGGGCCCTAGGAAAAAAGGAAACCGATGAAAAGTTTTGGATTTTGGTAAAGGGGCGGGGTTGTTTTTATGAAGCCTACAAGGAGAGGAAACCTAACTAAACTAACTCTACCTACTCCAATACTAATTATAGACATTAGTAAGGTAATAGTTAAGTCGCACAAAGCAGGGGAATGGACACTGCAGGGATTCTGTCTCACAGCCATGGGCTTTAAGGAACTGAGCAGTGGCTGATCCCGCTCAACCTTATATGCCTTCATTTACTGGGGGGAAATGCAATTACATCAGGGTGCAGGCCTGGCCGCAATGGACACTGCTATTGCACACATGGGCCGCGTGTGTGTCAAGACTGGAATCTGTGTGGACAGTCACTCAGAGAGAAACCGAAGTTCCCCAAAACACAGTGTTTCCAGATTAAAAATGATCTGGGCAACACACAAGATGAACAGTCATAACTAGGAGTGAAGAGAATAAAAGAAGTCAATGGACTAAAGGACCAGGATGCTCCCACCTGCTGCTTTAGCACCTGTAAGGAACTGAGAAGTTGTGAGGATTTTTCCTCCTTATTCTATCCTTGCACGGAGCATTGCATTGCTTGAGACAATATACACTTGGCTCTGCTGGCAGAGATGTCCACAGGGACTCAGACTTGGTGTGCAGAGCACAGCCATATCACGAGACTGAGGATCACTCCCCTTTGCATACCAAGTCCACTTTCCATTCAATGAGCACCTGCCAGAGCCAGGAAAGGCACCCACCTCTGGGCTGAGAAGATACCATAGAACACTGCCGAAGTCCCGTTTACAGAGTGCAAGGTAAATACATCCTTCAGTAGATTGAAGTTGATTCCACTCTCTGGATCCAAGCAAACCAGCTGGGTCTTTAGGAAAGTTGTCCACCGCTTCTGCAGGGTCTTCAGGCCTCCCAAGTCCCCCTAGAGAGAGAGCAAAAAGGAGACATTTACCCACAGGAAAAAGAGGATTCATCTGTTGCTCACAGCTTCTAGCAAGAGCTTATCTTAACTCATCCAAGCATCTTGGGTATTCTTCTGTTCAAGCATTAGCACTGTGCTTTCACTTGGGGGTTCTATGACCAACAGGTCCATTCCGGTGTCAACATAGAAGAAGGCAGCCCCAAGATTAGGGCAGGATATGTACATAAAGTCAGACTGCAAATAAAGCATAAATTTTTAACAATGAGGGACGTGATGGATTCTCCATCACTGACAAATTTTAAATCAAGATTGATTGTTTTTCTAAAAGATCTGTTCTGGGGATTATTTTGGGAAAGTTCTATGATCTGTGTTATACAGGAGATCAGACTAGATGATCACAATGGTCTCTTCTGGCCTTGGAATCTACAAAATTTATTGGAATGACAGAGTAGGGAAATGGCACTATATGTGAAAGAAAGCAGAGTGAAAGAAGGAGTGAAAATCTTAAATAAACCAAACTGTACCATAGAATGTATGGATATAAATTCCCTGGTTGAATAATAAGAGTTTAGCAGTAGGAATATACCACCAACAACATAACCAGGATGGTGATGGTGATTGTGAAATGTTCTGGGAGAGTAGAGAAGCTCCAAAACCAGAAAACCCAATGGTAATGGAGGATTTCAACTATCCCCATAGTGATTGGGTACATGTCACCTCAGGACAAGATGCAGAGATAAAGTTTCTAGACATCATTAATGACTACTTCTTGGAGCAGCTAGTCCTGGAACCCTATAAGGAGGGAGGCAATTCTTCATTTAGTCCTAAGTGGAGCACAGGATCTGGTTTAAGAGGTAAATATAGCTGAAATGCTGGGTAATAGCAACCATAATGTAATTATATTTAAATCCTTTTGGGGGGAAAATACCAAAGAATGCCACCACAGTAGCATTTAACTTCAAAAAGGGGAACACCACAAAATGAGGTTTGTTAAACAGAAATTAAAAGGAATAGTCGCAAGAATAAAATGCCTCCAAGCTTCATGGAACTTTTTAAACATACCTTAATAGAGGATCAATTAAATGTATAGCCAAAATAGAAAATGCAATAAAAAAACATCATGCAGGTCAAAAAAATGCCACCATGGCTAAACAACAGAGTTGAAGAGGTGGTTAGAGACAAAAAGGAATCCTTGAAAGGAGCATAAATTCTGGCAAGTCAAGTGTCAAAGGAAAATTAGGCATGCCAAAAAAAGAATTTGAAGAGCAACTAGCAAAAAGACACAAAAACTGATGGCTAGGGTGACCATATATCCCAATTTTATAGAGATAGTCCCGATATGGAGCTTTGTCTTATACAGGAGCCTATTACCTCCCACCCCCATCCCAATTTATCTGGTCATCCTACTGACAGCAAAAAAATTTAAGTACATCAGAAGCAGGAAGTCTGCCAGACTAATTGGCAGTGGGGCCACTGGCTGATTGAGGTGCTAAAGTAGGCTCAAGGAAGAGAAGGCCATTGCGGAGAAACTAAATGAATTATTTACATCGGTCTTCACTGAAGAGGATGTGAAGGAGATTCCCACAGCCAGGCTATTTTTGTTAGGTGACAAATCTGAAAAACTGTCCCAGACTGAGACATTTATGAATGGAACAAACTGATCAGGAATTCATACAAGAAATTGCAGAACTAATAACCTATTGCTTAAATCAGCTTCTGTACCAGATGACTGGAGAATAGCTAATGTAATGCCGATTTTTTAAAAAGGCTTCAGAGGCGATCCTGGCAATTACAGGCCGGTAAGCCTAACTTCAGTACTAGGCAGATTGATTAAAACTATAGCAAAGAACAGAATTATCAGGCTCACAGACGAACATGATATGTTGAAGAGTCAACTCAGCCTTCTGTAAAGGGAAATCATTCCTAACCAATCTACTACAATTCTTTGAGTATCAACAAGCACACATACAGGTTGATCCAATTAACACAGTGCATTTGGACCTTCAGAAAAACTCTGACAAGTTCCAACACCAAAGGCTCTTATGCAAAGTAAGCAGTCATGTGCCGTTCAACACATTCATAAATGACCTGAAAAAGGAGTGAACAGCGAGGTGGCAAAATCTGCAGATGATACAAAATTACTCAAGATAGTTAAGTCCAAAGCAGACTGGAAAGAGTTACAAAGGGATCTCACAAAGCTCGGTGACTAGGCAACACAATGGCAGATGAAATTCCATGTTGATAAATGTGAAGTAATTCACACTGGAAGACATAATCCCTGCTACACATATACAATGAGGGGGTCTAAATTAGCTGTTACCACTCAAGAAAGCTCTTGGAGTCATTGTGGATAGTTCTCTGAAAACATCTGCTCAATGTGCAGTGGCAGTCAAAAAAGCTAACAATGTTATTACCTTTCCTAATGGTTCCTAAATTAGAACACATAATGCCACTATATAAATCCATGATATGCCCACACCTTGAATGACCATGCAGTTCTGGTCATCCTACCTCAAAAAAGATATGTTTGAACTGGAAAAAGTGCAGAGAAGGGCAGCAAAACTGATTAAGGGTATGGAACAGCTGCTGTATGAGGAGAGATTAAAAAGACTGGAATTGCTGAGTTTAGAAAAGAGATGGCTGGGGAGGGCAGGGGGGGCTATGCTAGAGAATGGTATGGAAAAAGTGAATACAGAAGTGTTATTTACTCCTCCTCATAATACAAGAACCAGGGGTCACCCAATTAAATCAATAGGCAGCAGGTTCAAAACAAAACAAAAGGAAATACTTCTTTACACAATGCACGGTCAACCTGTGGAACACTTTCCCAGGGGATGTTGTGAAGGCCAAAATTATAACAGGGTTGAAAAAAGAATGAGAAGTTCATGAAAAAAGAATAAGAAACAGGTCCAGCAATGGCTATTAGCCCAGATGGTCAGGGATGCAACCTCGTGCTCTGGGTGTCACTAGTCTCTGCCTGCCAGATAGTGGGAGTGGACGACAGGGGATGGATCACTCAATAGCACTACTCTGCTCATTCGCTCTGAAGCTCCTGGCTCTGGCCACTGTTGGAAGACAAGAAGGCTAGATGGACCATTAGTCTGACCCAGTATGGCTGTTCCTATTGTAAACCACTCTCAACAGGCCAAGATAACAGAAAGAAAGCTTCAATTGGCAGAATACATAACCACCAGAGGTGGTATTAAATTACTGATGAATGATCTTGATTGCAAGCTTGTCAGATTTCACAAGGTACCCAAACTGGGCATGGTCTGTGTTACAGCTAACATAGCATGTTAGACAATAGATGAGCATGTGTAGCTGTAGCTGTGTCGGTCCCGGGATAACACCCTGTCACCGGTGGATGAAAACTTTTCACAAAGTGATCACTCTGTATCTGACCTCTTAGTCCTCATCTTCAAAGGAAACCCGCACAACACTTTCAAAAGACAAGCCTGGGAGCTTAAATTCACTATTTTGCTAGACACTAAAAATCATGTACTGGACAGAGACACTGGATTTATGGGTTATTACAATAATCTGTAACTCACTAATCCCCACTCCCCCCCATTTTGTGTCAACAGACCACTCTACCTTGAATGGTCCCTTATAATACATGCTAACTTATACTAAACAATCTGTTGCACCTTGCATTTAGCTGTGATGCGGTAAGTACCTTTCCCAGACCTGAAGATGAGCTCGGTGTGACTAAAAGCTTGTCTCTCTCACCAACAGAAGCTGGTCCAAAAAAACATATTACCTCACTCACCTTGTCCCTCTAACAGATGAGCACTGAGCTTTGCAATACACAGACAGGCAGACTCCCTGATCATGGCATTTACAATGATAATGAAGTGTCGGAGAAAAACTCAGTTCTCGCTTTTTGTTTGGGTGCAGCAAAATCAAATACTTTATTATTTCTCCAGTAATTACAATGGAGGGAGAGAGTGCCATAGGACACAGGGTCACCCCAGTCCCGGACAGGTCTCTCAACTGGTAAACAATTACAGCAAGACTTTATACCTTTGTTACAGACAATTTCTAGCAATAATACAGATGGTAAAAAGGAACAAATACATTTTGTTTATACATAAGCCTTTCTGCTATCTTATTTGTCTCACTCCTAAGAAAAGCAAGCCTGCATATTTGGTTAGACTGTTGCAAGGTCGTAATAACTTTGTACACAGTTCTTGTCCTCTCGCCTCGCACTATCCTTGCTTCTACAAGTCTCACGTCATTAGGGTTACAGTATGGCCTGACTCTTGCTAACTGACTGACATGCATTAAAATCCCCTTCAAATCCTTGTTAATTATTTCCCTGCTTCCACAGAAGGTAAAGCCCCACCCAGCGCTGCACAGCAAGCTGGACTTCGATTCTGCAGGGGCACACTGGAAGGTTTGCAGTAGATGCAGATAACAAATGAAGCATTTTTATTAAACATGGATGTGATCAGTAGTCAGTATGGCAACCTGTGTTCTTTAGTTGTATATTATTGTAGAGCCTATAGAGCCTTTAGTACTGACAGGTTGACTCTGGCCTCCAATCAGCCCATGATGCCATCCTGCACCACTCACTTGTAAATTTTCAAACAAGCACCTTCCGTGCTTTTTCCCATGCTGCCTCTTGAACGTGACAGGGCTGCCTGGGGAGGGGCAGGGGGGAAAGTGGGGCAATTTGCCCCAGACCCTGGGCCCCGCAGGGGCCCCGTGAGCCCTGGCCCAGAGGCAGTTTGGGTCTTCGGCGGCAGGGGCCCTTTCAGTCGCTCCGGGTCTTCAGTGGCATTTCAGCGGTGGGGGGGACCTTCAGTGCTGCCGAAGACGTGGAGCAACTGAAGGGCCCCCCGCTGCCAAAATGCCACCGAAGACCCGAACCGCTGCTAGGTGAGTACAAGCGCTGCAGCTCCCCCGCTTTGCCCCGGCCCCCTGAATCCTCTGGGTGGCCCTGCACAAACATCTGCAAAACTAACTCACTGTTCTCCTTCAAATACCATCTTAAAATTGCTGTGAAGCCTACAAAAATTTGACAAGGTTTAGGCTGCTGGTTCACTGATACCACTGTCTTTTGTGATGACCAATACTGTCTCATTGTTTCCTTGTACTTCATCTGTATCCATCTGTCATCTCGTCTTATACTTACATTGTAAGCTCTTTGAGGCAGTGACAGCCTTTTGGGTCTGTATTTTGCACCTAGCACAATGGGCTCTCGGTCCATGACTGGGGCTCCTAGGCACTATGATAATATAAATAGTGATAATAAATAAGAGCTGAATCACACGTCAGAGCCACCTTGTGCTGGGTGCTGCATAGACACAATGAGAGAGGCACTGTCCCAAAGAGTTCACAACCTAAGACAAGCAGGAACAGGTGGACATAATAAGCTAAGGAAGTGGGGGAGGGCATACTGGGGTAACACAGCAGAAAGACACCATTACAGATTAGTTTTTAAAAGGTATTCAACAAGCAATCAACTTTAATGACATTGGAAGACCCTGCCTAGCCCTTCAAGCTGGCTATTTACTATTGATGTCACAGCAGACGTGGGGCTAGGAAAGGGTCATGGAGGAGGACAAGACAGTCTTTATGGACTAGCTCGTGGAGGGAAGAGGAGTCATGGAGGAAAGCACAGAGATGCTTGTGGGAGACACAGACAAGCAGGATATGGATGACGGCCCATATGATGGAGAGGAGAAGACTGCATGGGAGGCAGTGCAGAGGAGGTACAGGCAGGAATGTCCAGGCAAGCAGCATGAGCTGAGGACAGAGATCATGGAGAAGTAAGAGAAGATGAGAAATGAAATGCTAAGGGAAATTAGAGAGGCTATCAAAATAAAGAACTCAATAATAGTGGGGGATTTCAATTATCCCCATATTGATTGGGAACATTTCACTTCAGGACAAAATGCAGAGATAAAATTTCTCGATACTTTAAATGACTGCTTCATGGAGCAGCTGGTACGGGAACCCACAACGGGAGAGGCAACTCTAGATTTAATCCTGAGTGGCGCGCAGGAGCTGGTCCAAGAGGTAACTATAGCAGGACCACTTGGAAATAGTGACCATAATACAATAGCATTCAACATCCCTGTGGTGGGAAGAACACCTCAACTGCCCAACACTGTGGCATTTAATTTCAAAAGGGGGAACTATACAAAAATGATGAGGTTAGTTAGACAAAAGTTAAAAGGTACAGTGACTAAAGTGAAATCCCTGCAAGTTGCGTGGGCCCTTTTTAAAGACACCATAATAGAGGCCCAACTTCAATGTATACCCCAAATTAAGAAACACAGTAAAAGAACTAAAAAAGAGCCACCGTGGCTTAACAACCATGTAAAAGAAGCAGTGAGAGATAAAAAGACTTCCTTTAAAAAGTGGAAGTCAAATCCTAGTGAGGCAAATAGAAAGGAGCACAAACACAGCCAACTTAAGTGTAAGAGTGTAATAAGAAAAGCCAAAGAAGAGTTTGAAGAACGGCTAGCCAAAAACTCCAAAGGTAATAACAAAATGTTTTTTAAGTACATCAGAAGCAGGAAGCCTGCTAAACAACCAGTGGGGCCCCTTGATGATCAAAATACAAAAGGAGCACTTAAAGACAATAAAGTCATTGTGGAGAAACTAAATGGATTCTTTGCTTCAGTCTTCACGGCTGAGGATGTTAGGGAGATTCCCAAACCTGAGCTGGCTTTTGTAGGTGACAAATCTGAGGAACTGTCACAGACTGAGGTGTCACTAGAGGAGGTTTTGGAATTAATTGATAAATTCAACATTAACAAGTCACCGGGACCAGATGGCATTCACCCAAGAGTTCTGAAAGAACTCAAATGTGAAGTTGCGGAACTATTAACTAAGGTTTGTAACCTGTCCTTTAAATCGGCTTCGGTACCCAATGACTGGAAGTTAGCTAATGTAACGCCAATATTTAAAAAGGGCTCTAGGGGTGATCCCAGCAATTACAGACCAGTAAGTCTAATGTCAGTACCGGGCAAATTAGTTGAAACAATAGTAAAGAATAAAATTGTCAGACACATCGAAAAACATAAACTCTTGAGCAATAGTCAACATGGTTTCTGTAAAGGGAAATCGTGTCTTACTAATCTATTAGAGTTCTTTGAAGGGGTCAACAAACATGTGGACAAGGGGGATCCGGTGGACATAGTGTACTTAGATTTCCAGAAAGCCTTTGATAAGGTCCCTCACCAAAGGCTCTTACGTAAACTAAGCTGTCATGGGATAAAAGGGAAGGTCCTTTCATGGATTGAGAACTGGTTAAAGGACAGGGAACAAAGGGTAGGAATTAATGGTAAATTCTCAGAATGGAGAGGGGTAACTAGTGGTGTTCCCCAAGGGTCAGTCCTAGGACCAATCCTATTCAATTTATTCATAAATGATCTGGAGAAAGGGGTAAACAGTGAGGTGGCAAAGTTTGCAGATGATACTAAACTACTCAAGATAGTTAAGACCAAAGCAGATTGTGAAAAACTTCAAAAAGATCTCACAAAACTAAGTGATTGGGCAACAAAATGGTAAATGAAATTTAATGTGGATAAATGTAAAGTAATGCACGTTGGAAAAAATAACCCCAACTATACATACAACAGGATGGGGGCTAATTTAGCTACAACGAGTCAGGAACAAGATCTTGGAGTCATCGTGGATAGTTCTCTGAAGATGTCCATGCAGTGTGCAGAGGTGGTCAAAAAAGCAAACAGGATGTTTGGAATCATTAAAAAGGGGATAGAAAATAAGACTGAGAATATATTATTGCCCTTATATAAATCCATGGTACGCCCACATCTCGAATACTGTGTACAGATGTGCTCGCCTCACCTCAAAAAAGATATTCTAGCACTAGAAAAGGTTCAGAAAAGGGCAACTAAAATGATTAGGGGTTTGAAGAGGGTCCCATACGAGGAAAGATTAAAGAGGCTAGGACTCTTCAGCTTGGAAAAGAGAAGACTAAGGGGGGATATGATAGAGGTATATAAAAATCATGAGTGATACTGGGCTAGATGGACCTTTGGTCTGACCCGATACGGCCTCTCTTATGTTCTTATTACGAGGCTGAGAGGCAGAAGAGAGAACCAGGAGTTCAAAAGGAGCCCACAAGGTTTGCCAGGAGCTGAACACACTCTGTGGGGGCAATGAGATAGGTTATTTTTGCAGTGGAGGTTTGGACAGAGACGAGAGGTAGGTGTGTGTCAGAGAGGCCAGAGAAGAGGAATTTGCTATGGTGGAGGTGTGGATGGCCAAGGCCAGGACCAGAGTTTGGCTGCGTGGATGGAGAGAAGTGGACAGAATCTGGAGATATAGTAAAGCTCAGTTTAGTGACAGAATCTGATCAGGGATGGAAGATGTTCTTTGGCAAAGAGAGCAGAGGGGATCCAAGTCCACATTGACATCCCTGCCCCCAAGTGGTGGCAGGACATATTGTGCTCCTGACAGTGAGCACAAGTGAGGGCCTGGCCATGTACCATCACTGCATATCCCATACATTCTTCTGGCAAAACCAGGTTTCCAGTTCTGGTTGTGACAGTGCACCCCATAATGCTTTATGGGAATATGCTTATGCTTATGAATGTATATATGACATAACTGGAATACGTTTTATGCTACATATGCCATGTAACATATCTCTGTCAAGGTTATGATCTACTAAATATATTCATCCTATTTGCATGCATGTATCATTTTGTATTAAAAGTTATGAATATTGGCTATGTACTTGTTTAATTTTAAGTAGCCTCAGTGAAGCAGTTGGTCGGGTTCCTGAGAAAAGACTATTCTCAGTAAGTGCCCAATCAAGAAACACTTAATCCAACAATGAACTTGGAGACGACAATCCACATCTGAGCTTTCCCAGGAATGTGGCTTGGCTGGTAAGGAACTCAGTCATGCATGGACATGTGACTTGCTCATGTGACTCCAAAACTCCATCTTGGAGCTGAATTCTGGAGGAGGGGGACCACCCACAAGAGAAAGTCTTTTAAGCCCCTGAAAACCCCTCCATTTTGTCTTCATCTGGCTCAAGAGGTAGCCTCTCCACACCCAAAGGTTACCTAAAAGAGACTGGAACAAAGGACAGTAACCACAGGGGTGGGAGTGATTGCTGGACCCAGACTAGAAGGAGGCTAGTCTGTAAAGGAAGCTTACTGGAACACCTCTGAGGGTGAGATTTCATCTTTAATCACTTTCTTAGTGTATTAGGCATAGACTTACATGTTTTATTTTATCTTGTCTGGTAATTTACTTTGTTCTGTCTGTCATTACTTGGAACCACTTGAATCCTACTTTTTGTATTTAATAAAATCACTTTTTGCTTATTAATTAACCCAGAGTATGCATTAATGCCCGGGGGCGGGGGGGAGGAGGGGTAAACAGCTGTGCATATCTCTTTATCAGTGCTATAGAGGGAGAACAATTTATGAGTTTACCCTGCATAAGCTTTATACAGGGTAAAACGGATTTATTTGGAGTTTGGACCCCATTGGGAGCGGCCATCTGAGTGTTGGAGACAGGAACATTTCTTAAGCTGTTTTCAGTTAAGCCTGCAGCTGTTAGGGGACGAGGTTCAGACCTGGGTCTGGGTTTGCAGCAGGCTAGCATGTCTGGCTCAAACCAGGCAAGGCAATGAAGTCCTAAGCTGCCAGGGGAAACAGGCTCAGGGGTAGTCTCAGCACATCAGTTGGCAGCTCCCAAGAGGTTTCTGTGATCCAGTCCGTCACACTGGTGTCCTGGCCAGATAAGGGCAATTACTTTTTACCACCTCCTGAGAGTGTACCTATCTCCTAGAACTGGAAGGGACCTTGAAAGGTCATCGAGTCCAGCCCCCTGCCTTCACTAGCAGGACCAATTTTTGTCCCAGATCCCTAAGTGGCCTCCTCAAGGATTGAACTCACAACCCTGGGTTTAGCAGGCCAATGCTCAAACCACTGAGCTATCCCAGACGCCCTTGGACTGGCAGGCAGCTTTCACCTTGCACAGGAGCTGCCAGGTGCCTGTGAGGTCATCCCCTCCCTTCTGGATTGTGGAGCCCTGGGGATTGTACCTTGCAGACTCTGGCCACGCGTGGGACCTTCACTTGTTCATAGAAGTCATACTCTCTAGCTGTCTCCGTGAAGAAGAAATAGATTTTGTCGTCCTCTCCACTCTCGCCCCCTCTCAGGAAAGTGGAGCCCACAAAGACTGGGTCTATGGATACAGGTGAGAGACAATCACAACAGGAAATGAACTATCGGAGGTTCAAATGCTGAATAAGGCAGATCCTCCCTCCCCCCTCTCTCCCCCACAGGTGACTACCACTGTTCCTGGGCAAAGGGCCAGTATATTGATATCATCCCTATCTGTCCTGGACACTCTCAGGGGCCAAGAGGAGGCAGGATTCACTTGGCATCTTCTCTGTGTATCATCAGCCATTGATGGTCTCTAAGACTCCCACCCTGGTCGTCCTCAAAAACATCCATCTCCCCCCTCCTCTTTCTCTGTCCCCAGATCCCTTAGACACTTAGCAAGTGCACCATCTTAGACCCTGGACTTCAGAAAAGCAGACTGACTCCCTCAGGGAACTGATAGGCAGGATCCCCTGGGAGAATAATGCAAGGTGGAAAGGAATCCAGGAGAGCTGGCTGCATTCTAAAGAAGCCTTATTGAGGTTCCAGAAACAAACCATTCTGATGTGTAGAAAGAATTGTAAATATGGCAGGCGACCAGCTTGGCTTAACAGTGAAATCCTTGCTGATCTTAAACACAAAAAAGAAGCTTACAAGAAGTGGAAGCTTGGACAAATGACCAGGGAGGAGTATTAAAATATTGCTCAGGCATGCAGGAGTGAAATCAGGAAGGCCAAATCACACTTGGAGTTGCAGCTAGCAAGAGATGTTAAGATAACAAGAAGGGTTTCTTCAGGTATGTTAGCAACAAGAAGAAAGTCAAGGAAAGTGTGGGCCCCTTACTGAATGAGGGAGGCAACCTAGTGACAGAGGATGTGGAAAAAGCTGATGTACTCTCTGCTTTTTTTGCCTCTGTCTTCACAAACGAGGTCAGCTCCCAGACTACTGCACTGGGCAGCACAGCAAGGGGAGGAGGTTACCAGCCCTCTGTGGAGAAATAAGTGGTTCGGGACTACTTAGAAAAGCTGCACAAGCACAAATCCATGGGGCCGGATGCCTTGCATCTGAAGGTGCTAAATGAGTTGGCGGATGTGATTGCAGAGCCATTGACCATTATCTTTGAAAACTCATGGTGATTGGGGGAGGTCCCAGATGACTGGAAAAAGGCTACTGTAGTGCCCATCTTTAAAAAAGGGAAGGAGGAGGATCCAGAGAACTACAGGCCAGTCAGCCTCACCTCAGTCCCTGGAAAACTCATGAAGCAGGTCCTCCAGGAATCAATTCTGAAGCACTTAGAGGAGAGGAAAGTGATCAGGAACAGTCAGCATGGATTCACCAAAGACAAGTCATGCATGACTAACCTAATTGCCTTCTATGACCAGATAACTGGCTCTGTGGATGAGGGGAAAGCAGTGGATGTGTTATTCCTTGACTTTAGTAAAGCTTTTGATATGGTCTCCCACAGTATTCTTGCCAGCAAGTTAAAGAAGTATGGGCAGGATGAATGGACTATAAGGTAGATAGAAAGCTGGCTAGATGGTCAGGCTCAATGGGTAGTGATCAATGGCTCCATGTCTAGTTGGCAGCCGGTATCAAGTGGAGTGCCCCAAGGGTCGGTCCTGGGACCGGTTTTGTTCAATATCTTCATTAATGATCTGGAGGATGGCATGGACTGCACTCTCAGCAAGTTTGCAGATGACACTAAACTGGGAGGAGTGGTAGATACGCTGGAGGGTGGGATAGGACACAGAGAGACCTAGACAAATTAGGGGATTGGGCCAAAAGAAACCTGATGAGGTTCAACAAGGACAAGTGCAGAGTCCTGCACTTAGGACGGAAGAATCCCATGCACTGCTACAGATTAGGGACCAAATGGCTAGGCAGCAGTTCTGCAGAAAAGGACCTAGGGGTTACAGTGGATGAGAAGCTGGATATGAGTCAACAGTGTGCCCTTGTTGCCAAGAAGGCTAACAGCATTTGGGGCTGTATAAGTAGGGGCATTACCAGCAGATCAAGGGACGTGATCATTCCTCTCTATTCGACATTGGTGAGGTCTCATCTGGAGTACTGTGTCCAGTTTTGGGCCCCCTACTGCAGAAAGGATGTGGACAAATTGGAGAGAGTCCAGTGGAGGGCAACAAAAATTGTCAGATGGCTGGGGCACATGACTTACAAGGAGATGCTGAGGAAACTGGGGTTATTTAGTCTGCAGAAGAGAAGAATGAGGGGGGATTTGATAGCTGCTTTCAACTACCTGAAAGGGGGTTCCAAAGAGGATAGAACTAGACTGTTCTCAGTGGTACCAGATGACAGAACAAGGAGTAATGGTCTCAAGTTGCAGAGGGGGAGATTTAGGTTGGAAATTAGGAAAAACTTTTTCACTAGGAGAGTGGTGAAACACTGGAATGGGTTCCCTAGGGAGGTGGTGGAATCTCCTTCCTTAGAGGTTTTTAAGGTCAGGCTTGACAAAGCCCTGGCTGGGATGATTTAGTTGGGAATTGGTCCTGCTTTGAGCAGGGGGTTCATAGAATCATAGAATATCAGGGTTGGACTACATGACCTCCTGAGGTCCCTTCCAACTCTGATATTCTATGATTCTGATTTCCGTTGGTCACTCACCGTTCAGCCAGGTCACTGAGATCTCTGTCCGGATGCGCTCCTCAAGGTTTCCTGTTGCTCTGGATATGATGGGCTGTGTCCCCAGGAAGTTGCTGACAGTGGCAGCATACAGGACACCATCTAGAGGAAGGTCCAAGATGTGACAGGTGTGAAAGACACAAGGGACCAATGTGCAATGCAAGGAAAGAGATGGGGGAGGGGAAGGGAGTACACCGTGGCCAGGCTGTAACGCAGAGCTGTGCCTGAACCTAGTAGGAAAATGTGGCAAATCAGGCTTTGGTATAGCATCCGGATGGTAAGGAGATGCTGGATTTTCCCCCATTTTCCCCTCAGGTTCAGCAGCTGGTTTAGAATGCTAGTGGCAACCACCTGTGGCCTCGGTGCTAACCCAGTCACGTGGCACCCTTCTCCAGTTGGAGATGGAAGGGAATCTTCCTAATCAAGTCAGTCACTGCACTCTGCCTGGGTACCCATGGGTCAAGCACAGGCAAGACACCGAGGACCAGGTTTGGGAGATTCTAGGTCATGGGGGCACCCTGGGCCTTGGTAGCCTCAGTCCTGGATGCTCAGGTCAGCGTATTTAAAAAGCGTTCACTTTCAAACACTAAATGGTTCAAGGTGGTGCAGACCTCATGCAGCCCACACCCGGTCCCGGAGTGGGCACCAGCAGATGCCGCTCTGTGATGTGCACAGTGTAATTTGTATCCCTCTCCAGCTCCGGGTCAGGACATGGATTATGGGGTTTTACACCACGAGTTCCGTTGAGAGATAGATAGTAATCCCAGGAAGTCATTGCCCCCATGTAGTGACCTGGGGAACGAAGGGCTGGTGCTTCTGTCCAGTTCCTAATAGACAGGTGTCCACATTGCAACTGTAACTAACTGGCCCTGCAAGCAGTGTTTGCACAGGAAGCCAAGGACTGAACTCCCTTTACACCTGGATGGTGAGGGAAGCTTGTTCACTTGCTGCTGCTGCCCCCAACATGCTTCTTCCTTCCAGAGCCACAGTCTTGCTCCCTGCACCGAGTTCCAGACCAAACTAAAATGCCACTGACACTACAACAAACATACCGACCATTACGGCTGCTGACTGTTGTGTAGGCTCAAAGGGGCATTTTCCCCGGCCACTTTCCTGCCGCTCCACGCTGCTGAAATTGGCCACTTTCTGCAATAAAAGCAGAGAAAGTTCAGCCACCCCATTTGGGTTTGGGGAGGGGCTTACAGACACCATCCCCCTGGGGGCTGTCTGGGGTGGGACAGGCTGATGTTAAGCTAGATTGCGTGAACTCTCAATGGTGGAAGCCCCAGGACTTGTCCCTTCCCTTGTTTAACTTGTTATTACAGCCAAGAGAACATTTATTTTTTGCTGTGGTGCTTCGTTACAAAAGGCCGTTAACCACTCACTGGAGGCCCCAGTCCTTCCCTGGGTTCCTGCCTCACTACCACCCCACTCAGGACTGGAAATTTAATATATGGAGGGAATGTTCTGTGGTTAAAACACTACCTGGGGCCTCAGGAGGGTTCAACCCCTGGTTCTGACACAGACTTCTGGCATGACCTTGGGCAACTCACTTCCCCTTCTGCACAATGGGGATACTACTTCCATAGTTCACCACGAGGCTGAGGGTGAATTCCTTACGGCCTCTGAGGGCTCAAACTAGGGTGATGAAGCCACAAAAAAGCCTCTCATTAGCTTTAGGTTCATCTTTCTTGACCTCTGCCCATTCCCCAAGCAGGCAGCACTGGACTCTTCTCCTCGCCCATTCACCCCCCCCCTTTTATTTCCTCCCCCAACAGGCACTGGGCCCTTACAATGAAGCCGCACTGTGGATCAAAAGCAAAGGTCCCGCAGGTGAAGAGGTGGCTCTCATCAGCAAACTCCAGAATGCGGATGTAATTGTGACACTCTGCCTGCAGGGACAGAGAAAACGGTCATGACACAGGCACCGTGAAAAGCACAACCAGCACTGATGTCAAGGATTGAGTGCAAGAGGAGAGGAGAGGAGCGCATAGGTGCTGACTCCGTGGGTGCTCCAGGGCTGGAGCACCCACGGGAGAAAATTAGTGGGTGCTCTGCACCCACCAGCAGCTCCCCACCCTACCGCCCTCACCTCCAAGCACATCGCATCTCCACTCCTCCCTCCCTTCCAGCACTTGCCACCGTCAAACAACTGTAGTAAGCGCTGTGAGGGAGGCGGGAGGAGCAGGAACGTGACGCGCTTGAGGAGGTGGGGCTGGGGCAGGGATTTGGGGAAGGAGTCGAATGTGGCAGGGAGAGGGAGGAGACAGGGTTGGAATGGAGGCGGGAGGGGGAGGAGTTGGGGTGGGGACTTTGGGGAAGGGGGTGGAATAGGGGCAGGAGGGGGTTGAGAAGGGGTGGAGTTGGGGCAGGGCTGGGGATGTCGAGCACCCACTGGCGCCAGAAGAAGTCGGCGCCTATGGAGGAGTGGACCCCTCTTGCTCACGTAAGTAGTAATTGCAAGGAAGGCACTCACAGCCATGTCAGTAGGTGACATAAATACTCAATTCCCCACAGTAACTGACAACATGCTGGGAACACTGTGTAAATGTGTCATACCCACGAGTATGCCTGACTTTTCAGCCAGCAGAGCCAGAAGAAGCACCTAAGAGAATCTTTACCATGAAGGACAGACCACGAAATCATAGAAATGCAGGGCTGGAAGGGACCTTGAGAAGTCATGAAGTTCTATCCCCTGCACTGAGGCAGAACCAAATAAGCCTAGAACATCCCTGACAGGTGTTTGGCCAACCTATTCTTAGAAACCTCCAGTGATGGAGATTCCACAACTCAGACTCAAAGATCAGAAGGAACCATCATGATCATGTAGTCTGACCTCCTGCACATCACAGGCCACAGAATGCCACCCTCCCACTCCTGTAATAGATCCTTCACCTCTGTCTGAGTTACTGAAGTCCTCAAATCATGGTTTAAAGACATCAAATTACAGAGAATCCATCTCCTTTGGAAGCCTGTTCCAGAGCTTAACTACCTTTATAGTTAGAAAGTTTTTCCTAATACAGTAGAACCCCATTTAACCATCTTTCTGTATTAACTGAACCAAGCCCCTCCACGTGGGCTTGACAGCACAAACCCCGCACATTCGCCTGATTATCCAAATTTTTTATTATCTGATCTGGCCCTGGTCCCAAGTAGATTGGAAAATGGGGTTCCCCTGTACCAAACTGAAATCTCCCGTTACAGATTAAACCGTTTACTTCTTGTCCTACCTTCAGTGGACACGGAGAACAATTGATCACTGTCCTCTTTACAACAGCCTTTAACATAAGAACAGCCATACTGGGTCAGATCAATGGTCCTTCTAGTCCAGTATCCTGTCTTCCAACAGTGGCCAATGCCAGGTGCTTCAAAGGGAATGAACAGAACAGGGAATCATCAAGTGATCCATCCCTTGTCGCCCATTCCTAGCTTCTGGCAAACAGAGGCTAGGGACACTTCAGAGCATGGTTTTGCATCCTTGCCACATTGGTTAATAGCCATTGATGGGCCTATCCTCCATGACCTTATCTGGTTCTTTTTTGAACCCTGTTATAGTCTTGACCATCACAACATCCTCTGGCAAAGAGTTCAACAGTTGACTGTACATTGTGTGAAGAAACACTTCCTTTTGTTTGTTTTAAACCTGCTGCCTATTAATTTCATTTGGTGACCCCTAGTTCTTGTGTTGTGAGAAGAAGTAAATAACATTTATTTTTGCCACACCAGTCATAGACCTCTATCATATCCCGCCCCCCCCCCCAGTCATCTCTTTTCCAAACTGAAAAGTCCCAGTCTTATTAATCTCTCCTCATTCAGAAGACTCCCTAATAATTTTTGTTGCCCTTTTCTGAACCTTTTCCAATTTCAAGATGGGGTGACCAGATATGCACACAGTATTCAATATGTGGGTGTACTGTGGATTTATATAGAGGCAATATGATATTTTCTGGCTTATATCTATCCCTTTCCTAATGATTCCCAACATTCTGTTCGCTTTTTTGACTGCCGTTGCACATTGAGTGGATGTTTTCAGAGAACTATCCACAATGATTCCAAGATCTTTCTTGAGTGGTAACAGCTAATTTAGACCCCATCATTTTATATGTATAGTTGGGATTATGTTTTCCAGTGTGCATTACTTTGCATTTATCAACAATGAATTTCATCTGCCATTTTTGTTGCCCAGTCACCCAGTTTTGTGAGATTCCCTTTTAACTCTTCGCAGTCTGCTTTGGATTTAACTATCTTGAGTAGTTTTGTGTCATCTGCAAATTTTGTCACCTCACTGTTCACCCTTTTTCCCCGATCATTTATGAATATGTTGAATAGCACTCGTCCCAGTACAGATCCCTGGGGGACACCCTATTTACCTCTCTCCATTCTGAAAACTGACCATTTATTCCTACCCTTTGTTTCCTGTCTTTTAATCAGTTACTGCTCCATGAGAGGACCTCCCCTCTTATCCCATGACAGCTTACTTTGCTTAAGAGCCTTTGGTGAGGTCAAAGGCTTTCTGAAAAATCTAAGTACACTATATCCACTGGAGCCCCCTTGTCCACATGCTTGTTGACCCCCTCAAAGAATTCCAGTAGATTGGTGAGGCATGGCCTTTCTTTACAAAAATCATGCCGACTCTTCCCCAACAAATCGTGTTTATCTATGTGTCTGACAATTCTGTTCTTTACTATAGTTTCAAACAATTTGTCTGGTACTGAAGTTAGGCTCACCAGCCTGCAATTGCCAGGATTGTATCTGGAGTCTTTTTTACAAATTGGCGTCACATTAGGTACCCTTTAGCCATCCAATACAGAAGCTGATTTAAATCCTGGGTGAGAGAAAATGAAGAAATTCTGCCCTGTTTTGCTACAACAGGATCCTTTGATCCCTGGTCATGCAGTGCACTATCCAATGAACTGCCTGGGGCAAGGATGGGGTGGGCCTGCCATGTCCTCTGTACAGTATAAAGCACACCGCTGGTTCTCAGACCCGAAGCCTAATAAACATTTACTGTTCTCAGGGCCCAGTGTCACCCCACGCCCTGTTCTAAGCCAAACAGACCATGCAGCAACTCTCAAGGCTCCTGTAGCCCTAGGGCTCAAAAAGCAGGTGGGATTGGCTGGGAAAGCCTGAGGGGCAGGGCAGAGAGACTATCATAAAAGAAATATTGCCACGGTACAAGGGACAGCCAGCACCGGCTAGCAATAATGTTTTTAAAACTTTAGAAAATGGTACCAGGTTCGAATTGCAGCAAGACCAGAGGTTTATTATTATTCAAAACAAGTGTCCTACTAGAGACAAATTGAAGCATATGTACAGGAGGAAATGCAAACGCCCAGGGTAAATTCTTCTGCTTCTTTCTTTTTGTGCTAATAAAAGTAATCAGAAATAAAACAGAAGTAGGGAGAGGGTCAGAGAAATTCAATGAGAAAAACTTGATTGAATCCAGCTCACCAAATGGAGTCCTGATGCTTGCAACCCTGTCCCATCCTACCTTCCTCTTCTCCCTACGACTGTTGGATAAACCCACTTGCTAGGTCTGGTCTTAAAATGTAGCTCCCAATCCTGCCAACAGCTACATGAGTATGTCAAAGATTTGCTACCGCAGAGCGCCGCCTCATTGTGAGACCCAGCATTGCAGCCCCACTCTCCACCTTATGACTTTGATGATCTGTGCAGTGACTTGGCCCAGCAGCCTGGTCAGGCTAAGCATCCCACTAGGAAAATTAGTGATTTCTTTTGACTGAGGTGGTAAATTAAAGACCAAGAAACTCAGACGCTTCCCACAGTGAGAGAACAGGCTTTGCCAGGTTCAAGAGGCTATTTTTCAAATCAAATTATGAATGTTTGAAAATGTGCCACCAACATTTGTTTGGAAGGAAATCGCTGGTACACAGACACTACGGCGGTGGGCACCTCACCCAGCCTGAGCACTGAAATTTGCTATTATTGCCCTCAAAATGTGTGTGGCCGAACCACAATTTAAAGGCAGGAGCATCAATAAACTTCTTATCACCACAGCAGAGCTGCCGGGCTTACCCCTAACACTCCTTCTCCCCCACCAGATCGACATGTAGAAGTGGAGGTCTGGCAGCAACCCAGTTCCTATTCACAGTCAGATTCAGACAGCGTCCAGGGGATTAACTGTCTCAGAACACAAGGCTCATCTGACCAGAACAGGGATGCATGAAGCCTGGTTATTCACCGGACAGGAGCTAGCACCAGGTGCTTCAGAGGAAGGTAGGAGCACCCCCCTGCAGACAGTAAAGGGCTAACCTGCCAGAAGGTAAGCTGTGGGTTATACATAAAGCAGGAGGGTCTATCCCTTGCGCATATTTATGTTTATCCAGTTGCTAGGAAAAGGCAGGTGTTAGTAATGGGAGATTCGATCATTAGAAACATAGATAGCTGGGTTTGTGATGACCGGGAGAACCATATGGTGACTTGTCTGCCTGGTGCAAAGGTTGCGGATCTCTCGAGGCATCTAGACAGACTTATGTGTAGTGCTGGGGAGGAGCCGGTGGTCGTGGTACATGTAAGTACAAATGACATAGGGAAGGGTAGGAGAGATGTCCTGGAAGCCAAATTTAGGCTGCTAGGGAAGAGACTGAAATCCAGGACCTCTATGGTGGCAGTCTCAGAAATGCTCCCAGTTCCACGCGCAGGGCCAGGTAGGCAGGCAGAGCTTCAGAGTCTCAATGTGTGGATGAGACGATGGTGTAGAGAGGAGGGGTTTACATTCATTAGGAACTGGAAAAACTTTTGGGATGGGGGGAGCCTATACAGGAGAGATGGGCTCCACCTAAACCAGAGTGGAACCAGACTGCTGGCACTAAACATTAAAAAAGTTGTAGAGCAGTTTTTAAACTAGGAGATGGGGGAAAGCCGACTGCTGCAGAGGAGCATGTGGATCGGACACAGACTTCTCTTAGGGGAGAGTCTAATGATAGAGAATCTCCAGGTTATAGTCAGGAGCAGAGGACGGAAGAGGATAATGTAAGGGCCGGATC
Organism: Mauremys mutica; assembly: GCF_020497125.1. Taxonomy (NCBI): domain Eukaryota; kingdom Metazoa; phylum Chordata; order Testudines; family Geoemydidae; genus Mauremys; species Mauremys mutica. The sequence goes on from NC_059076.1 coordinate 143,006,997, forward strand.
AGATGATAAACAGTCACATAAAAAAGAATCTGGCACATCAGAAAAGGGCAGACAAATAAACAGGGACAAGTTTTTAAAGTGCTTGTACACAAATGCTAGAAGTCTAAATAATAAGATGGGTGAACTAGAGTGCCTTGTGATAAAGGAGGATATTGATATAATAGGCATCAGAGAAACATGGTGGACTGAGAGCAATCAGTGGGACACAATCATTCCTGGGTACAAAATATATCGGAAGGACAGAACAGGTCGTGCAGGGTGGGGGGGAGTGGCACTATATGTGAAAGAAAATGTAGAATCAAATGAAGTAAAAATCTTAAGCGAATCCACATGTTCCATAGAATCTCTATGGGTAGAAATTTCATGCTCTAAGAAGAATATAACATTAGGGATCTATTATCGACCACCTGACCAGGATAGTGATAGTGATGATGAAATGCTAAGGGAAATTAGAGAGGCTATCAAAATTAAGAACTCAATAATAGTGGGGGATTTCAATTATCCCCATATTGACTGGGAACATTTCACTTCAGGACAAAATGCAGAGATAAAATTTCTCGATACTTTAAATGACTGCTTCATGGAGCAGCTGGTACGGGAACCCACAAGGGGAGAGGCAACTCTAGATTTAATCCTGAGTGGAGCGCAGGAGCTGGTCCAAGAGGTAATTATAACAGGACCGCTTGGAAATAGTGACCATAATACAATAGCATTCAACATCCCTGTGGTGGGAAAAACATCTTAACAGCCCAACACCGTGGAATTTAATTTCAAAAGGGGGTTAGTTAAACAGAAGTTAAACGGTACAGTGACTAAAGTGAAATCCCTGCAAGCTGCATGGGCTCTTTTTAAAGACACCTGTAGCAGGGTGGTCCCCTGCTTCTGCCCTGAGGGGTAAAGACAGCCCTGGGAGGGGGCGGTGGCTGGAGAAAGCAGCTTTAGGCTGGGCTGATTGGGGGAAGTGGCTGCAGCTGGGGCCACGCCCCAAACAGACGCAGCTGGCGCTATAAAGGCAGAGAAGCCAGGGACAGACAAGAATCTTCCTCTGCCTGTAGAGGGAGATGGGCCTGGTGGCAGGGAGCTAGAGACAGGTACCTGAGTGAAGCAGGGCTGGAGAAAGGCAGAGGAGCTGGGGAGCTCCAGCCTGGAAAGGCCCAGGCTGCGGCCTAGCATAAGGCCAACAGGTACTGGGGGTTGCAGAGGGCAGCCCACGGGTAGGCCAAGGCAGCAGGTCCAAACCCTCCTTGCCAGTGATGAGTAGGCTGATACTGCAGTCTGCCCCAGGGCGCAGGGGCTAGACAATGACTGGCAGTAGCCATATACTGAGGCAAGGTGGGGATAGTGGGTGGGGGTTCCCCAGGGAGGGGAGACCCTAAGACTGAGGGATTACTGCCAGGGGGCAGCACCCCAGATAAAAGGGCACCAGGGTCCAGGGAGGGACACGGGGGCCAGAGGACAGGCGGATCACTGGCCTGCAGAGGGTGCTCCAGAGCTGAATCAAGCTAATTCCCAGAAGTCACCAGCAGGAGGCACGCAGGGGTGAGTCTGCTCATCTACAACACCATAATAGAGGCCCAACTTCAATGTATACCCCAAATTAAGAAACACAGTAAAAGAACTAAAAAAGAGCCACCCTGGCTTAACAACCATGTAAAAGAAGCAGTGAGAGATAAAAAGACTTCCTTTAAAAAGTGGAAGTCAAATCCTAGTGAGGCAAATAGAAAGGAGCATAAACACTGCCAAATTAAGTGCAAGAGTGTAATAAGAAAAGCCAAAAAGGAGTTTGAAGAACGGCTAGCCAAAAACTCCAAAGGTGGTAATAAAATGTTTAAGTACATCAGAAGCAGGAAGCCTGCTAAACAACCAGTGGGGCCCCTTGGTGATCGAGATACAAAAGGAGCGCTTAAAGACGATAAAGTCATTGCGGAGAAACTAAATGGATTCTTTGCTTCAGATTTCACGGCTGAGGATGTTAGGGAGATTTCCAAACCTGAGCTGGCTTTTTGTGGGTGACAAATCTGAGGAACTGTCACAGATTGAAGTAGCAAAGAGTCCTGTGGCACCTTATAGACTAACAGACAGAGCATGAGCTTTCGTGGGTGAATACCCACTTCGTCGGATGCATGTAGTGGAAGTTTCCAGGGGCAGGTATATATATGCAAGCCAGAAGCAGGTCTCTAGCCTGCCCCTGGAAACTTCCAGTACATGCATCCGACGAAGTGGGTATTCACCCACGAAAGCTCATGCTCCAATACGTCTGATAGTCTATAAAGTGCCACAGGACTCTTTGCAGCTTTCACAGATCCAGACTAACACGGCTACCCCTCTGATACAGATTGAAGTGTCACTAGAGGAGGTTTTGGAATTAATTGATAAACTCAACATTAACAAGTCACCCGGACCAGATGGCATTCACCCAAGAGTTCTGAAAGAACTCAAATGTGAAGTTGCGGAACTATTAACTAAGGTTTGTAACCTGTCCTTTAAATCGGCTTCGGTACCCAATGACTGGAAGTTAGCTAATGTAACGCCAATATTTAAAAAGGGCTCTAGGGGTGATCCTGGCAATTACAGACCGGTAAGTCTAACATCAGTACCGGGCAAATTAGTCAAAACAATAGTTAAGAATAAAATTGTCAGACACGTAGAAAAACAAACTGTTGAGCAATAGTCAACATGGTTTCTGTAAAGGGAAATCGTGTCATACTAATCTATTAGAGTTCTTTGAAAGGGTCAAGAAACGTGGACAAAGGGATCCGGTGGACATAGTGTACTTAGATTTCCAGAAAGCCTTTGACAAGGTCCCTCACCAAAGGCTGTTACATAAATTAAGCTGTCACGGGATAAAAGGGAAGGTCCTTTCATGGATTGAGAACTGGTTAAAAGACAGGGAACAAAGGGTAGGAATTAATGGTAAATTCTCAGAATGGAGAGGGATAACTAGTGGTGTTCCCCAAGGGTCAGTCCTAGGACCAATCCTATTCAACGTATTCATCAATGATCTGGAGAAAGGGGTAAACAGTGAGGTGGCAAAGTTTGCAGATGATACTAAACTGCCCAAGATAGTTAAGACCAAAGCAGACTGTGAAGAACTTCAAAAAGATCTCACAAATCTAAGTGATTGGGCAACAAAATGGCAAATGAAATTTCATGTGGATAAATGTAAAGTAATGCACATTGGAAAAAATAACCCCAACTATACATATAATATGATGGGGGGCTAATTTAGCTACAACGAGTCAGGAAAAAGATCTTGGAGTCATCGTGGATAGTTCTCTGAAGATGTCCACGCAGTGTGCAGAAGCGGTCAAAAAAGCAAACAATGTTAGGAATCATTAAAAAGCGGATAGAAAATAAGACTGAGAATATATTATTGCCCTTATATAAATCGATGGTATGCCCATATCTCGAATACTGCATACAGATGTGGTCTCCTCAACTCAAAAAAGATATACTGACACTAGAAAAGGTTCAGAAAAGGGCAACTAAAATGATTAGAGGTTTGGAGATGGTCCCATATGAGGAAAGATTAAAGAGGCTAGGACTCTTCAGCTTGGAAGAGAAGAGACTAAGGGGGGATATGATAGAGGTATATAAAATCATGAGTGATGTGGAGAAAGTAGATAAGGAAAAGTTATTTACTTATTCCCATAATACAAGAACTAGGGGTCACCAAATGAAATTCATAGGCAGTAGGTTTAAACAAATAAAAGGAAGTTGTTCTTCACACAGAGCACAGTCAAGCTGTGGAATGCCTTACCTGAGGAGGTTGTGACGGCTAGGACTATAACAGCACTTAAAAGAGGACTGCATAAATTCATGGTGGTTAAGTCCATAAATGGCTATTAGCCAGGACGGGTAAGGAATGGTGTCCCTAGCCTCTGTTTGTCAGAGGATGGAGATGGATGGCAGGAGAGAGATCACTTGATCACTGCCTGTTAGGTTCACCCCCTCTGGGGCACCTGGATTGGCCACTGTCGGTAGACAGGATACTGGGCTAGATGGATCTTTGGTCTGACCTGGTACGGCCGTTCTTATGTTCTTATCAAATGTAAGTGGACTGTCTATCAGAGAAACATTCCACCTCTCTGAATCCTGAAAAGCTCTCAACTCCATGATATACTATGGCAAAGGGAGTCCACAGATTTATTGGATATTGTGTATAAAAAATTTCCTATGAGCTGTTTTAAATTGGTTTCCTTTTGATTTCATTGACTGCTTCCTTGTCTGTACTGGGAGAGGATAAACAGGATTCTCTATCTAGCACTCATCTAGACAGTGATTTATTTGCATGACAATAGCACCCACAATGTGCTAGGTGCTTTTCCAAAGTACAGAGTAAAGTCCCTGCCCCTAAGAACTCACAAAACCTCTCTCACGTCCTCTTTCACTAGCCTCCTCTACTAATTAAACATAGTCCTAATCCTTTTACTATCGCCTCACAGGGAAGTCTATCTACATCCTAATCATTTGCCACCCATTCCCCCACACACCCTCTACTTCTTTGTTTAACTCCCCTCCAACCCTTCCCCGCCCCCACACACCTTTTCTATACCGGGTGAACAGAACTGAGTCTGATAACCCAGTGAGGGTATGCCATTGATTCCTATCATGGCATTACAACATTCTGGGTATCCTTTGCACCCCAGAATGCAAATAAAATATCCTGCCATACCTTTACTTGTTTTTATTCTGTATTATTTGTATTATAAGGTTACCGAACGTACTCAACTGAGATTAGGGTCCCATTGTTCTGGGTGCCGTACATGCCCCTGGAAAGACAACCACTGCCTCAGAGCCTGAAGTCTAAACAGGAGACAGATATGGAAGGTGAAACAGGCACAGAGAAGTGAAGTGACTTAACCAAGGTCACTTGGCAGGTAAATGGCAGAGCCCAGGTCTCTTGCCTCCCAGCCCCATGCCCATCCACTAGATTAGACTACCTCCTCTGACACTTATCAGGGAGAAAGAACTGATTCAAGAATGAAAAACCAGAAAGGACTAGAGAGGCTGAGGGCAGGTATAATGCCCAGGTCTCAGAGACCTTCACTGAGTGCTTGGCCCCTCACTACAGCCAGAGAGGGACTGGCCTCAGAACAGAGAGGGTTGTGACAGGCAGAGTTTATTGCTGGTGCTGGAAAAGATCAAAACCTTCAAGGGAATGAAGTTCAAAGAGCACTAATGCAGTAAGCCTGGTCTCGCTGATGACAGAAATTCGATTGGCAAGCTAGGAGCATATGAAAATGGGCTCATAATGGAAACAGCTTTGTAACCTGAGTTTACCAAGTACCATCAGACCTGGGAACTTTACTTCTATGCAGATGAAAGCCTAAACTGATTATTTTTGCATGAAATCAGTGCCCAGGATGAGCAGGAAAGGGAGCCAGGGGAAAGTGCAATCCACCAGCACTCTCCCAAGAAATGCCTCTCACACATATAGGATGGAGAACCGTATTTCGGGAATCAATGACTCTGAAAAGACGTTGTGGGTTATGATGGAAATCAGCTGAACATGAGCTCCCCATGTCACGTGGTGGCTCAGTGAGCAAATATGATTCTTGGATGTATGAACAGAGGAATATAGAGTAGGAGCTGGGAGGTGATCTTACCCATATATACAGCATTAGTGAGACTATTACTGGTTACAGTTCTGGTTCCTGAAAGGGCAGTTGACAACTGAAAAGGAGAGCTACAAAAATGAGTGAAAGTCTGAAAAACCTGCCTTATAGTGAGAGATTGAAGAAGCTCAATTTGCTTAGCTTAACAAACAGGGCTAAGAGGAGATCTGATCACTGTCTACAAGCACCTACATCGGGAGAAGATTTCTGATGGTAAACTGCTTTTTAAAACTAGTAGATAAAGGCAGAACAGTAACCAATCAATGGCTGAAAACTGAATCTAGACAAATTCAGACTAGAAATAAGGCGTAATTTTCCACAGTGAGGATGATTAACCATTGGGATAATTTACCTGGGGACAGTGGATTTTCCGTCACTTGAAGATTGTATAACCAAAGCCAAAAAGGGATTTTAGGTATACTGCGTCCGCATCGGTCAGTGACCAATCTTCTGGCAGTAATCTTAGGGGAGAGGTGTGACATTACACCCCACGTTCTTTATGGAAATGATACGAATATGGTATAACTAAGATTACTTTATGCAAGATGGGTCTTGTAAGATATCATTGGAAAAGTAATAATTTACCGAATTTGTTTATCCAATTTGTATGCATGTATCATTTTTGTATCTGAAGCTGGGAATATTGACCATGTCTCTGTATTTCAAATGTGCTACATTGGATGAGGCCAAACAATGTTAGTGGTTTATTGAAGAAATGTACACGAGCATAAGAATTATCCCAGGAACTGTCTGCACTAGCAACCTCTCAGAGATAGCACTGCCCCAGCAGCAGACAGTGTGACTGGCCCAGGGGGCTGCCTGAGTTGCTCAAGTGGCCCACAGGCAAGACGCACCGGCCACTGCAGAACTCTCAGAAGTCATGGAATCTGTGACTTCTGTGACAAACTCGCAGCCTTAATCATATTATCCTCTTACTTCTTTATTAACTGAGCCCTCTATCAGCCACTCCATTATCTTGCCTGGGATCAACATCAGACTGACAGGCCTATAATTACCCGGGTCATCCTGTTTTCCCCTTCTTAAAAATTGCCACATTAGCTGTCTCCCAGTTTCCTGGAACTTCCCGAGTGCTCCAAGACTTAATGAAAATCAACATTAATGGTCCAGCGAGCTTCTCATCCAGCTCTTTTAACTTGTATCCAAGAGTTTTATCTGGACCAGGTGATTTAAATATATCTGACTTTAATAGCTTCTGCCTTAACATCTTCCAGAGATACAACTGGAATGGAAAGAGTGTTATAACCATATGATGAGATTGTATCGTCTGTTTTTCCTCAAATACAGAACAGAAATAGTTACTGAATAGTTTGGCCTTTACTGAATTACCATTGTCAGGATTATTTTTGTTCCTAATATATTTTAAGAACTCCTTATTGCCCTTAAATCTGCTGGCCATATAGATTTCTCCTTGTGACATTGTACTTCCCTAATCAGTTGTCTATAATTCCTAACTTCTTATTTACATTCATTACTATCAATTTCCCCTTTCTTCCATGTGTTATATACTGTATTTTTGTAGGTGTCTTCCCTCTAAGCCAGGCAAGTTTTGTAACCAGGATGGCCTTCTTCCTCAAAGATCACACTGAACATAGGCTGCTGTTTTAGGACCAAATGTGACCCACACATTGCCCTGGAGCCCCTAGGAGAAGGAAAGCAGTCTAGAACATGGAGGGCAGGGGACTGGACTCAATGACCTCTCGAGGTCCCTTCCAGTCCTAGAATCTATGAATCTATGGTCCTGACTCAGCCTCCTTCTGCGTACATTCAGAGCCTATAGCCTGGTGACCCAGCATACTGTGAAAAGAACTACAAGGGGCTACCCCACAACCCTGCCCTACCCCGGTACCTGCCTCTTTTTTCCCCTTCCTTGTGCAGGAATCTCGATGATTCTTAGGCACTTCCCAGGAGATCTGAAAAAAAGCAAGAAACTTCAATGTCAATTATCCTTCCAGCACTGCAGGACACCTGCCCTCAGCACTGCCTGTGCTGCACACAGGACTGGGGCCCACCCTGTTGGGCACTGCACAGACACTGGGGAGACACTCCTTGACCAAACAGCTGACAAACCCAGACAGGAGGAAAGAGCAGCCAAAGCCAACATGGACACCTTCACTGTCACAGATTCTAATCCCAGAACAGACCACTGTGATCCTTTAGTCTGGTTTCCCATGCAGCACAGGCCAGAGAACATCAACACAACCATTCCCATTGAACCAGAGCATATATTTTAAGTAAGAGCCCTTTACCCCAGCTCAGACTCAGCCCATCCATAGTTAACTGCTTGACTGCTGACAGCTGATGTATGCAGTGTTGCTGTAGCTGGGTTGGTCCTAGGGTATTGGAGACACAAGGAGAGTGAGGTAATACCTTGTATTGGACCAACTTCTGCTGGTGAGAGAGACGAGCTTTCAAGCTACATGGAGCTCTTGTTTAGGTCTGGGAAAAACACTCAGAGTGCAGGAGTAGATCTTGAGGGGGCCACAAATGTGGTGGTGGGGGGGAGAAAACAGTGTGAGAAGCTGCCCGACAGGCAGACAAGTTGGAGTTTGAGGGGGGTAACAATAAGATGAGAAAGAAGAGAAGCGGGGGTCTAGGGGAGGGCTGGGAAGAGAGCCAAAGGGGAGGACAAAGACATTGATTTGATGCAGTAGAACATGGGGAGCCAACAGAGGGACCTGTGGAAGGGGTAGGTTTTTCCAAGTGCCTGGCCAGTAAGATGATCCCAGCAGCTGCATTTGAATGGAGCAGAGTGCATGAGGTGTGGGGTGAGTGTCCAGGAGGCTGGAGAGGAGGGAATTACAGAGATAATGGTGGAGAGGGGCCAGGAGGGTTTTCCCAGTGTGAACAGAGAAAAAGGCTGGATCTTAGAAGTGTTATTTAGGAAAAACAGTCTGGGTATGAGGGGAGAGGAAGGCGTCTAAGGTGACAATCAGGTGACAGGGAGGATGGGGTGTTTTCAAGGGAAGATCAGGAGCTTGGTTTTGGCAGGTGAGACAGAGAGATGTGCTGAAGTGTGTGATGGATGGAGGGAGACAGGAGCAGAGCAGCAAGATCTGCGAGACATCAGCACAAGGATGGTAGCTGAAGCTGGGTCAGCAGACGAGGTCACCTAGCAAGAAGGTGTTAAAAGAGAGAGAGAAGAGAAAAAGAAAGAGAAAAGTCCAGAGTCGAGCCCTATGGAGTCCCATGGCAAGAGGGTGGGAGAGGAGCAGTAGAATCATAGAATATCAGGGTTGGAAGGGACCTCAGGAGGTATCTAGTCCAACCCCCTGCTCAAAGCAGGACCAATTCCCAACTAAATCATCCCAGCCAGGGCTTTGTCAAGCCTGACCTTAAAAACCTCTAAGGAAGGAGATTCCACCATCTCCCTAGGTAACCCATTCCAATGCTTCACCACTCTCTGAGTGAAAAAGTTTTTCCTAATATCCAACCTAAACCTCTCCCACTGTAGCTTGAGACCATTACTCCTTGTTCTGTCAAAGCCAAGAGACAGGAGGATCCAGGACAAGATAGTACTGTAGAAGCCATGGGAGGGCAGAATTACATGGAGGAGAGTGCAATCGATGGTGCCAAAAGCAACTGAGCTGTCAAGGAGGATGGGGCAAGAGTCCCGCCAAGGCCTGACCATGAAGCCAGGGTGACAGCAGCTTCAGGATTTGGGAGAAGGGGATCCAGTATGGAACTGAGGCAGAGCAGCCGGGGGCATGAAGACAAGAGGCATGGAGACCAGAGCATGTTCGTATTGTCCAAGAAGAGGGCAGGAAGCTGTGGTGAGGGAGTTTAGCAGCCAGGAGGTGTTGAGGTCAATGCGGAGGAGCTAGAGGTAGAAAATGAGCGAGGGACCTCACAGTGAATCATTTCCTTTGCACAGTCTCACAAGATCATACAGAGAGGGGGGAGGTAGTCCTAGGTTGTGAGTAGGCAACAGTGTCAAATGTCTGCAGGAGTACTGCCAATTGCAGAGACAGAGGAGGAGAGAGTGAATTTGTCTGTGCAGTTGTGAAGTTCTCCCCAGAGTGGTTGGCACCACAGGAGTGGAAGCAGACGGATGGGCTTTGCTGTGAGAGAGATGTGCACAGGACATTGGGGCAAAGGCAGGGGGGATTAAGTTAAATCACCCATGTTAATCTCTTTTGCTTTTGTACTTTAGTTATTTTTCTAAAGAAAGGTTGATCATCACTGGCTGATGGCCATTAAAACATGTTGATGATTTGTAACTAAATATAGCCTTTACACTAAATTTGGCATTTTTTGCTAACCAGGAGGATACACTGTATCAATACAAATTTATTTAAGCAATTATATAGATTAATTTACATTTATTCAGTTTCAATTTTTTTTTTAACTTTTTTATGATATTAGAAAATGGTGAATGATGCATATGTAACAAGATTGACTCCCCCCCCCACACACACACACATGATTTGTGTCAAGCTCTATTTGGATGGAAAGTCAAATTCAATTAATACACACAAAAACAGTATTTAAAATAATTTATTAGTTAAATAAAACTACCTTAAATGTGCAGGATAAATAACCAAAAAAAAAAATCAGATTAACACGTTTTACATTTAAAGCTGATTTATTAAACAAAGGAAAATCTGTAGTTAGTGAATTGAATTCTTGTTTCTGGTCACCATATCCTTCAAAGTTTTCAAACTAGTAGACCTCATCCTCTCACATCTCATTTTTATCCATACATTAAAGGAGGAAAATCGGTTACTTTCCTGTTTTGCAACCATTGTTTTTGAGATGTGTTGCTCATGTCTACTCCACTCTGGTGTGTGCATTTGAACCTGAGTTTTCTCTGTAGCAGTACCTGCTGGGGCAGAGCATGTGCCCTGCACCTCCTTATGCTTCTTGCCAAGAATACAAAGGGCAGACACACCCTGACCCTCTCTCAGCTCCTTCGCACTGGAATAGCAATGAAATAGACTCTGAAGCAGAGGGAAAGGAGGGTGAGTGGTAGAACAGACACGTGCAAGAACATCTCAAAGAACAAGTTACAACACAGCAATAACCTTTCTTCGATTGATTGCACATGTCCATTCCACCTAGGTGACTCCCAAGCAGACTCTCAAGCGCGGGGGGGAGGCAGAGCTTGGAGTCTGTTTGAAAAGAGATTGCAGCACTGCTCTCCCAAGCCCATGTCAGCTCTAGAGGCTCAAGCAATAGCATAACGCTTAGTGGAAGTCTGTGCTGACAACCAAGTTGCTGCTTTGCAAATGTCCAATATAGATACATTCCTTAAGAAGGCCAGTGAAGTTGCTTGGGCACTCTGAGAATGAGCTGTCAATTTGTGTGGGGTCAGGTGTTACCTACAACACAACAGCAGGTTAGCCAGTGAGAGTGTTTGAGTCGAAACTGCTGGTCACAGATTCATGGATTCCAAGGCCAGAAGGGACCATTGCGATCATCTAGTCTGACCTCCTGTACAACAGGCTGGAGAACCTCCCAAACCTAATTCCTAGAGCATACCTTCTGGAAAAATATCCACTCGATTTAAAAACTGTCAGGGATGGAGAATCCACCATGACCCCTGGGGGTGTATCGAAGTTCAATATTCAGCCCCTTTTCCGGGCCTGTTTTAACTCCCTTCCTCAGGGTTTAAACAAATTCCCCTCTCTGGGATTAGGCCACTCCACCTGTGGCTGATGGGGGGGGGAAGGGGGAGGGGAACACAGGCCTGCCCTCTACTCCAGGTCCCAACTCAGCTCCAGAGACCATATAAGTAGCAGCCCCCTGCTGTGTCCATATAACTAATTCCTACTGTTTCCCTGGGCCACTTCCCCACAGCCCCTCATCTTCTCCCTTAAATGAGACATCAGCCCTAAGGTAAGTCCCACCCAGGAGCAAATTCCTGCTCCTCTGGTCTCTGTCAGACTGACTCACACTGGCCCTGCAGCTCCTTTTATACGAGCTTTCTGGGCCCTAACTGGCTGCTTCTCTGCAGCCTCTTTCTGACTGACTGCCTCCCACACAGCTGCTCTGGTCAACTTGGAGGACTCACCTCCACTGCTCCTTTCTGGGACGGGGTGTGATAGGACCACAAGGCCTCCAGCAGGGGGCCTCTGGTCCTAATACAGTAACTCCTCAATTAACATTGTAGTTATGTTCTTGAAAAATGCAACTTTAAGTGAAACGATGTTAAGCGAATCCAATTTCCCCATAAGAATTAGTGTAAATAGTGGGGGGGTTAGGTTCCAGGGAAATTTTTTTTTGCCAGACAAAAGGCATTATATATATTTTAAACAAGCAATTTAATACTACAATGGAGGGAGGGGGGAAGAGTAGTGTGTATGTGCTGTGCGTTTACAAGCATACTGTACATACAGTACTATAGTTGGGAGGTGCCCCCGGCTCACCCCACACGGGCACAGCCCACTGGCACTGGAGATGAGGCAGGCAAGGAGGCTGAAGGTGCTGTAGGCTGGGAGAAGCACGTTGCGCAGCAGCGGCAGCTTCCCCTACTCTGCAAGCACCAGGGGTGGGGGCTCAACCCTTAGCCCACCCACTCCTCCCCTTCTCCCATCTTTGACCTGCCTCTTCTCCCCCCCACCTCCTCCCCCTTTACTTCCCATGCTACGTCTTCGCTCCTCCCCCACCCCCTTCCCTTCTAAATGCCACAAGCCAGCTGATTGCCGCCGGCAGGACGCAGGGGAGGGAGGGGGGAGGCACGCCGAGTCCTCGCTCCTCCCCCTTCCTCCTGCCTGGGGCAATCAGCTGGCTTGCGGCATTTAGGGTGCAGGAGGGAGGAGCGAGGACTCGGCAAGCAGGCTCTCCCTCTCTCCCCCCCGCCTCCTGCCCAGGGCAATCAGCTGGCTTGCGGCATTGGGGAGGCAGCGGGCAGCCTGCGTGGCAAGTCCTCGTTCCTCCCCCCTCCCGCCCCTGAAACGCCACAAGCCAGCTGATTGTTCCGGGGGGGGGAGGGGAAAGGCGCTGATCCGTGGGGTCTGCCAGCAGGTGGGACACGCTGTGGGGAGGGGGAGTGTAGGGAGGCTGCCAGCTGTGGAGAAAGCAGGAAGACAAACAACGTAAGAGTGGAGCATTGCACAACTTTAAATGAGCATGTTCCCTAGTTGATCAGCAACGAAACAACATTAACCAGGACGACTTAAAGTGAGGAGTTACTGTACACCCCATTGCAGAGACAAAACCAACAAAAGCACTATCTATGCTAACTATTTACACCAACTATGATCTATTATTTGCACACACAAAAAAAAAAAAAGTGAAAATCCTTACAAGCAGCTCCAACTTGTAGCCCAAAGCAGTGAGAAGGAATTGAGGGAGGTTCAGGGTAGCTCTGCCTTTTATATCCTTGGCAGAAGGCATGAGGAAGCACAGGGCATATGCTCCACCCTGACAGGCATTGCTACAGAAAGCTCTCTGGCTTGAGGACATGTACACCTAAGTGGAACAGACATGTGCAGTCACTCAAAGAAGAAAACAAGTGGTCCAGCTTTTTCAACTCCCAATCAGCTTCTCAATCTTGAATGAACTAGTTGAATAAACTGAAATGAAGCAAATATTCTCTGAGCCTGCTGGTTTAGCACTTCCGTGAACTCTGGTTCCAGATGACTTTCACCAGTTCAGGGCTTAAATTTTCTTTAAAACTTTGGCAGCAAACATATTGCACAAGTATTATTTTATTTAAATTATATCAATTAGAGTAAGTCTAGGCCCTAGTATAGGTTGCAATCATTTCAAATTAAATTTTAAAGTGTTTTTAGAAAAGTATTTAAGTAAAAAAAAACAAAAATGCATTTGTATCCCCTGGGTAGAGGGATTCTACAACACTCAGTGGAGGAGGGAGCTAGACCTGCAAAGAGGTCGTGGCCATCAATGGACTGGAATGTGCAGAGGCCCCATCACCGAGATGGTGAGCGATGCTAATGGAAACAAGACAGTGGCCAGAGGGGCAATGCAGAAATTGAGAGGTGCTTGGCTGGGCAAGTGGCTGACTTGATCCAGCCTTGAGAGGTGAGACGAGGCAAGAAAGAGGAGATGGAAGGCTAGTAAGTGAGATTGGGTTGTCACACTTCAGGGCAACTGCATCTGTGTCCCTCCTCTGTGCTCCCTTGAGCAAACCTACTGTAGGCTCACAGCTCCTCAGGTTGTCACCTCTCTTGGGCAGAGACCCGCATTTCTCCCCATTTCCTGACCAGAGTTTTTTCAGGCTGCATGGTCCCGTCTACACCATGTTACTCCCAGCAGTGACACTCTGAGTTAGTTTCCCAGACCTAAAGCGGAGCTCTCACCAAGTTGGTCCAATAAAAATATTGCCTCACCCACTTTGTCCCTCTAAAATCCTGGGACCAACAGGGCTATAACAGCACTGCATATTCCTAGCAAGCCAGCCTGCCTAAACAGGTCACTGTCCACACTTTCCTTTCTCTTCAGAGGCTCCAAACAGCATAATTGCCCATAGTTTAAGTTACCACACAGCTCTTTCTAAGGAAGTACATTTAGTCTTAAGGTGAAAGGATTACAGAGAAAACATTAAAATAGTATCAGAGGGGTAGCCGTGTTAGTCTGGATCTGTAAAAGCAGCAAAGAATCCTGTGGCACCTTATAGACTAACAGACGGATGCATCCGACGAAGTGGGTATTCACCCACGAAAGCTCATGCTCCAAAACATCTGTTAGTCTATAAGGTTCCACAGGATTCTTTGCTGCTATTAAAATAGTAAAAGATCCTACACACACTAGTAAGCTTACCAGAGATCACCCCCAACTCCAGGGAAGGCTCTGGGAGGAGTCTGTCCTTCAAATGCCACAAAGGAGTTTTCCTGGGGTTACAAAGTTCATAACAGCTTTAGCTCAGAACAAGCACCCCAGGCATCAGTTAGTCTTTCCTTTATATAGCTTGGGCCTTTGATCTTCAGATTCCAGGAGCAGGTAATCAGGGCATGCTTCAAAAAGGAGGGTTTTTACATAATCAGAGGTGGGAATTTGCATTCACCGCCCCTTAGATATTCCCCATGCAAGCCACTGGACCCTGTCTGTCCAAAAGTCCATTCTTGTCTGGCCCATTGGTCAAATACAGTCCTTTGGAGTTCATAACACTTTTCAGGGCTCGCATCTCATAGACTCAGACTCAAGGTCAGAAGGGACGATTATAATCATCTAGTCTGACCTCCTGCACAACGCAGGCCACAGAATCTCACCCACCCACTCCTGTAACAAACCCCTAACCTATGTCTGAGTTACTGAAGTCCTCAAATCATCTCAAGGTGCAGAGAATCCTCCAGCAAGTGACCCATGCCCCACACTGCAGAGGAAGGTGAAAAACCTCCAGGGCCTCTGCTAATCTGCCCTGGAGGAAAATTCCTTCCTGACCCCAAATATGGCGATCAGTTAAACCCTAAGCATGTGGGCAAGACTCACCAGCCAGCACCCAGGAAAGAATTCTCTGTAGTAACCCAGATCCCACCCCATCTAACATCCCATCACAAGCCATTGGGCATATTTACCTGCTAATAATCAAAGATCAATTAATTGTCAAAATTAGGCTATCCCATCATACCATCCCCTCCATAAATGTATCAAGCTTAGTCTTGAAGCCTGATACGTCTTTTGCCCTCACTACTCCCCTTAGAAGGCTGTTCCAGAATTTCACTCCTCTAATGGTTAGAAACCTTCGTCTAATTTCAAGTTTAAACTTTCTAGTGTCCAGTTTATATCCATTTGTTCTTGTGTCCACATTGGTACTATGCTTAAATAATTCCTCTCCCTCCCTGATATTTATCCCTCTGATATATTTATAAAGAGCAATCATATCTCCCCTCAGCCTTCTTTTGGTTAGGCTAAACAAGCCAAGCTCTTTGAGTCTCCTTTCATAAGACAGGTTTTCCATTCCTCTGATCATCCTAGTAGCCCTTCTCTGTTCCTGTTCCAGTTTGAATTCATCCTTCTTAAACATGGGAGACCAGAACTGCACACAATATTCCAGATGAGGTCTCACCAGTGCCTTGTATAACGGTACTAACACCTCCTTGTCTCTACTGGAAATACTTCGCCTGATGCATCCCAAGACCACATTAGCTTTTTTAAATGGCCATATCACATTGGCGGCTCATAGTCATCCTGTGATCAACCAATACTCCGAGGTCCTTCTCCTCCTCTGTTACTTCCAACTGATGTGTCCCTAATTTATAACCAAAAATCTCATATCCCCCCTAGAGATGTCCTTTAGAATCCTGGATAACACCACCACACAACCTTTGCATTTAATGAATAGACTCCAAAGAACAAAAATGAATTCAATGAGACGCTTCTAGGATATTGCAAGAAATTGCTGTGTTTGGCACAGGGACCTCGAGAGGAGGCTGATGGCCCTGAAGAAGAGGGAGATCCAGGCATCAAAGTCAGAAGGATGTGGTCAGGGACGACCTATTAGGAGGGTGCAGGGGAAAGAAAGACCTGATGGAGGGGGAGTGGGAAGGTGGGGGCTGGAAGTGGCAGGACAGAAGATACTTGATATAGCCCCCAAAAGATCCTGGTGTGAATAATGGGGGGGCAGGGGAGAATCTGCCAGCAGACAGCAGTGCTGCGTCTTGCAGGTCTCAAAGGGCTGGGAGATGGATGGAGAGAGGGCAAAATTGTGACATCTCCAGTACTGCCACACCCAGGAGTTCAAAAATTATGACCCAGGCCTCAAGAAGTCATGAGATTACTTTATTAAAAAAAATCTCATGATTTTTAAGCCAAGTTTGAGCTCTTGCTCTCTCTGGTTTCTGAGCTGTTCAAGCATATGTCACATTTGCAAACTTTTCTCCAAACCCTGAGGACTACAAACAGACTTTCTGAAAATGCCAGCCAAGTCTCTCACATACTCACTTGTCTCCAGGAGCTGGGTCATTATGAAAGCCACCAAATATCATGAGACTCATAGTAAAATCATAAAAGAGTTGGCAACACTGCAGAAGAGCACACGAGGTGGGGGACAAAAGGAGGGCCAGACATCACCAGAAGAAGGAGGCAGAGGCAGACTTTATTCTGTTTGCACATTATAAGTGTGATCACTTGTACTGAAGGAGGAGGGATAGCTCAGTGGTTTGAGCATTGGCCTGCTAAACCCAGGGTTGAGAGTTCAATCTTTGAAGGGGGCCACTTAAGGATCTGGGGCAAAAATCCATACTTGGTCCTGCTAGTGAAGGCAGGGGGCTGGACTCGATGACCTTTCAAGGTCCCTTCCAGTTCTAGAAGACAGGATATCTCCATTATTTCTTTCTTTTACCATTAATTTTTAGTTCTGTGATCAGTTCCTCTTTATCTGTCAAGATGAGGTGTAATATAGAACTCCCCATACTGGAAGCAACATATTTTGAGTTAGGAAGTTATCTATAATATTTAGACATTCCAAAGATGTTTTAATACCAGCTGTGACAAATATGGCAATTCCTTGCAATATCCTGGAAAAATCATATTAAGTATCTTTGGTGTCCATTATATTAAATGCAAAGGTTGTGTGTTGTGGGTCAGGACTGTACGTGACCTCTCTAGGAGGGGACACAGGATGTTAGCCCTGGAAAGTGTTATGAACTTCAAAAGACTGTATTGAACAATGGGACTGACAAGAATGGACTTTTGGACAGTGTCAAGTGGTTTGTCTGGGAAACATCTAGGGGAAGATGAACGCAAATTCCCTCCTCTGGGTATGCAAAAATCCAGTCTTTTGAAACAGCAAAGAGTCCTGTGGCACCTTATAGACTAACAGATGTATTGGAGCATGAGCTTTCGTGGGTGAATATCCACTTCATCGGATGCATGTAGTGGAAATTTCCAGAGGCAGGTATATATATGCAAGCAAGAATCAGGCTAGAGATAACGCGGTTAGTTCAATCAGGGAGGATGAGGCCCTCTTCTAGCAGTTGAAGTGTGAAAACCAAGGGAGGAGAAACTGCTTTTGTAGTTGGCTAGCCATTCACAGTCTGTGTTTAATCTTTTGAAGCTACATCCTGAGAAGGGAACCACTGTCTACTATTACCTGCTCCTGGAATCTGAAAAATCAAAGGCCCAAGCTGTATAAAGGAAAGACTAACTGATTCATGGGGATGCCTGTTCTGAGCTAAAACTGTTATGAACTGTTAATCACCAAAACACCCTTTTGTGGGGTTTGAAGGTCCGACTCCTACCAGAGCCTGTGCTGGAAGTGGGGTGGGGCGTGATCTCTGTAAGCTTATTAGCATGTGCTTAAGTTCTTTTTTTATTTATTTTTTTCTGTAATGCTTTCACCTTAAGAAGCAGCAAAGAATCCTGTGGCACCTTATAGACTTAACAGACGTTTTGCAGCATGAGCTTTCGTGGGTGAATACCCACTTCTTCGGATGCAAGTGCAAGTGCATTTCTTCCACCACTTGCATCCGAAGAAGTGGGTATTCACCCACGAAAGCTCATGCTGCAAAACGTCTGTTAGTCTATAAGGTGCCACAGGATTCTTTGCTGCTTCTACAGAACCAGACTAACACGGCTACCCCTCTGATACTTTTCACCTTAAGAATAAATGTGCTTGCTTACAAAGATCTGTGTGGTAACGGTGGGCAGCTATGCTATTTAGATCCTCCATTAGGCTCCAATATTGTTAGAACTTCTTGAGCTTCAGCATGTCTGATGGGGCCACTCTCAGTCAGGGTTATGGGGTGGATAATATGATCTGGCTGGGGTCAGTTCCATTCATCTTCAGTTGACCTATCAGCGAAGTGTGCAGACAGCTCGTCACAGCAATCAGTGCTTGGGTCTAGTGTCCAGGCTGTGCAGGCTGGTTGATGAGCCAGTTCACTGAGTGAAACAGCCCTGCTGACCACGATTCTGCCTCATGGGCTGTGGAGGAGCAGGCAGCTTGTTTGGCCTCCCTCACTGCAGTGGCGTAGTACTGTAAGAGCTGTTTGTGCTGCTGGCAGGTGGGTCCGGAGTTATGTTGTGCGGTTGTTTGGTTTTAGGCACCTTTGGACTACGCATTTCATTTGCTTTAGTTCTTCTCAGACAGTGGGGGTGGGGGTAACTAGCACCCAAGAGCTCACCCTCCAAACTCATATCATACCCCTCAACAGCAACAGCCCCGCATGCACCTCTACCCTGAGTGTATCATCCCTATGCACCCGCACCCACACCCCCACCACCCACCCTCACAGCAATGCACCCATGGACAGTGCCACAGAACTCAGTAACCTCCATGATGTGCACAATCAGGCCTATACCCCACATTCACATTCCCCGGTCCCTATGACTCCTTGATTGCATCTCCTGAAATCCACCCAGATAGACTCCACCCCGGCTCAGACACGCACCTCCCCTATTCGAACGCAGCCTATATACACACACAAACGCCCTGCCAGCCCAAATAACCTCATGTGTGATCACACCCCACATGCACCCACCCTGCTACAGATGGCCCCATAGGACTGGGGTCTTGTGCTCACCATTTTGGCAGGCTGGTTGACTGACTCCAAAGGCAGGGCGAAGATGGCGTTCTTGGCTCCCACATACAGAGTCCTGGTCTGCGGGGCCACCAGGAAGATGCTGTAGTTGGAAATGGCCTCCTGGGAGAAGCGATGAACCATCTGCTGGATCTCTGCAATCAGAGAGCAAGCACACGGTCTGTCCTGGGCTTGTAGTAGGCAAGGCCTAACCCAGCACCACACACGCTGACCAGTGAGAGCCAGGCGAGTGGGGTCACCAAGAATGCGCTCAGCTTCGGGATCCAACAGTTACCTGCTGCTTCAGAGCCAAACGGGAAGGGAGTGCCAGGGCCGGTTCTAGGTTTTTTGCTGCCCCAAGCAAAAAAATAACCCTCAGAGTGCGCAACTGCAGAAGCAAAAAAAAAAAAAAGCCTCCCGGAATGCCGCCCCTGGAATTGTGCTGCCCAAGCACGTGGTTGGCTTTCTGGTGCCTAGAGCCGGTCCTGGGAAGTACAGTTTTAGCTGCACTCCCCTGCCCCCACCGCCTGAGAACACGCACGTGCACGGATCAGTGGCATGTCCCACCCCTAGACTGCACTTCTCAGCAGGGCCACCCAGAGGATTCAGGGGGTCTGGGGTCTTCAGCCGAATTGCCGCCGAAGGCCCGGCACTTCAGTGGCAGGTCCCAGGGCGGAAGGACCCCCCGCCACACGTCTTCGGGGCACTTCGGCAGCGAGTCCCAGAGCGGAAGAACCCCCCGCCGCCAAATTGCTGCCGAAGACCCGGAATGGAAAAAGCTCCAGGGGCCCAGGCCCCACGAGAGTTTTCCGGGGGCCGGAGCAAATTGCCCCACTTGCCCCCCCTCTCTGGGCAGCCCTGCTTCTCAGCCTGCCACTGCCCAGAGACCCAGTGAGGCAGATACACAGCACTCACCAGCCTGGTCTGCAATGGCATTTCACCCCAGCCCCCCTGCCCCTCAGTGGGACTGACCGTGTGTTTGCTAATGCAAGCAGGACTCCCAAGAGTGCTGGCATTTAGCACCGTGCTCTTGAGCACTGATCCAAGCAGGACTTGGCACAGTGGGGAAGGTCTGGGGCTGCAGGAGCCTGCCCTGCCCTATGGTATCCCATGCTGCTCCTGCCAGGAAACTGAACAGGTGGTAACTGAGAAATTTTAAGGAAAACCTGGAGCGTAGGCACAATGATGGGAAAACACTTAAGATAGTGGGAGATCCTGCAGCTCCCTGTGCAGCAGGAGGGTGCAAGTGGGAGCAGGGCAGGCTGCAAGAGGCAGCAGCTGACTCACTCCATCTAGCTGTTACCTGCTGCAGCTTCCAAGGGGAGCCAGCAGGGGGCGATGAGAGCTCTACAAGAGAACACCAGGGGAGCCCTGAACAGCCTTTCCACCATCCTCACTTTGCCAGCGTAGCGTAGCCGCTGTGCTCAAAGCCCCTCTGATGAGAGGCAGGCCCGGAGAAAGATTTCATCTCCCTTTCGCTACTGCAGCTCCTGTCCGAACCCAGCACACCTCTCTCAGTCCCTAGCCATTCTCCTCCCTCCCCTCCCGCATCGCTAGTCTGCATGTGCTCAGACAGCACCAAGAGACCCATGAGCTCTGCTGGCCAACATGCACAAAGCTGCCTATGTGCTTATGCTGCCCCCAGCAGCTGAGTGGTTTGGAGCCCTTGCCAGCGGGCCCCAATCCTATGGGCATGCTCGGAGCACGCCTCAGACCTGACACCTGTCAGATCCCACAGCTGGAGGGCAGATGCAGGCCACTGAGAAGTAGGAGAGGGCAGCTGGCACCCACACAAAAGCCAGCAAGGGCCCAAGAAAAGCGGGAGAGAGGTATCAAGCATGAGCACGAGAGAGAGGTGGTCTTAACTATTAGGCTAGGGACTACCTACAGGGCTGGCCTGGCTTAGGAGCCTGGGTTCGAGGCGGAGGATCCCAGGTTGAATGAGGCAAGCATCTCTGGGCCTGTCAACCAGGTACATCACGTCAGCCATTTAGGTATCCACGCCCCTCTCCTCTCCCCACTGCTCTCCTAGCTAGCTTAGATGTCTCCCTGCACAGCTTGCTGGCTTCTTAGGCACCTCACTCTCCCCAAGCATTGTACAGGGCTGAGGATTCCACTGGACAGCAGGGCACCACAGGACACAGGGGTTGCTGTACCTAGTATTGCAAAACTAAAGTATCTCTGAGGAGCGAGGCCCTTGTGGCATCAGAGTGGGGTGCTCCCTGCTGCAGCTGCTGGTCAGCTCCTCCTATTTCACTTTCTGGCAGGCTCCTCCCAGGAATTTCTCTCCCCAAATTTGCCTGGTTATGGGGCAGGGTGGCACTGCATGGATCCTAGTGTACAAGGAGGGGGATTTCCCCTGCACAGTTCTGGTTCTGAAGGGATGCTGCGTGGCAGGGAAGAGGCAACCCTGGCTAGGTCTCTCCTGCCTCATCCACCAAGGTGCAGTTACACAGGCTGCAGGGTTTACTCTTGCTGCCTTCAGTCAGCATCAAGTACAAAATTCCCCTAAGCTTTTAAGACCAGCCAGGCATGTGCCCTAGCTGAGCTCAAAAGCCTTTTGTTTCTCTGTTCTCCCTTCCCTCCCCATCCAGAACTGGCCTCCTCCAACCCTTCACACAACTGGGCCACTGTTGGTGCTGCAAGAGCTTTCTCATCTGCAGCTCCTGTCCCCTAGTACTCTGCTCTCCATAGCACGTTTCTCTGCTTCACTTACACTTATTTCAAGTCTGCTGAAAATGTACTTTCTTCCTTGCCACTACCTCCCCCTGCTTTGCCCTGGTGACCGATGCTGCCACGGAGCTGCAACCAGTACATTTACACCAATCACCCACTGTCTTGGATTTAACTGTGTCAAAGGGATAGAGTTCATTTTCACTTTTCCATTAGGAAAGTGGTGGAGGTGCCACCAACAGGACATTTAAAGCCAGGCTGCACAAAGCCCCGGAGAAGTCACACTGGGTGGAACGGAGAGATAACAGGCCTAAGTAGTACATTGGAGAAGGATTGCTAGTGACCCCAATATGAAGGTTGCCTCACATTATACCCTTTCATTTCAGTTTTATCTGTGACATACATTAAAGGTAATAATTGGAGATATACCAATCTCCTAGAACTGGAAGGGACCTTGAAAGGTCATTGAGTCCAGCCACCTGCCTTCACTAGCAGGACCAATTTTTGCCCCAGATCCCGAAGTGGCCCCCTCAAGGATTGAACTCACAACCCTGGGTTTAGCAGGCCAATGCTCAAACCACTGAGCTATCCCTCCCCCATCACTAAGCTATCCCTCCCCCATCACTGTGCAGCCATTTCTGAGAACAAGCTTCGGGAACAGGTTAGATTGGTCAGTGCCAACATTTTCTGACCTCCTTCCCTGCCCCCCAAAACAGCTCTATCACCTCCAGATTTGGCCACAGGAACGTTGCCCTGGGATCAGCATGAAACTCCATCCAGCTTTGTCTGAGTAAGCCATGGAAAATCTGCCATTTGCATCAGTTCAACTGCACAACATGTCCTCTGCCTCACCGCTCAAGGAATGAATCCCTCATTGCAGAGCTCACTGCAGTGAATGAGTCAGTAGTTGCAGGAAGATTAAGGATGGTTTTATGGTTCAGGTACTTGACTTCGACCCAGCCTAAGCTGGCATTTGACAAAACCTCCCCCTCCCCCATCTTCAATTCACTTTAGGTCCTTTCGCAGTAAAGAAAGCGCAGAAATGCCACAAACTTGATCTCTGATGTCATTGCTTTACAAATACAGACTTCCAGCCCATCTCAGGGGAAAATAAAATAAGGAAAAAGCCAATTAATGAAAGAAAATTATGCTGGGCCCCCAAACAAGATATTTTTTCAAACAACAGGGCTAATGCACTTCATCAAGCTGAACAAACCAAAGTATCAACTCAAATCCACCCCACGCAGGAGAGTCTCAGATCAGCACTTCGCATAATATTCCAGTGGCTGCAAGGGAAGTGAAAAGTATTAAATTCCAAATGACAACCTAAGCACACCTGCCCTCACTGCCTACCAGCAATCTTTATGGGCACGTGTGACTTCTCCACAGCAACACAGTGATGTCTCACCATGCAGGAGCCCAGACAGCTGCTGATTGAACAAGTGTCAAAAACTCCACCCGCCAGATGTGCTGGGACTTGCACCATGATCCAGGCTCTGATCAGCCAAATGTTTTAAGTTAGATTTGAATCTACAGAACCACAGAATTTCATAACTTCACACCCCAAGAATTAGGGCAAAATGACATTACTCCCTAAACACACCCCATAGTCATAGGCTTGAAAAGCTGTGCGGGAGATCAATTGGCCCTCGGACATCACTGCTTTAAATTGTTGTCATTTATCCTCTGACACATCATCAATAAATTGCATTACCTTAGCATAATTTTTGTGGTTGTATTTTGCTAAGAGCGCTGCATAGATTGCTACTCTAAATTGCAAAGTGGAAGAAGAATACACTTTGCGGCCAAAGGAGTCCAGTCTTTTGTTATCTTTGTCTGATGGAGTGGAGCGGAAGCACTGGTATTTGTTTTGCTGATTGGCAGCGTCAACCACTAGCGAATTGGGTGAGGGGTGTGTAAATAGAAACTCAGAACCCTTAGATGGAACAAAATATTTTTGGTCCAATCTCTTGCTAGTGGGTGTTATAATAGCTGGGGTCTGCCAAATAGTTTTAGCAAGTTCCATAATGGCCCCAGTAATTGGTAGGGTTATTTTGGAGGAGGTTGTAGCTTGCAGGATGTCGGTAAGCTCGTGGTATGTTTCAGGTATCTCCTCCAGGGTAATCTTGAGCTCTTCCGCTACTCTCTGAAACAACTCTTGAAAGTGAGCAAGCTCATCAGTAGTGGGAGGTGGTGGGGGTACCATGGCATCTTGTGGTGTTATCGCTATAGAAGGGGTGTGTGGGGCAGTGTCCTCTGTAGGGGTGGCAGCCACTTCAGGTCTTGTCTGGGTTTCAGTGTAAGCAGGCAGTGGGGAGGGTCTGACAGCTTTCCTCCAGGCATCCCAGGGAAGACCTGAGTGTGGTGCGGTGTAGGTCCATGGACCCCAGTGTGGCCATTGCCCTGGGGGCGGGGGGGGGGGAGGAGATAAGTGGTCCCATCCAGGGATTGCAATACCAGTGTGGATAGCCTTGAGGATATGGAGATCGTGCTGTAATGCATCTACTGGTTCTGGGGAGAGTATTGGGAGGAAAACATCTGGTTATCTTCCTCTTCATCTTCTTCCTCCTCCCAGACTCCATTGGAGGGGCTTGAAGTGGTAGGGGAGTACTGCAGGTAGGGTGCTAAAGGTCCAGGTGATAAGCTGGTGCTGAGAAGAGAAGAGTCAGGAGCATGGGACACCCTTAACTCCTCTGGCTGTAAAAGCTGCAGTGGAGCTGAGTGACCAGGAGTCGGTGCCGGTGTAGCTCGTGGAGGCAGAGTCTGCTGGGGCGTCTGCTGGCACACTGAAGGGTGTCCCGGGGGCACAAGCTGGCTCCGGGGAGTAGGAGCCCCTGAGGTAGGCACAGAAAGGGAGGCAGGAGACCCCAGGAGGCTCGGTGCTGAGAGCGGCGGCTGTAAAAGTGGCACCGCAGGATCAAAGGACGGTGCCGCAGCCGCCGCTTGCACTGTGGGCACCGTAGTAGTAAAGGTGACCGTAGGAGAGCTGAAAGAGGCGGGCAACTGGAAGCCCTGAGCCTTGGCACCGTGTAGTGGGGCAGCCGATTAACGGTCGATGCTGGAGGTGCTTGCCACATGAAAAGTGCTGAGTTGTGGAGCTGGAGTCACTAGAGACCGGAGAGCCGGTTTTAACGGTTTCCCCAAGGAATGACTCCTGAGGGGAGAGGAAGCTGGACCTTTTTTTGTTTTTGCTTTACCTCTGAAGGGTGTCACAGAGGTTTGCTGGCCAGGATCAGAGGCAGGTCTGAGGGAGTTTTCCAGGAGCAGCATCTTAAGCCTGAGCTCCCAGTCCTTGCGGGTCCGTGCTTTTCATTTGTTGCAGTGGATGCAACAAATGGGGTACATGAGACTCCCCCAAACAGCATACGCACTGTGAATGTCCATCCGAGATGGGGATGGTATCCTTATAGGAGGCACATCTCTTGAAGCCTGGGGAGCCAGGCATGTCCGAAACCTCACTCAACTCCTGTAATAGGCCCATAACCTCTGGCTGGGTTACTGGAGTCCTCAAATCTTGATCTGAAGACTTCAAGATTACAGAGACTCCACAATTTACTGTTGTTCAAACTAGCAAGTGACCCATGACCCATGCTGCAGAGGGAGACCAAAAAAACCCCAGGGTCTCTGCCAATCTGATCTGAGGGGGGGAATTCCTTCCCGACTGCAAATATGGCAATCAGTTAGACCAGGGGTTGGCAACCTTTCAGAAGTGCTGTGCCGAGTCTTTATTTATTCACTCAAATTTAAGGTTTCACGTGCCAGTAATACATTTTAATGTTTTTAGAAGGTCTCTTTCTATAAGTGTAGAATATATAACTAAACTATTGTTGTATGTAAAGTAAATAAGGTTTTTAAAATATTTCAGAAGCTTCATTTAAAATTAAATTAAGATGCAGAGCCTCCCGGATTGGTGGCCAGGACCTGGGCAGTGTGAGTGCCATTGAAAATCAGCTTCTGTGCCGCCTTTGGCACACGTGCCATAGGTTACCTACCACTGAATTAGACCCTGAGCATGTGGGCAAAGCCCAAACAGTCAGACAACTGGGCAAGAATTCTCTGTAGTAACTCAGAGCCCTCCCCATCTAGTGTCCCATCGCTGGCCATCAGAGATATTTGTTGCTAGCAGTTGCAGATGGGCCATATGCCAAAGACCTGAACTTAGCGTGCACTGCAGACAAACCCTTAGAGGCAGAATGAGATAACTCACGTTTGTACAGCAAGACAGCTAACTAGTCCAGCCAATGCACAGGTAGCTTTTACTTCAATGTAGCTAATCCAAGTCAACCCCAGATTGGTGAGTGGGGGGTGTATGTGTGTGGCATCGACTTCAACTAGTTAAGTGGTCTCCAACCTTTTAACGCCCAAGATCACTTTTTGAATCTAAGGGCAACCCAGGATCTACCCCACCCATTCCCTGAGGCCCTGCCCCTTCCCCAAAGCCCCACCCTGCTCACTCCAGCCCCCCCATCACTCACTCTCCCCCACCCTCACTCACTTTCATTGGGCTGGGGCAGGGAGTTGGGATTCAGGAGCGGGTGCAGGTTCTGGGCTGGGACCGAGGGGTTCACAATGTGGGAGTGGGCTCTGGGCTGAGATTGAAGCAGGTGGTCAGGGTGCAGAAGAGGGTGAGGGGTGCAAGCTCTAGGAGGGAGTTTGGGTGCAGGAGGGGCTCCAGGCTGGGGCAGTGTTGGGATGCAGGAGGGGGTACAGGGTGCTGGCTCTGGGAGGGGGCTCAAGGCTGGGGGTGTAGGAAGGGGTTTGGAGTGCACAAGAGGATATGGGGTGCTGGATCTTGAAGAGGGGAAGAGATGTTAGGAAGCAGGAATTTTTTTTAATGTTTTTATTAATCCTATGTGCGCCTCAGTTTCCCCCAATACTTTGCATGGCTACCTAATGCAGGGGGATTAACTTTTCTCTCAGGGCAGGCTAAGAGGAATGAATAGTGTTGTTAGGAAGGGAAGCTGAGCACAGACCCCAGCTAGGGAGCAAAGGGCTTAGCCCTGGTCTACACTAGGAAATTAGGTTGGTATAACCACATTGCTCAGGGGTGAGAAAAATCCACACACACCCCACACACCCGAATGACGCAGTTAAACAGACCTAACTCCAAGCGTAAAGCACGCTGTGTCGTTGGGAGAATTCTCCCGTCAACCTAGCTACTGCCTGTCAGGGAGGTGGGTTAACTACAGCAATGGCAGAAGCCCTCCCTCCGGCGTAGGAGCATCTTAACTGAAGCACTGCCACGGCGCAGCTGCAAAATTTTAAGTGTAGATGAGCCCTCCAAGGTGGGGGATTAGACATGGGCTCTGGAAGAAGCCTGGGCTCCCTGACTGAGGAAGGAAGCCAGAGAGACAGAGACAGAAAATGGAGTTCCCCACAGCTTGGCTAGTGACCTGTGGCTTGAGCTGACTGGATGATACTTTAACCTCTAGGTCTCTGTGCTAACCTGAGGATTGTGTCCACTTGACTAATTAATCCTACTCTGTTTTAAAAACTTCAGATATCTGCTAGGTGCACTAGTCTATATCAGGAGCCTAGCTCAGCTGGGCTCGCTGGGCAGAGCTCACGGGGTGAAGCAGGAGCACTGGAGCCAGAGGCTCAGTCTAGGAGGTGAGGCTGGGGAACTGCCCTGAACACTGGGGCCCCTTGGGGGTCTGGACATCAAAGAGATTCCTCCAAGAGGCTGTTCCAAAGCTGGCGTGTAGCACCAATTCAGTGGATTGGTGACTATATTTCACTAGGACTCAGTGGCCTGGCCCCTGTGTAAGACAGTTGCCATCTGCAGGGACGCCTCTCTAACCAGTCACATGAGAAGTCAGGGAGGGCAGCAAACACAGGTAGTAGCTCCAGCCTCGAGCCCTGGAGAGAGAAGCTGCAAGTCTAGGCACTCACTTAATCTGACAAGGAGCCACCAGTGAATTCTCTCAGCAATGGGGCAAGCGTCAGGAGGACAAACCTTCTCCTCAGGGCTCCTCCCACACTTCAAAACAAGTAGCAGCAGCAGATTTTAAACTAGCCCCCAGCGCATCTACCACACCCTCCCAGGCTCTCCAGCACAGAGTCTCTCAACATAATGGATAAATCCCATAGGTTGTCTCTACAGGAAGCAATCATATCCCTAGGCAAAGTAGGGCGTTAGCACCTTTATTGCATTTAGCAATAGCACAGTTTGGTTATCACAGAGAAAATTCCTTGATCAGCAGAAAAGTTATCACATCAAAGCCATATGAGCCCACTGCCATGCTGGGAAGACTGGTTCCTGCTAAGGAACTGCCATAGGCTGGAGGTTCCATACATGGGGAGAAGGTAAATGTAGCCACCTAGGGTTTTATAAAGACACCCTCCCACCAAAAAATCCAAACACGTCCCAAAAGAAGAGTCAAAGTTACAATAGACTGGCGTTCTGATTTCTAATTTCCACACGAGATGCACAGGCTTAATATCATCATTGTAATTATGCAGGAGCAGTGGCAACTCAGTTAACGTTGAAGCGGGGTTTCTGTTTAAAGCCAAACTGTGAAATCTCCAGATAAATTATTTAAATCCGGCAAACTGGTGTGGCAGTTTAGGATCTAGGACAAAGTGGTCATTTGGTCAAGGGGTTCCCAAGATACAGCCCTGGTCTCACAGGATCAAAGCAGGTGCACTGCAAGCCACTGAAATCTTCTAGTGAGCAGTGTCCATTAGGGGCCACTTGCCCCTCTGTCCCCCCATGCCACAGAGGGACATAAGAACATTAAGAACGGCCATATTGGGCCAGACCAAAAGTCCATCTAGACCAGTATCCTGTCTTCCAACAGTGGCCAATGCCAGGTGTCCCAGAGAGAATGCACAGAACAGTAATCAACAAGGGGGTTTAAGAGTATGAAAGTGGGAATGGCCTAACTAACCCTCGGTGACTTCTGTTAATTCGGGAATTCCTCACCCCAGACAATGAAGAAACAAAGAAGATGGGCAGGGAATGAGCACAAACAGATGCTTATCTCAAAGGACTCTAATTACTGAGAAATAATCTTCACTACTACTTTGAGTGACCTCCACATCTTCCGGCTCATGGGAGTTTAGCCAGCAATACCACCCCCAGGAAGATGGTCGGAGATGTTCTAGGTGAATAGCAGAACTACCAAAACAAGCAGCAGCTTTGCATGGCAGATGACAAGTATTAGAAGTGACTGTCCCTTCCCCTCTCTTGAATTACTGAAAAGGGTTACTGAAAGCATAGACAGAGCTGCAAGTAGCAGCCATGCACCACTCTGTGATGAAGAGAGAGTGGAAGGACTGCTAGGGGAACTGAGAATATGGAAATCTCTCAGTGGTTGGACAGCCTTGGAGCTGTGCTGGATGGATCCCTGCTCTCCCCCAAAGGGCTAGGATCTTGTGGATAGATAAACCTGAGGCCCTGTGGGCATCCAAAGTATGGAGTCTGCCTGCCTGAGTGTGAATGGGGCCTGAGAGAGAGCAATCAAAGACTTTTTGGGACAGCAATTAGGGTGAGGATGCAGGGGGATTATTATTATCTGTAACCAATAAGGTGTATGAAGACCTGCATCCTCACCCTAATCCGTGTCTCAAGAGGTCTCTGATTTCGGTCTCTTTCAGGCCACTAGCCTGTGTGAATTTCCCCCAGTGTATTTACATAGCAAAGAACTATCATGAGCAGCCTTAGCAATACATGGAAGAACCTTTTCAAAAACCTGGTTACTTTAGGGCGATGATGACCGATCACCTGTTCAGAGGGTGGAAAGCTGCAATGCAGCCAAATGCACCCCAACAGAACAGACACTAAGATTTAGAGGATAAGGCCAGAGGAGACTATTAAATGTAGTCTGATCTCCTGTATATCACAGGCTACTACATTTCACCCAGTTGCACCTGAAGTGAGACCAATAATTTGTGTCTGACTAACTCGCATTTCACTAAACAATCTGTTCCAGTAAGGCAACCAGGTGATTCAAAGACCTCAGGAGACTGAGAATCCATCACTCCACTTGGTAACTTGTCCCAATGGCTCATCACCGCCTTGTTAATTTATGCCTTATTTCTAACTGGAGTTTGTCTGGCTTCAGCTTCCAGCCAATGCTTCTCGTTCTTCCTTTCTCCATTAGATGAAAGAGTTTTATATCTAGTATTTTCTCCCTGTGAAGGTACTTGCACATCACGATCAAGTCACTTCTCAATCTTTTTGATAAACTAAAGAGATTGAGCTCTTTAAATCTCATTGAAAGGCATCTCCGGCCTGTCCTTGAATCATTTTGTGACTTTTCTGCACTCTCCAATTTTTCAACATCCTTTTTTAAAATGTTGACACCGGAACTGGATGCAGTATTCCAGTACTGACCTCATCAATGTGGGATACAGAGGTAAAAACCACCTACCTATCCCTGCTTACTCCCCCCGTTTAGACAGCCAAGAATCACACTAACCATTTTTTCCACAGCATCACACTGGCAGTTCCTCCTGGGTTGCTTGTCCACTATGACCCCGAGATCCTTTTCAGAGTCCCTCCTTTTCAGGATACAGTCCCCTAGTCTATAGGTTTGGCCGGCACTTCTTGTTCCTAGATGAATGACTTTGCATTAGGCTGTACTAAACACCATTTATTTGAATGGCCCCAGTTTACCAAGTGATCCAAATCGCTCCATATAACAGACTTGTCCTCATTATATATCATCCTGCCAATTGTTGTCGTCCACTATTTTATCAGCAGTGATTTTATGTTTACTTCTAGATCAATGATAAAAATATTGAATAGTACTGGGCCTAGAACGGATCCCTGTGGCTCATCACTAGAAACATCCCCATTCAGTGATTTCCCAGGGGCAGTTCTCGAGCCATTTGATGTGTGCTCTGCTGATATTGTATAGGGCTAATTTTTTAATCAGAACATTGTGCGGTACTAAGTCAAACACCTTACAAAAGTGTAAGTATATTGTTCCTAGAGTACTGACCAGTCTGGCTCTAAGAATCCCAAGCAATGGGGCTTCCACCCTTCCCTTGGGGAGACTGTTCCACAGCTGGATACTGCTCACTGTTGGGATGTTTTTC
This sequence comes from Mauremys mutica, assembly GCF_020497125.1. Taxonomy (NCBI): domain Eukaryota; kingdom Metazoa; phylum Chordata; order Testudines; family Geoemydidae; genus Mauremys; species Mauremys mutica. The sequence goes on from NC_059076.1 coordinate 143,037,775, forward strand.
CCTGATATTCAACCTAAATTTTTCCTTTCCTAGTTTCATCCCATTATGCCTATATTATGTATCATCCTAAACAATTCCTCCTCATCTTCAGCAATTACACTCCTCAGACATTTCCAGACGTATTGTGTAACTGGCTTAACCAAACCAGATGCATTCAGCTCTTTAAATCCTTCCCCAATCCCTCCAGCTCCCTGAATTTATTATTGTTTTTTCTTTGAACTCCGTCCAATTTCTCAATATCTTTCTGGTAAGGTACAATAATACTCCCAGTGCAGTCAGACCAGATCCATATCAAGAGAGACTTTCCTCCCTACTTCACAACATGATACACAAGAGAACATGTTTAAAGAATATAATTTAATAAAATGGCAACAGAAGTCACTAGTAAAATCAGGCTCACGCTGTTTGTGGGGATGGGACCCATTAGTCTGCTCTGCCAAAGATTATGAGACATTCTCATTAAACCTAACATCATGCATTAAACCATTAAACTTAACATCATGCATTATAAATGCAGAGACAGACAGAGAGATCAGTAAGACATACTGAAAATGTCCAGTCCTTTCCCATTGGTAAATGTGTGATAGGAACGAAAGGGAGATTCTTCAGATCCCCATGCAGATGATAGATTAGGATCACATCCATGACACGGTCAGATCCAAACAAATGCAAACCACATGCCAGCCGGTGCACCTGCTGTCACTTTACACTTCCCTCAGTGCTGAGGGATATGTATCCAGATGGATGGTTTGCCCATGAACTGTACTTGGGATAAGCCTCTCCTGTCTCCCCTTTCACGCTTTCCCCTGGTCTAGTTTCTTGCACTCTCTGCCCCAGAGTTGAGGGCTTACCATGTAATAAGTTCTTCTTTGTTCACCAGTTCTGCTTTTAAAGGTCTGTTCTTTTTATTTTGCCCAGTGGCTCGAAATATGCTCTTGACAGTCCCCTGCCTCCCCACACCCCAGCAAGGAAGCCTCCGGCCTTCTCTAAAACTGAAGACACGGTCTCCATGGTTCCAGCTGGAACTACAATCTTGTAGCATTACTGCAAAGAAAGGAGGGCACCAATCCTTCCTGAACTCCGGAGGGATGCCTCTGAGAGCTAATTAGTTGACTTCTGAAGTGTTTGTTTAAATTACATGCCATTATAATGGGTGAGAAACTTTAAAGGAAAACAGCAACCAGCATCTCTAGATTGCTTAGATGTTTTCAGACCTACCCTTTGATGAACTTTTATCCTTGAGGCTCAGTTCAAAGCCTTCTTGTGTGGAAGGCCATGGGTTCAAATTTGTTCCAGCAGGCGACTTTCATGCCCCACCCTGATTCTTCAGGAGCTGGTGCTTCACTGATATTGGATCACCAATATATACCCCTTTCAGCTTATTTTCCTCTCTCCCTCTCAGCCACTAGAACCTTTCCTCCCCTAGGCTCCTGCCTCAAAACAGCGCTGAAGGATCACACCAGCTCTATTTCAGAATGGGAAATGGTGCCAAAGCAGCAGATTCCTTTCTTGTGGTCATATTACATCTACGACAAGACCTATTTTCCATAAACTCATACTAATTGGCATTAATAATGCTGCCACCCTCTAATTCCCTACTGAGAGCATCTCATGGCAGCTTATCCATTTTTTGGCCTAAGTAATGTCATGCTAACTGGCCATTTGGAATATCAGCACAAGAGGACTCTTCCAATCTTCTGGGATTCTCCTTGTATTCCAAGTTTTACTCAGTCACTTAAAACAAAAAGACTTTTGGGTATAAGATCCTGGCAGGTTAGTTTAATATGTTTATCCCTAGCAGATGTTGTTTAACATCCTCAGTTACTAATGGACTGGAAAGTACTTCATCATCTTTATGTAATATGAGAACATCATCCTGCTTCTTTCCAATGACAAAACAGAAATATTTATTGGACACTTCTGCCTTTTCTGCAGCATAATTAACAATACCATTTGTGACGTTATTGACATGAACTGTGACCGTATAGATCATTGTTGCAATCAAGGTCCTATTGTTGCACCAAATCTTGTACAAAGAAGGTCAAGTAAGGTGTCTACAGAAAGGTTGCAATTTGCTGGTTATGATTATGCTGTCTGTATCTCTGAATCATTTTTGTATTTGAAGTTATGAATATTAGCTATGTACTTGTATCTCAATGTGTTTGATACTAAGTAGCCTCAGTGAAGCATTTGTACAACTTCTTGAGAATGAGCACTTACTGAGAATAGTCCTACCAAGAAACACTTAACCGACAATGGACTTTGGGAGATGCCAATCCACATCTGAGCTTTCCTGGGAACATTCAAACTAACATATAAACAATGGCATCGGCCTACAAAAAGCTGAATCATTCATGGACACGTGACTTGCCCAGGTGGCTACAAACTCCATCTTGTTGCTGTGACTTTGCACAGAAGAACAAAGGGGTTTCCACCCACGCGAGAGAGAATATAAAAGGCCCTGGAAGCCCCTCCATTTTGTTTTCAACTGGCTCAAGAGATGGCCTCTCTACCCCCAAAGAGATGCCTGAAAGAAACTGGGACAAAGGTCTATAACTAAGGGGGTGTGAGTGATTGCTGGACCCAGGCCATAAACCACAACATTGGTCTGAAAAGGATTGGGCCCAGACTAGGAAGGAGTCTAATCTGTGAAAGAAGCTTTCTCTGAGGACATTTCTGAGGGTGAGATTTACCTGTATTCACTTTCCTACTGTATTAGGCTTAGACTTGCATGTTATGTTTTATTTTGCTTGGTAACTTACTTTGTTCTGTCTGTTATTACTTCGAACCACTTAACTCCTACTTTTTATACTTAATAAAATCACTTTTGCTTATTAATTAACCCAAAGTAAGTGATTAATACCTGGGGGAGCAAACAGCTGTGAATCTCTCTCTATAAGTGTTATAGAGGGAGGACAATTTATGCGTTTACCCTTTATAAGCTTTATACAGAGTAAAACGGATTTATTTGGGGTTTGGATCCCATTGGAAGCTGAGTGTCTGGGTGCTAGAGACAGGAGCACTTGCTAAAGCCATTTTCAGTTAAGTCTGCAGCTTTGGGGGCGTGGGTCAGACCTGGGTCTGTGTTGCAGCAGATTAGCGTATCTGGATCAACAAGACAGGGTTCTGGAGGCCCAAACTGGCAGAGAAAACAGGCTCAGAGGTAGTCTCATCACATCAGGTGAGTCCCAAGGGGGTCTCTGTGACCAAACCCATCACACCATTTTGCTAGGACTTTTTGTTCCTATTATACTTTAAAAAAATCCTCATTGTCCTTAGCTCTGCCAACGATGGGTTTTTCCCTGTTGTCTTTAGCTTCCCTGATTAGTTTTTGACCCTTCAGAACTCCTAATTTATATAATTTGCTATTTCTCACTTTTTCCATTTATTATATATTGCTTTTTTCAAACTGCTGCCTTCACATGGGCGCTGCACCAGGATGGGCTTTTAGCCTAAGTTTTCCTCTTGATTGTGGAATTGTGCCTTTTTAAAATAAGTTTATTAGATGGCCAAAAACTCCCGATTTTCATTCACATTTTTCTAAATACTGATTAGGACTCTCCTGTTTTCCATATTAAACATAATCAGATCATAATCACTGGCCCCTAGGTAACTACTAATTCAGTGATTTATTAATCTTTATCCATCATAAAGTCCAAAATAGAAAGTTCTCATGCTGAGTGCAAGACTTTATATTTAAAAAATCATTTCTAATTTTTAGAAACTCATGATGTTTGCTACAGGCTGCATGAGACCTCTAACATGCATCTTCCAAACAGGAACCCTCCATAACACCATATTTTTAACTTTCCACACGTTACATACAGGTGCTTAAGAAGTAGCTTACTTGATTTAGTGGTTTGACACACACCTATGAGCACCCCCTCCTGGGCTTCATTAGCTAGCATATTGATCCATATGCATTCAAGATTCTGCACTTAGCTATTGATAATGATAGAAGTAGTAAGTGTCAAATGCAGATCTCCATCCCCCACCACCACCCCTTTTGTTCACTCTTTCCTTCCTAAACAGATTATAACCAGTGACTTTAACATTCTAACCATTTGACTCATCCCACCAGGTTTCAGTAATGCTAACTATACAAATTTCTTCTCAGTGAGAATATCCAAATCCTCTTGCTTGCTACACAGTCTCCTATCATTGGTATAAAGCAACAAAGAGTCCTGTGGCACCTCATAGACTAACAAACGTATTGGAGCATGAGCTTTCGTGGGTGAATACCCACTTCGTCAGACACATGTAATGGAAATTTCCAGAGGCAGGTATAAATATGCAGGCCAGAATCAGTCTAGAGATAACGAGGTTAGTTCAATCAGGGAGGATAAGGCCGTCTTCTAGCAGTTGAGGTGTGAACACCAAGGGAGGAGAAACTGCTTTTGTAGTTGGCTAGCCATTCACAGTCTTTGTTTAATCCTGAGCTGATGGTGTCAAATTTGCAGATGAACTGAAACTCAGCAGTTTCTCTTTGAAGTCTGGTCCTGAATTTTTTTTGCTGTAGAATGGCTACCTTAAATCTGCTATTGTGTGGCCAGGAAGGTTTAAGTGTTCTCCTACAAGTTTTTGTATATTGCCATTCCTAATATCTGATTTGTGTCCATTTATCCTTTTACGTAGGGACTGTCCAGTTTGGCCGATGTACATAGCAGAGGGGCATTGTTGGCACATGATGGCGTATATAGCATTGGTGGACTTGCAGGTGAATGAACCGGTGATGATGTAGCTGATCTGGTTAGGTCCTGTGATGGTGTCGCTGGTGTAGATATGTGGGCAGAGTTGGCATCGAAGTTTGTTGCATGGATTAGTTCCTGAGAGAGTTACTATGGTGCGGTGTGCAGTTACTGGTGAGAATATGCTTCAGGTTGGCAGGTTGTCTGTGGGCGAGGACTGGCCTGCCTCCCAAGGTCCGTGAAAGCGAGGGATCGTTGTCCAGGATGGGTTGTAGATCACTGGTGATGCATTGGAGAGGTTTAAGCTGAGGACTGTAGGTGATGGCCAGTGGAGTTCTGTTGGTTTCTTTCTTGGGCTTGTCTTGCAGCCGGAGGCTGTTCCACATATCCTACATAGTCCAAGTTTAAAGCAAAGAATCTTCTCAGGTCCACTCCTTTTTGAGCTGCTCAGATGGGGGAATCACTTCAAATTAGAGTAGGTTCGTCTGATCAAAGTCTCCTGCTTCCCATAAAATCTGTCAGACCTCAGCAGAACTCCCTCACCCAAATGTCCTAGCTACCCAGGAGCCAATTTAGTGACTTCAGAAACTTTGGACTGGGTGGGTGGAGCATCTTTGCAACCCCAGGACCAGAGAGCCAGTAGGTGAGAAAGCAAGGCAGTGATATCAAAATCAGAGCCAGAGTGTCAGACAACAAAACTGCCAAGACCCAGTCTGGGCTACTGATTGCAGTTCTCAGATACTTACATGGCCATCAGCAGCATGGTATTTGAGTGTCTCACAGTCACTAATGGCTCACTAATGGAGGCAGGGAAGAACCATTTCCACTTTACAGATGGGGACCAAAGCAGGAGCATCCCTAGCCATTTTCCTGGATAGAGTGAAAAATGTTTTCATGCTAGCGTTTCCCAGCCTCAGTGGCCAAGCAAATACACACCCTGGCCAATCAGCAGAGCAAAAATTGAACAGCACAGAGCCTCCTGGAATTTGGCACCCAGGGCAGTCACTCTGCTTGCCCATCTCTAGAACTGGGCCTGGACCAACGCACCAAGATTAAGTGATTTGCCAAAGGTTACGCAGGAAGTATGTGGCAGAAACAGGAACTGAACTCAGTTCTCCAGAGTTCCAAGCTAAAATCTTACCCAGAAGGCCATCCTTCCCTCCTTCAGGAAATCTTGGTTCCATCCTGACAGACTTCTAGAGAAAGACTTCCCCACTGAGTGGAATCAGAGGGAACACACTGAACTCCTGACCCCAGGCCAGAGGGAGAAAGAAAAGTCAGTGACTTGGATCTTGTTCACTGCTGGAGCAGAACTGGCAACAACTGGCATTGTGCCTGGTGGAATTTATCCCCTGACAACAGCCAAAGCAAGTCAAGAGATCTTGATAGCGCACTTGTGCTGTTGAGTGTAAATACCTGTCCCAATATTGCTTTCTTGAACATATGAGACATCAGAGCGACCCAGTGGTGGACACTGTACTCTGAACAGGAAAACTCCCTGCCACAGCTGGCTAGAGCAGACTGCTCCTTGGCACTTGGTGTAGTGCACCCTCTGTGGCCTGCCAGAAGTACATCAGGTTTGCATATGATCAGAGGGAGGAAGTCTGGCAGGTCGGACAAACAGCTCTCAGCTCCAGTGCACTGATGTTGAGCCTCATCCACTGCAGAGTTCAACCATCCTGAAGGAGCATCTCAGCCCCTATCTGGGTTAGCTACTGCGCACAGTAGGGGAGAAAGGAACAGCCTGACAGGTATGTTCTTCCTTCCCCTTTAACAGTGAAGCATCTTAAATGTCCTGAGCGCCAATGTTGCAGGTGCTCAGTGTAGAAAAGGGAGATGCCTGTCCCACACAGGCCACAGATGTAGCCAGGTGAAAGGAGTCATCCAGCTAGCAGCAAAATGAACTCATCCTCTTTCAGAAAACTTTGCAAGTCCAATGTCCCCGCTATTAGTGCGGGGATGAAAAGTGAACTATCCTTGGTTTATACAAAGTTCCCAGGACTGGAACGATGTATGCATTTCCTCAGGGCTCAAGTCTAGATACAGGCCCAAGACACCTGACATCTGAGAAAAATAGCTGTGACGGTCAGACATTTGGTGAAAACTTGTTGCTATAGAAAGGACACAATGGGTCAGTGTTAGCGGGTAGAGACCCCACTTTGTATACGCCAGTGGAGGAGTCAGTGAGACAGATCAAAAACATGAAAATAGGTGTCTTTCAAGACTGTCCTGTCAAGTGTTCTGCTTTGATAGTAGGGGGCTCTGATCTCACAGAAAAATGCAGAACAAGATCCAATGGCTGGAAGCTGAAGCTATGCAAATTCAGACTAGAAATAATGCACATTTTCAACAGTGAGGGGGTTTAACCATTGGAACAAATGTACGTAGGAATGTGGTGGATTCTCCATCCCTTGAAATTAAGGCTGATCTCTTTCTAAAAGACATAAAACTCTTTATGCCAAGTTTACTCGGTGCATTTCTTTTGCCTGGATTATGCAGATCAGACTAATTTTCATATTGGTCACCATTCTGGCCTTAAAATCTATTAATCTCTGAGAAAGGGTTGGGACTGATTAAGTTACTACTGAAGACTCCTGAGGGTAGGAACACGGAAGCTGGACGTTATACTCATATCTTACAAAGATCATGAAATAGTTCCCATTCTAACAGTAGACTCAGACTTTAAGGGACCATCATGATCATCCAGTCTGACCTCCTGCACATTGCAAGTCACAGAACCTCGCCCACCTACTCCTGAAATAAACCTCTAACCTCTGTATTTCCTATTCTAACCGTAACCAGACAGGATGTTAAATAGCAGTTACTGAAGTGAAAAATGTTTAAGTCTGCAGGACCAGAATAACTTGCACCCACAGTACTAAAATAACTGGCAGATGAGCTCTCTGCAGCATTAGACATTTATTTTTAATAACCCTTGAAACACAGGGAAGTTCCAGATGACTTGAAAAAAAGCTCATGTTCTGCCAGTACACATAAAGGGTAAAAGGGATGACCCCGGTAACTGCAGTTCAGTTAGCCTGACGACAGTCCCAGGTAAAATCATGGCAAGGCTGATGTGAGAAGCAATCAGTGAAGAATAAGTAAGTAATTGATTGCAGTGGTATTAATGCAACTTGGGATAGTTTTAGGGAAAATAGGTCTTGTCAAACAAACTGTCATTTTTAAGTGTGATTACAACTTTAGTCGATAAAGTTCACAGTGTATTTAGACTTCTGCAAGGCATTTGGCCTAGTCCTCCATGATATTCTGATTATAAAATTAGCAGTATACAAAAATCAATATAGCCCATATTAAAAGTGGATTAAAAACTACTTAGACACCTCAAAGGAATCATCCTATCACAGCGTTTCCAGTGGGGTCCCACAGGTATCTATACTTGGCCCAGTGTCATTCAAGAGCCATCAGTTGTCTGGGAAAATAAAATACAATCCTTTCTAGTAAAATCTGCAGATGACAAAAAACTGGAGGAGCGGTAAATAGTGACAGGTAATTTCTGAAGAGTGATTCTAAATCACACGGTAACCTGGGCTCATTCAAATGAGTTTTAATACACCTACACCTCTACTCTGATATAACGCTGTCCTCGGGAGCCAAAAAATCTTACCGCGTTATAGGTGAAACCGCGTTACATCGAACTTGCTTTGATCCGCCGGAGTGCGCAGCCCCGCCCCCCCCAGAGCGCTGCTTTACTGCGCTACATCCGAATTCGTATTATATCGGGTCGCGTTATATCGGGGTAGAGGTGTACGTACAAAGAGTGTGGGACAGTCTTCTAGGGTGGGGACTACATCCTAGACAACAGCAGCAGCAGCAGAGTAAAGGACCTGGGGATCATGGTGGAAGCCAAGTGAAGATGAGCTCTCAGTGCAATCCTGTGGTTAAAAGGATTAATGAGATTCTCGGTTGTCAAAATGGGAATATCAAGTAGGAGAACAGGAATGTGGAATAACCATTACATACAGCATTAATGAGATCATTGCTAGATACTGTGCCCTCCTTCCTGTGTCCACACATCAAAAAGGATGTGGACAAACTGGAGGATATAAAAACAGCCATACTGGGTCAGACCAAAGGTCCATCTAGCCTATTATCCTGTCTTCTGACAGTGGCAAATGCCCCGTCGCCCATTCCCAGTTTCTGTCAAACAGAGGCTAGGGACACCATAGAAGAACTACGAAGACTGATTTGAGGTCTGGAAAACCTGCCTTTCAGCAAGAGACTAAACAACCTCAATCTTTAAAGCTCAGTTTAAGGAGAAGACTAAGAGGCAGCTTGCTCACTGTCTGCGAGCATCTACACAGGGAGAAGATCTGATTGCATAGAATCATCACAGAATCATAGGACTGGAAGGGACCTCGAGAGGTCATCTAGTCCAGTCCCCTGCACTCAAGGCAGGACTAAGTATTATCTAGACCATCCCTGACAGGGGTTTGTTCAACCAGCTCTTAAAATTCCCAATGATGGAGATTCCACAACCTCCCTAGGCAATTTATTCCAGTGCTTAAACACCCTGACAGGAAGTTTTTTCTAATGTCCAACCTAAACTGCCCTTGCTGCAATTTAAGCCCATTGCTTCTTGTTCTATCCTCAGAGGTTAAGAACAATTTTTCTCCCTCCTCTTTGTAACAACCTTTTATGTACTTGAAAACTTATGTCCCCTCTCAGTCTTCTCTTCTCCAGTCTAAACAAACCCCATTTTTTCAATCTTCCCTCATAGGTCACGTTTTCTAGACCTGTAATCATTTTTGTTGCTCTTCTCTGGACTTCCTCCAATTTGTCCACATCTTTCCTGAAGTGTGGCGCCCAGAACTGGACACCATACTCCAGCTGAGGCTAAATCAGCGCAGCGTAGAGCAGAAGAATTACTTCTCGTGTCTTGCTTACAATACTCCTGCTAATAGATCCCAGAGTGTGCTCTTTTTGTAACAGTGTTACACTGACTCATATTTAGCTTGTGATCCACTATGACCCCCAGATCCCTTTCCGCAGTGCCCCTTCCTAGGCAGTCATTTCCCATTGTGTATGTGTGCATACTGCTCTGTAATTTGCAGACAAAGGGAGAACATGATCCAGTGGCTGAAAGCAGAAGAAAGACGTTCAGATTAGACATAAGGTGCAATTTTAAGCAGTGAGGGTAATAAACCATTGGAACAACTTATCTAGGGACATGGGCATTCTCCATCATTTGAAGTCTTTACATTAGCAACATGGTTTCACAAAAGGTAGATCGTGCCAAACCAACCTGATCTCCTTCTTTGAGAAAGTAACAGATTTTTTAGACAAAGGAAATGCAGTGGATCTAATTCACCTCGATTTCAGTAAGGCATTTGACACGGTTCCACATGGGGAATTATTAGTTAAATTGGAAAAGCTGGGGATAAATATGAAAATTGAAAGGTGGATAAGAAACTGGTTAAAGGGGATACTACAACGGGTTATACTGAAAGGTGAACTGTCAGGCTGGAAGGAGGTTACTAGTGGAGTTCCTCAGGGATCAGTTTTGGGACCAATTTTATTTAACCTTTTTATTACTGACAAAAAGCGGAAATGTGCTAATAAAGTTTGCGGATGACACAAAGCTGGGAGGTATTGCTAACACAGAGAAGGACCGGGATATCATACAGGAAGATCTGGATGTCCTTGTAAACTGGAGTAATAGTAACAGAATGAAATTTAATAGTGAAAAGTGCAAGGTCATGCATTTAGGGATTAATAACAAGAATTTTAGTTATAAATTGGGGACACATCAGTTGGAAGTAACAGAGGAGGAGAAGGACCTCGGAGTATTGGTTGATCACAGGATGACTATGAGCTGCCAATGTGATATGGCCGTAAAAAAAGCTAATGCGGCTTTAGGATGCATCAGGCGAGGTATTTCCAGCAAAGATAAGGAGGTATTAGTACCGTTATATAAGGCACTGGTGAGACCTCATCTGGAATACTGTGTGCAGTTCTGGTCTCCCATGTTTAAGAAGGATGAATTCAAACTGGAACAGGTTCAGAGACGGGCTACTAGGATGATCCGAGGAATGGAAAACCTGTCTTATGAAAGGAGACTCAAAGAGCTTGGCTTGTTTAGCCTAACCAAAAGAAGGCTGAGGGGAGATATGATTGCTCTTTATAAATATATCAGAGGGATTAATATTAGGGAGGGAGAGGAATTATTTAAGCTTAGTAACAATGTGGACACAAGAACAAATGGATATAAACTGGACACTAGGAAGTTTAGACTTGAAATTAGACGAAGGTTTCTAACCATTAGAAGAGTGAAGTTCTGGAACAGCCTTCCAAGGGGAGTAGTGGGGGCAAAAGACATATCTGGCTTTAAGACTAAGCTTGATAAATTTATGGAGGGGATGGTATGATGGGATAGCCTAATTTTGGCAATTAGTTGAGCAATTGATCTTTGATTATCAGCAGGTAAGTATGCCCAATGGCTTGTGATGGGATGCTAGATGGGTTGGGATCTGAGTTACTACAGAGAATTCTTTCCTGGGTGCTGGCTGGTGAGTCTTGCCCACATGCTCAGGGTTTAACTGATCGCCATATTTGGGGTCAGGAAGGAATTTTCCTCCAGGGCAAATTAGCAGAGGCCCTGGAGGTTTTTCACCTTCCTCTGCAGCATGGGGCACGGGTCACTTTCTGGAGGATTCTCTGCAGCTTGAGGTCTTCAAACCGCAATTTGGGGACTTCGATAACTCAGACATAGGCTAGGGGTTTGTTATAGAAGTGGATGGGTGGGATTCTGTGGCCTGCATTGTGCAGGAGGTCAGACTAGATGATCATAATGGTCCCTTCTGACCTTCAAGTCTATGAGTCTATGAGGTGCCTTTCTAGAAGATATGCACTAGCTCAACGAGAATTTATGTAGCCAGAAGCAGGAGTCCCCGAGTGTCAGTCAGTGGCTTGTGTTACATACGAGATCAGACTAGATGAGTACAATGGTCTTTTCTGGCCTTAAATTCCATCAATCAGAGAGGGCAGTTAAGACTGCATGGTCTGTGCATGTGAAGCAGCCGCTTCACTGGTCACCACAGGTTATGGGTGGCCAGAGACCAATGAAGCAGCATGCAAGAAAGGCTGCAACACCTAGGGAAGTTTTGTCAATTATCAGATAAATGGTTTCCCAGGCTGTGGCAGAATTTCTTCCTGGCCACAGGATTAGTGAAGTCCAGACCAGCAGAAGAGCTGTAGGTTGTAGGCCTGTTAACCTGCATACAGCCATGAATGAGTGTAGAGTGCATGGGTGTCAGGAGCTGTCGTTATTTTGCAGTGACTGGGTTATAGGACAGGGAGCGGAAGGCACCTTCTACACTCATCGGCTTTTCCACCCAGTTTCTCTGATGCAGTTTTGGATGCGCTTTGGGAATTGCAACCAGCTAATCTTCTACAAGCGGAGCCCTGTCCATGGCTGGTCGTTGCCAGTCAGGGCAGGGCTACACCAGAAGCGCCACATCAGCGCAGCTGCGTCGCTGTAGCGTGTCTGGTGAGGACACTCTCTGCCAACAGGAGAGCATCTCCCACCGACAGCGCCAACATGAACAGCGCTTAGGTCACTCGGGAGGTGTCTTTCACAGCCCTGAGCAACATAAGTTATGTCGACTTCAGCAGTAGCATAGACCTTCCCTGAGATGCCAGACCTGGCACTGGTGAGGTGTGTTAATCCCATGGAGAAGACAAGCTGTCACCACCGACCTTTGCTCAAGAAGCCAGAGAACATTAACTTTCTCCTTAAGAGGCTTTTTGAGACAGGCTGGTGCGTGGAAAGGGCAAGCACATGGCTGTGATGGGGCCACTCCAGCTGTCCTTGGATTGCAGATCTGCTAGTCCTAGCAGGATAGTTTCAGACCTCATTTGGGATGGAGACAGTGGATCTTTCCAGACAGGACGAGGGAAAGGGATGCACATTGAGCAGATCCCTCAGCAGCCTTTGACCCCACTGATCACAAGGAAGGATGACTTGCCTGCACAGATGGAACAGCACTTCGCTGGGTGCACTCAGAGTAGGTGGTACTGCCAGGCCATCACCCTCCAGTTAACCTGTACCTAAAACCCCTGAGAGGGCAAACAGAGCTGAGTATCATGGGCACATCTACGACACTCCAGCCTAGCAACAGTTCTGTAGTCTCCTTCCTCAGCCCTCTGATCAGACACCCACTGCCCCAAGGCCTGGCCCAAGACACAGAAAGCAGGCACCAATGCCTTCCCATATCAGACACCTGCCTATCCGAGGAGCTGCCATGGTTAAGTGCCAGAGCCACTAGAACGAGGTGTACTGGGAGCAGCTGGTTTCACAGCCTCCTCTCTCCCATTCCTACAGGGAGGTCACCAGCCTCTCTGCTCACGGGGTCCTCTCTGAATGCAAGATGCAGGCTCCCTTCGTCGTCAGGACAGAGATCAAGCCAAGTGCCAGCTCAAAGACACAAGAAGCTTTTTAAGCTGTTCCTGTAATTGTTTTTAAAGGCCCAGATGTGCAAAGGCCAGATTGCACCAGCCTAGCCTGTCTTCACAAAGAGCCCTTGTTGTGGCCTCCTCCAGGCAGTATCATGCCTAAGCCCTCTCTGTCTGCCCTGTTTGCCTTGAGAACACACTGCAGCCTTTGTCCTGGGTGAAGAGGAATGAGAAGCCCTTGTACATGGCAAAGTTCACAAGTTAGAAACATTCCAGGAATGGCAGTGGCAGCATTTGGCTCAGGGGCCAGGCTCCCTGCAGTTCAGAGGAAATGGGAGGGTTGCAAGTGAAGACTGGCAGGTGCACCAGCTACGTGGCTTTGTGTGGCATGAGAAAGGCATGGACAGGTTGCTAGTTCTGACATGCAGAATGTCCACAATAGTCAGGGGTTGTGGGCCCCAAATGCCAGCTCTGCCTCAACACGCTGAGATGCGAGAGCATCAGGTACCTCTGCTTGAACCAGCCTCTTCTGTCCCACGACTACAAGCATAATAGTCAGCTCCGCAGCTTCCTCCTTCACCAATCACCATGTGCCTCAGGGCTCTCCATCTCACACCACAACCTGCTGCTGGAAATAGCTCCTTCCCTTGCATTTGGTGGAAGCACTTTAGATGTAACCTGTATGAAACTGCACTGGGAGAGTTATATTACAAAAGGTAACAGATTAACATCTGTGTTACTGTAGCAAGTCCAAGTGCTCCAAAGGGGTAGAGTGACTGACTTTTAAGAACACTAATAAAATCAGAGCCTAAGAGAAAAGCAAACTTGCAAGTTTATTGTGTTGTGGATGGGAAACTGGTTTTAAAGTGCATTCTCATTAATTCAGCCCACAGCTTAGTAAATCAGTCAAGATCATGCATCAGTTTAAAATATCTGAATTCCAGGTAAAGTCACAAAATCAGTAAAAAATAAAAAACAGTAACCTTCTCGCTCCCCCACTCAACAGTCCAGCTGATCACAGATTGAACCACATGGCATATCCTGTTATACACATCTAACAATAGGCTCGAGGTTAAGATGAGATATCAGTGCACTGTGGGCGAGCACCCTGCCTTTGAACTTGACACATTACTATCAAAAGCCGCACATGCAAGTATGTGTGAATATGTGCCTGCTAAGGTGTTGGAGATTCAGACTCAGACCCCAAGGTCAGAACAGACCATCATGTTCATCTAGTTGGACCTGCTGCACATTGCAGGCCACAGAACCGCACCCACCCACTCCTGTAATAAAACCATAACCTCTGGCTGAGTTACTGACATCCTCAAATCATTATTTAAAGACTTCAAGTTACAGAGAATCCACCATTTACACTAGTTTAAATCAGCAAGTGACCTGTGCTCCATGCTGCAGAGGAAGGTGAAAAACCCTCAGGGTCCCTGCCAATTTGACCCAGGGGAAAATTCCTTCCCAATCCCAGATATGGTGATCAGTCAGACCCTGAGCGTGTGAGCAAGACCCTGCAGCCAGACACCTGGGAAAGAATTTTCTGTAGTAACTTAGAGCCCTCCCCATCTAGTGTCCCATCACCAGCCACTGGAGGTATTTGCAGCTAGCAGTCACCAATGGGCCTCATGCCATCATAGGCAACCTCATCAAAAGCATCCCCTCTATAAATGTACCAAGCTCAGTCTTTAAGACCATTAAGATTTTTGCTCCCACTGCTCCCCTTTGGAGACTACTCCAGAAATTCATTCCTGTGATGGTTAGAAACCTTCCTCTAATTTCAAACCTAAACTTGTTGACAGTCAGTTTATATCCATTTGCTCTTGTGTCCACATTGGCATGGAACTTAAATAACAACTCTCCCTCCCTGGTATGTATCCCTCTGATGTACTTATAGAGAGCAATCAGATCTCCCCTCAGCCTTATTTTGGTTATGCTAAACAAGCCAAGCTCTTTGAGTCTCCTCTTGTAAGGTAGGTTTTCCATTCCTCAGAGCATCCCAATAGCCCTTCTCTGCATCTGTTCTAGTTTGAATTCATCTTTCTTAAACATGGGAGACCAGAACTGGACACAGTATTTCAGATGAGGTCTCACCAGTGTCTTGTATAATGGCAGTAATATTTCCCGGTCTCTACTGGAAATACCTCACCTGATACATCCTAGGACTGCATTAGCCTTTTTCACAACTGTATCACATTGGTGGCTTATAATCATCCAGCTTATAGAAAAAATTCTTGTTGTTAGTCCTGAAGTACATGACCTTGCACTTTACATTATTAAATTTCATCCCATTTCTATTACTCTAGTTTACAAGGTTGTCCAGATTTTCTTGTATTATATTCTGGTCCTCCCTCCATATTGGCAATACCTCCCAACTTTGTGTCATCCACAATTTTTATTTGCACACTCCCACTTTTTGTGCCAAGGTCATTAATAAAAATGTTAAACATGATTGGTCCCAAGACTGACCCCCTGAAGAACTCCGCTAGTAACCTCCCTCCAGCCTGACAGTTCACCTTTCAGCATGACTCGTAGTCTCCCCTTTAACCAGATCCTTATCTTCCTTTCAGTTCTCATATTAACTCCCATCTTCTCTAATTTAACTAATGATTTCCATGTGATATTGTATCAAATGCCTTACTGAAATCCAGATGGATTAGATCTATTGCGTTTCCTTTGTCTAAAAAGTTAGTTATCTTGTCAAAGAAGATGATCAGGGTGGTTTGGCATGATCTACCTTTTGTAAAACCATGTTGTATTTTATCTCAATGACCATTTACCTCTATGTCCTTAACTACTTTCTCTTTCAAAATTTGTTCCAAGACCTTGAATACAACTGAGATGAAACTAACAGGCCTGTGGTTTCTTGGATCACTTTTTTCCCCTTTCTTAAAAATAGGAACTATATTAGCAGCTCTCCAGCCATAGGGTACAACCCCCGAGTTTACAGATTCATAAAATTGCAAGGATTTTTTATGTGCCAGTTCCTTTAATATTCTTGAATGAAGATTATCCAGCCCTTCCACTTCAGTTAGTCCGATTAGCTGTTGACTTCCACCTCAGATGTGGTAATTTCTACCTCCATATCCTCGTTCCCATTAGCCACCCTGCCACTAACCTGAGGCTCTTCATTACCCTTATTAAAAACTAAGGTAAAGTGTTTGTTTAGGTGTTGGGCCATGCCTAGATTGTCTTTTATCGCCACCCCATCCTCAGTGCTTAGCAGTCCCACTTCTTTCCTTGTTTTCTTTTTATGTATACGACTATAGAACCTTTTACTGTTGCTTTTATTCTCCTTTGCAAGGTCCAACTCTGCTTGGCTTTTGGCAGTTCTCACTTTAGCCCTCCACTTTCTGACCTTCAAGAGGTAACTTTCCTGCTGATCCCCCCTCCATCATCTTCCATTCCTTGTAGGCTGACATTGGGACTGGACCAGTTTTTGATTCTTTATGGTGTACAAAGCAGCCTGAGAAAGTGACTCTCATTTGTGTTTTACCATAAGCCTCTGACCCATCTGTTCCGGTACTCCCTCACTTTGCTTCAGGGCCTCTGGGAGATCTCTGAGCATGTTGACTGCAAGGCCCCACACCTCGATTGGGAAGGCAGGGTTACTGAATCTTTATGCAAAATGTTAATTTATTCTTGGAATCAGGTATAGCCTGAGAGTTGGAGTAAAAACCCTGCCCTCCCTTGGCTACTGTAGCTGTTTATAGAGTCATTTTAAAAGAGACAAATACAGATCTAACAGACTTGAAGAGCCTACAAACTTCTTGCATTGAAGTGACTCTCTTGGCATTTATAGGCTTCACCAGCTTTGTTAATGGAGCCTGCAAGCAAGAAAATTTGTTCCTGGAGCATCGGCAAACTCCACAAGAAAGATACAGCCTGCAGACGTTCTACTCTGGCAAGAGAAAGGCTCCTGGTTGGCAGAGTTTGAGCACCACAGGATCTATATGCTTGGTGGAGAAAGCCAACCCTGGGGATTGAATGAAGAGTTTATGGATGCCAAGGTCATTATAGGGAATGTGATTTTGCTGCAATGCCCTTGCTCCCCTCAGCCCAATATGGGACAGAGGCCTTTCTCCTGTCCTGGGCAATGAGGGAACTGATAAGCTGAGGGACACCATGCAAGTCCCAGCTTCGCAGAAAGAGCTTCTCACAAGAAGATTTCCAAAGAGAGAGTAAGGGTAGCATACAAAGGCAGCATGCAGCAGAAGTGAATGATAAAGGATTTTCCTGTGATTTCCAGGAGTCCCAAGGAGAGGCCATTCCAGCCCTTCTACATGGATGCCTTACCTAGCTATCCAACCTGGAGCTGCAGATGCAACAAGTGACTATTTCTGCCTAGACTGTTCTGCTCCGGGAGACAGGAAAGAACTGCTCCAGAGCCTGCAGGGCACTCAAGAAAAGCTGACATTGAGCCAAAGACCGTGCTTGAGGTGACTCTGCAATACTGGGACAGGACAGATTTTTCTCCTAGAAGCCAAAGAGAAGAGGCCCAGGGACTGGGGGGCTAGAGGGGGGGGGGACCAGAACTGGTCTCTGACCCTCTCCAAGTCTCATCTGTGTTATTAAACTAGACCCAGACTCGTCAGAGCTTAAATTCAAGGGGGCAGGGGACCGGAATTCAACCTTTGATGCTGACCTGCCTAGTCACTGCAGAGATGAGGTGGGTGAGGGGAAGCTTTTGAGCTCCACAAAGCTCTTCCCCAGATGGCTGCAGGTCAATCCAGTATTGCTCCACGTAGCACCCACACTGGCCGAGTCAGCACAGCACTGCTGGCTGCCAACCAAGTCTTGACCTCAAGCTAAACATTTAGACTACAAACAAAGTACATTTGTTAGGCAAGTGACATGATGCCGCCTTCTGCTGAATGAACCCTCCTCATTTGATCATTCTCAGCTTCCCATCCCAGGTGCCTCATTTGTCCACCTGTCCTGTGGATGGTAGTTCCTGGGGCAGAGACTGTCCTCGGTCACGTGTGCAGTAGCGCCCAGCACAATGGGGCCTGATCCTGTTCCTAAGCACTCCCACTATTAATGCCTCCAAGGGAAGCCGCAATGCTCACATACCCCTGCACTGAATGCTCCTCATGCTAAGAGCCCCAGTTCCACCACCTGCTACAGGGATGTGGCTCGCAGCCCTGGGCGCACATGTCCCAGGAGCAGGGATCTGCACGGGCAGTTCTCAGCAGAGAAGCGTGCACTTACTCACCATGGACCAGTGAACGTGCGCAGTCCCCTCGACCCCTCTCCTCCCCTCCCCACCAACATCAGCAGCACAGACTTTTATTGTGAAGGCCAAGATCATAACAGGGTTCAAAAAAGAACTAGATACATTCATGGAGGATAGGTCCATCAATGGCTATTAGCCAGGATGGGCAGGAATGGTGTCCCTAACCTCTGTTTGCCAGAAGCTGGGAAATGGGCAACAGGGGCTGGATCACTTGATCATTACCTGTTCTGTTCACCCGCTCTGGGGTACCTGGTATTGGACTGTCGGCAGACAGGATACTGGGCTAGATGGACCTTGGTCTGACCCAGTATGGCCATTATAATGTGTTTGTACGGCCCTAGCGCATTGGGATCGTTGTCTACGAGCAGGGCTCCAATGTGCTACAGTAACGCAAATGAAAAATAATGCCTCCCCATCAAAACGAACCCACCATCCTCTCCAGGCTGCTGCGAGGGAGTACTGGCCCCAGCCCAGCACATTTGTACTGATAGGTTCAGACACTGCAAAGCAGAAAGCTCTCAGAGAGATTGGAGGCAGGAAGAGGAGCCCCACAAACACTACAGTCTGGCCTGTACCATCTCAT
The DNA here is from genome assembly GCF_020497125.1 of Mauremys mutica. Taxonomy (NCBI): domain Eukaryota; kingdom Metazoa; phylum Chordata; order Testudines; family Geoemydidae; genus Mauremys; species Mauremys mutica. The sequence goes on from NC_059076.1 coordinate 143,056,700, forward strand.
CTCTTCGCAGCGCCTTAGAACATAAGAACGGCCGTACCGGGTCAGACCAAAGATCCATCTAGCCCAGTATCCTGTGTACCGACAGTGGCCAATGCCAGGTGCCCCAGAGGGAGTGAACCTAACAAGCAATGATCAAGTGATCTCTTTTTTTTTTTTTTTTTAATTGGAGATATACCTATCTCAGAACTGGAAGGGACCCTGAAAGGTCATCGAGTCCAGTCCCCTGCCTTCACTAGCAGGACCAAGTACCGATTTTGCCCCCGATCCCTAAGTAGCCCCCTCAAGAATTGAACTCACAACCCTGGGTTTAGAAGGCCAATGCTCAAACCACTAAGCTATCCCTCTCTCCTGCCATCCATCTCCATCCTCTGACAAACAGAGACTAGGGACACCATTCCTTACCCATCCTGGCTAATAGCCATTTATGGACTTAACCACCATGAATTTATCCAGTTCTCTTTTAAATGCTGTTATAGTCCTAGCCTTCACAACCTTCTCGGGTAAGGAGTTCCACAAGTTGACTGTGTGCTGAGTGAAGAACTTCCTTTTATTTGTTTTAAACCTGTTGCCTATTAATTTCATTTGGTGACCCCTAGTTCTTGTATTATGGGAATAAGTAAATAACTTTTCCTTATCCACTTTCTCCACATCACTCATGATTTTATATACCTCTATCATGTCCCCCCTTAGTCTCCTCTTTTCCAAGCTGAAGAGTCCTAGCCTCTTTAATCTCTCCTCATATGGGACCCTCTCCAAACCTCTAATCATTTTAGTTGCCCTTTTCTGAACCTTTTCTAGTGCCAGTATTTCTTTTTTGACGTGAGGAGACCACACCTGTACGCAGTATTCGAGATGTGGGCGTACCATGGATTTATATAAGGGCAATAATATATTCTCTGTCTTATTCTCTATCCCCTTTTTAATGATTCCTAGCATCCTCTTTGCTTTTTTGACCACCTCTGCACACTGCGTGGACATCTTCAGAGAACTATCCACGATGACTCCGAGATCTTTTTCCTGACTCATTGTAGCTAAATTAGCCCCCGTCATATTGTATGTATAGTTGGGGTTATTTTTTCCAATGTGCATTACTTTACATTTATCCACATGAAATTTCATTTGCCATTTTGTTGCCCAATCACTTAGTTTTGTGAGATCTTTTTGAAGTTCTTCACAGTCTGCTTTGGTCTTAACTATCTTGAGCAGTTTAGTATCGTCTGCAAACTTTGCCACCTCACTGTTTACCCCTTTCTCCAGATCATTTATGAATAAATTGAATAGGATTGGTCCTAGGACTGACCCTTGGGGAACACCACTAGTTACCCCTCTCCATTCTGAGAATTACCATTAATTCCTACCCTTTGGTTCCCTGTCTTTTAACCAGTTCTCAATCCATGAAAGGATCTTCCCCTTTATCCCATGACAGCTTAATTTACGTAACAGCCTTTGGTGAGGGACCTTGTCAAAGGCTTTCTGGAAATCTAAGTACACTATGTCCACTGGATCCCCCTTGTCCACATGTTTGTTGAACCTTTCAAAGAATTCTAATAGATTAGTATGACACGATTTCCCTTTACAGAAACCATGTTGACTATTGCTCAACAGTTTATGTTTTTCTATGTGTCTGACAATTTTATTCTTAACTATTGTTTCGACTAATTTGCCCGGTACTGACATTAGACTTACCGGTCTGTAATTGCCGGGATCACCTCTAGGGCCCTTTTTAAATATTGGTGTTACGTTAGTTAACTTCCAGTCATTGGGTACCGAAGCCGATTTAAAGGACAGGTTACAAACCTTAGTTAATAGTCCTGCAACTTCACATTTGAGTTCTTTCAGAACTCTTGGGTGAATGCCATCTGGTCCCGGTGACTTGTTAATGTTGAGTTTATCAATTAATTCCAAAATCTCCTCTAGTGACACTATAATCTGTGACAGTTCCTCAGATTTGTCACCTACAAAAGCCAGCTCAGGTTTGGGAATCTCCCTAACATCTTCAGCCGTGAAGACTGAAGCAAAGAATCCATTTAGTTTCTCCGCAATGACTTTATCGTCTTTAAGCACTCCTTTTGTATTTCGATCGTCAAGGGATCCCCCTGGTTGTTTAGCAGGCTTCCTGCTTCTGATGTACTTAAAAAACATTTTGTTATTACCTTTGGAGTTTTTGGCTAGCCGTTCTTCAAACTCCTCTTTGGCTTTTCTTATTACACTCTTGCACTCTAATTTGGCAGTGTTTATGCTCCTTTCTACTTGCCTCACTAGGATTTGACTTCCACTTTTTAAAGGAAGTCTTTTTCTCTCTCACGGCTTCTTTTACATGGTTAAGCCAAGCCACGGTGGCTCTTTTTTAGTTCTTTTACTGTGTTTCTTAATTTGTGGTATACATTTAAGAAGAACTTCCTTTTATTTGTTTTAAACCTGCTGCCTATTAATTTCATTTGGTGACCCCTAGTTCTTGTATTATGGGAATAAGTAAATAACTTTTCCTTATCCACTTTCTCCACATCACTCATGATTTTATATACCTCTATCATATTCCCCCTTAGTCTCCTCTTTTCCAAGCTGAAGAGTCCTAGCCTCATTAATCTTTCTTCATATGGGACCCTCTGTGTTTCTTAATTTGGGGTATACATTGAAGTTGGGCCTCTATTATGGTGTTTTTAAAAAGCGCCCATGCAGCTTGCAGGGATTTCACTTTAGTCACTGTATCTTTTCACTTCTGTTTAACTAACCCCCTCATATTTACATAGTTCCCCCTTTTGAAATTAAATGCCACATGTTGGGCTGTTGTGACTTCAGCAAGTTGTGACTGACATTGTAACTTGCCACCGCAGGGAAGAAATTCAAGCACAGCCACCAACTCACACGCAAAGGGAGGCCCTCCAGGACACACTCGTTTGTGCAGAGCAAGTCCCCCATGCCTTCCTGAGGCTGGCCAGGTACAAGAGGGACTTTTCTCCCCCACTTCCCCATCCTTGCTGTATGCTCCTGCTGTGACCCAGTCTCCAGGACTGTTGGCCAGTGGCAGAATCCGGGCTGGAGCCTGCATGGTTACTTTGCACTCTGTGTCTGACTGAGAGAAGCCACCCTGAGGGAGAGGGGGAAGTAAAGCACACTAGTCTCACTCCACTCTGGGCTTCAGCACCCCAGGATGGAGTCACCGCCCACTGCAGACTCAAGAGCTACCATTAACTCTGTCTTGAATAGAGACTGGGAATGGCTGAGTCATTACACTACTTGAATCTTTTTCCATATGATAACTATCCTTACATCTCTTGTCAACTGTCTGTAATTGACCATCTTGATTATCTCTACAAAAGGTTTTTTCCTGCTAACAGGTCATCTTAATTAATTAGCCTCTTAGAACTGGTATGGCATCTTCTCTGTATGTGTGTGTGTGTATATATATATATACACACATACATATATACACACACACACACACACTCTTCTATATGTTCCATTCTATGCATCCGATGAAGTGGGCTGTAGCCAGTGGTGAGCTGGAGCAGGTTCCCACAGGTTCTCAAGAACCGGTTGCTAAAATTAGACCACTGTGGAGAACCGGTTGTTAAAGGGCCAGGGGGTGGGCAAAGAACTCTGGTCCGTGGGCCGGACCATCCTGTTGCTCCCAGGATTCCCAGCTGGGGAGGCTGAGGCTCCCCCGTCCCTTCCCCCGCTTCCCCCCAGCTGCAGCGTGGCCAGCCGCCGGCACCAGCTGGGCAGCTCAGCTGAGCTCTGGAGTCGTCCTGCTGCCACTTTTTGAATGGCCCAGCAAGGTGGGGGGGGGGGCTGCTGCAAGCTCCAGGGCTGGCCAGAGGGGAAGGGAGGGGGCAAGTGGGACAATTGGCCCAGGCCCTGCAGGGGCCCCCGACCCCTCCCCCCCCCTAAATCAGAACTTTTTATAGGGAACCGGTTGTTAAGATTTTGGCAGCTCATCACTGCCACGAAAGCTTATGCTCAAATAAATTTGTTAGTCTCTGAGGTGCCACAAGGACTCCTGTTCTTTTTACAGATACAGACTAACACGGCTGCTACTCTGAAACCTGTCAAGAGCTACTGTAACTTGAAAAATCCCTCAGACTCTCCTCCCCGGCGCAGGATTTCCATTGGAGTGGATGCCATTTGCTGGGGGAGGGGGGGAATTAGATGCCCTCTGATTATTCCACTGAAACCAAGAGACCAGCTTCTCTTCCTCAGCAGCACCATGAGCTTGGGATTTCTGACGGAGGGCCATTTCCCTCCTATGCTGTGCCACACCTGCAACCATGAAAACCAAAAGGAGACAGTTTTCTCAGCATGCATCCTGTGTGCACCAGACAGCTCCACACAGCCCCAGAGTGCCTCCGCTTCCCCTGGGTAAATCTTGCCAATTAGAAAGTTCCCATTGTTCCCCTTTGCTGGTGTAGCTCTATCCCCTGGATCTTCTGATCTTCCCCTTCCCACCAGAGGCAGCGTTTGTGACTCCCAGCTGTTCACAGAATCACGGAATCATAGAATATCTGGGTGGGAAGGGACCTCAGGAGGTATCTAATCCAACCCCCTGCTCAAAGCAGGACCAACCCCCCACTAAAGCATCCCAGCCAGGGCTTTGTCAAGCCTGACCTTAAAAACCTCTAAGGAAGGAGATTCCACCACCTCCCTAGGTAACCCATTCCAGTGCTTCACCACCCTCCTAGTGAAAAAGTTTTTCCTAATATCCAACCTAACCCCCCCACACACACTGCAACTTGAGACCATTGCTCCTTGTTGTGTCATCTGCTACCACTGAGAACAGTCTAGAGCCATCTTCTTTGGAACCCCCTTTCAGGTAGTTGAAAGCAGCTATCAAATCCCCCCTTACTCTTCTCTTCTGCAGACTAAACAATCCCAGTTTCCTCAGCCTCTCCTCGTAAGTCATGTGCTCCAACCCTCTAATCATTTTTGTTGCCCTTCACTGGACTCTCTCCAATTTTTCCACATCCTTCTTGTAGTGTGGGGCCCAAAACTGGACACAGTACTCCAGATGAGGCCTCACCAGTGCTGAGTAGAGGGGAATGATCACATCCCTTGATCTGCTGGCAATGCCCCTACTTATACAGCCCAGAATGCCGTTAGCCTTCTTGGCAACAAGGGCACACTGTTGACTCATATCCAGCTTCTCGTCCGCTGTAACCCCTAGGTCCTTTTCTGCAGAACTGCTGCCTAGCCATTCGGTCCCTAGTCTGTAACAGTGAATGGGATTCTTCCGTCCTAAGTGCAGGACTCTGCTCTTGTCCTTGTTGAACCTCATCAGGTTTCTTTTGGCCCAATACCCTAATTTGTCTAGGTCAGTCTGTATCCTATCCCTGTCCTCCAGCATATCTACCACTCCTCCCAGTTTAGTGTCAGCTACAAACTTGCTGAGGGTGCAGTCCACGCCGTCCTCCAGATCATTAATGAAGATATTGAACAAAACCGGCCCCAGGACCGACCCTCGGGGCACTCCGCTTGAAACCGGCTGCCAACTAGGCATGGATCTTACAGACAAATACAAAGCCTCTCCCTCAGGCGAGGCTTTGACTGAAGGTTTAAACACACAACCAGCCAGCAACCTCCCCTCCCCCATGTAACTACAGCTATTCCAGTCGCCACCAAGGTGCAAGCCACGGGCAGCACACCCTAAGATCAGTCAGTCCTGGCTCTTGCTGACTGGGAGCAGCAGAGGAGTTGGAATCGAACTCCAGAGCCAAGGGATCCCACAGAGAACAACTTGTCAGCACCCCCTTTCTCCCATTCCAGCCCCAGCCTCTCTCCACTAACCACAAGAGCAGCAGCATCACGTGGTAGAAACAGGTTCACACATTCCACCAGGGCAGCTGCCAGCACATGGGTGCAAGGTGTTTGTGCACACAGCACTGCTCAGCATGCAGGTCACCAGCTCCAGCTTCCCAACAGATTTTAGGGGAGAAGAGACCTCAGCTCTCTGTGCAGACAAGGGGAAGTGCTGTTCCAGCCACTAGCAGGGCAGCTGGGGATCCAGCAAGAGCGAGAGGAGAATGGTGGAAACCTGTCTGCTCCGGACAGAGCCTCACCCAGCTCCTGTCACTCATGCCTCAGGCTCAGACACCCAGCTGCGGTCCCCCCCGCCCCGCATCCCCCTGCAGTGAACAGGAGGAGACGAGACAGCAGCAGCCTATGCTTTTTCATTGACACTTGCAGTGAACTGGACTGGGGACAAGATGGAGGGAGCCCCATGAGTGCCCTCAGTGGAGACGTGCAATCACTTCAAGTTGCCTCTAGTGCCCCTCCTGGACAGAAAGGAACAGAGCCAAAGGTCACCACCTGCCCCACAATCCAGTGATCAACAGGAGCTGATGGAACGGACATTCTCAGCACAGGCACCCGGCCTGCATCCATCGCTAGGAGTCACCAGTCTGACCTGATGCCCCATGGCCAGTCCTGTGACAACCTCTCCCCCTCCTTGATAGCAAGGCAGAAAAGGAACACCTGGGAGCCAGCTAACACAGGGAGCACCGCCAGTCAGGGAGGAGAGCAGACGGCCAGATGGGAGGTTGTATGGGAGAGTTTGTGGCACAGGAAGAGAGAGGCTCTTCCCCACTCCATCCATTGCTTAGCCAAGACCTTTAAATCTTTCCTTCGAGCCTCCGGTCATTTCTGTGGCTCTTCTTGGAGCTCCCTACAGTCTGAGGAGCCCAAAGCAGAGTGCAGGATACAAGGGGGAGGAGAGGGAGACCCCCACCCCCAACCTCCAGGCTGGGAGCCCTCTGGGATGGAGAGACCTAGAGCAGAGTGCAGGGTGTCAGGGAGACCTGGACACAGGGACTGTTCTCAGTTCCCGTGTTCTGCTACCCCAGGCCTGTGCACAGGGAATCCAGAAACAGCTACAGCAATAGGATTACGCACGCAATGCCAGGGAAAGGGATACATATTCAAGGTGTTCCTTGCTTCCCAATTGTCCATCTCCCCTGCCTTTGCCGAACAGGTTTTTAAGATCAGATCAGGACATCAGCCACCCTTTCGTCCCATTTGTTCCATCACCAACTCCAGGGAGGGTCTTTGTTCTGACATTTCCACATCGGCATTAGAACACATCCAATGGGACATTGCTTTTCCACTGTCCCACACAAGCCACAATGGGTGGAGATCTCACCATAGCAGAGGGTCTGAGGCCCAACATGGTGTCAGGTCAGCAGGTCTGAGCCCCATGCACACACACCCTTTGCCTGGCTGGAGTGGGAGAATCACTCTCAGTGCTCAGACAGCAGCAGGAGACATCTCATGCACCCACGGCGAGAGAGCCTGCTCTATCTCAGCAATGGGCCCAGCAACTCTGCCCACGCCCAGATTCACTCACTTTCCTTTCACCCTGTTTGCAGAGGAAGGCCCCACCCCTGTGTACAAAATCAACAGTCGTCGGCATGAGAGGCACTGGCATTGCTTAGCAAACCAAGTGAACACTTTTTCATTGATTCATAGATTCTAGGACTGGAAGGGACCTCGAGAGGTCATCGAGTCCAGTCCCCTGTCCTCATGGCAGGACCAAATACTGTCTAGACTGCCCCTGATAGACATTTATCTAACCTACTCTTAAATATCTCCAGAGATGGAGATTCCACAACCTCCCTAGGCAATTTATTCCAGTGTTTAGCCACCCTGACAGTTAGGAACTTTTTCCTAATGTCCAACCTAAACCTCCCTTGCTGCAGTTTAAGCCCATTGCTTCTTGTTCTATCCTTAGAGGCTAAGGTGAACAAGTTTTCTCCCTCCTCCTGATGACACCCTTTTAGATACCTGAAAACTGCTATCATGTCCCCTTCTCAGTCTTCTCTTTTCCAAACTAAACAAACCCAATTCTTTCAGCCTTCCTTCCTAGGTCATGTTCTCAAGACCTTTAATCATTCTTGTTGCTCTTCTCTGGACTCTCTCCAATTTCTCCATACCTTTCCTGACATGTGTCACCCAGAACTGGACACAATACTCCAGTTGAGGCCTAACCAGCGCAGAGTAGAGCGGAAGAATGACTTCTTGTGTCTTGCTCACAACACACCTGTTAATGCATCCCAGAATCACGTTTGCTTGTTTTGCAACAGCATCACACTGTTGACTCATATTTCGCTTGTGGTCCACTATAACCCCTAGATTCCTTTCTGTAACCCCTAGATCACAAAGCGATCATTCTGTATCTGACCTCTCAGGCCTCATCCTCAAAGAAAGCCTGTACAACACTTTCAAAAGATGAGCCTGGGCACTTACATTCATTACTTTGCTAGACGGTAAAAATCACGGACTGAACATTGAAGTTTCTGGAAAGTGTAGGGGACAATTTCCTGGTGCAAGTGCTGGAGGAACCAACCAGGGGAAAAGCTCTTCTTGACCTGCTGCTCACAAACAGGGAAGAAATAGTAGAGGAAGCAATAGTGGATGGGAACCTGGGAGGCAGTGACCATGCGATGGTCGAGTTCAGGATCCTGACACAAGGAAGAAAGGAGAGCAGTAGAACAGAGACCCTGGACTTCAGAAAAGCAGACTTCGACTCCCTCAGGGAACTGATGGGCAAGGTCCCCTGGGAGAATAACATGACGGGGAAAGGAGTCGAGGAAAGCTGGCTGTATTTTAAAGAATCCTTATTGAGGTTGCAGGAACAAACCATCCCGATGTGTAGGAAGAAAAGTAAATATGGCAGGCAACCAGCTTGGCTTAACAGTGAAATCCTTGCTCGTCTTAAACACAAAAAAACAGCTTACAAGAAGTGGAAGATTGGACAAATAACCAGGGAGGAGTATAAAAGTATTGCTCAGGCATGCAGGAGTGAAATTAGGAAGGCCAAATCACACTTGGAGTTGCAGCTAGCCGGAGATGTTAGGAGTAACAAGAAGGGTTTCTTCAGGTATGTTAGCAACAAGAAGAAAGTCAAGGAAAGTGTGGGCCCCTTGCTGAATGAGGGAGGGAACCTAGTGACAGAGGATGTGGAGAAAGCTAGTGTACTCAATGCTTTTTTTGCCTCTGTCTTCACAGACAAGGTCAGCTCCCAGACAGCTGCACTCTGCAGCACGGTATGGGGAGGAGGTGACCAGCTCTCTGTGGAGAAAGAAGTAGTTCGGGACTATTTAGAAAAGCTGGACGAGCAGAAGTCCATGGGGCTGGATGAACTGCATCCGAGGGTGCTAAAGGAGTTGGCCGATGAGATTGCAGAGCCATTGGCCATTATCTTTGAAAAATCATGGCGATCGGGGGAGGTCCCGGATGACTGGAAAAAAGCTAATGTAGTGCCCATCTTTAAAAAAGGGAAGAAGGAAGATCCAGAGAACTACAAGCCAGTCAGTCTCACCTCAGTCCCTGGAAAAATCATGGAACAGGTCCTCAAGGAATCAATTCTGAACCACCTAAAGGAGGGGAAAGTGATCAGGAACAGTCAGCATGGATTCACCAAGGGCAAGTCATGCCTTCTATGATGAGATAACCGGCTCTGTGGATGAGGGGAAAGCTGTGGATGTGCTATTTCTGGACTTTAGCAAAGCTTTTGATACAGTCTCCCACAGTATTCTTGCCAGCAAGTTAAAGAAGCATGGGCTGGACGAATGGACGGTAAGGTGGATAGAAAACTGGCTAGATGGTCGGGCTCAACGGGTAGTGATCAATGGTTCCATGTCTAGTTGGCAGCTGGTATCAAGTGGAGTGCCCCAAGGGTCGGTGCTGGGGCCGGTTTTGTTCAATATCTTCATTAACAATCTGGAGGATGGTGTGGACTGCACCCTTAGGGTAGGTCTTTACTTACCTGCCGGGTCGACGCGTAGCGTTCGACTTCTCGGAGTTCGAACTATCGCGTCTAATCTAGACGCGATAGTTCGAACTCCGAACACACTCCCGTCGACTCCGGAACTCCACCACCGCGAATGGCGGTGGCGGAGTCGACGGGGGAGCCGCGGACTTCGATCCCGCGGCGTCTGGACAGGTAAGAAGTTCGAACTAAGGTAGTTCGACTTCAGCTACGCTATTCGCGTAGCTGAAGTCGCGTACCTTAGTTCGACCCCCCCACCCTAGTGTAGATCAGGCCTTAGCAAGTTTGCAGATGACACTAAACTGGGAGGAATGGTTGATACGCTGGAGGGTAGGGATAGGATACAGAGGGACCTAGACAAATTAGAGGATTGGGCCAAAAGAAATATGATGAGGTTCAACAAGGATAAGAGCAGAGTCCTGCACTTAGGACGGAAGAATCCCATGCACTGCTACAGACTAGGGATCGAATGGCTGGGCAGCAGTTCTGCAGAAAAGGACCTAGGGGTTACGGTGGACGAAAAGCTGAATATGAGTCAACAGTGTGCCCTTGTTGCCAAGAAGGCTAATGGCATTTTGGGTTGTATAAGTAGGGGCATTTCCAGCAGATCAAGGGACGTGATCATTCTCCTCTATTCAGCACTGGTGAGGCCTCATTTGGAGTACTGTGTCCAGTTTTGGGCCCCACACTACAAGAAGGATGTGGATAAATTGGAGAGAGTCCAGCGGAGGGCAACAAAAATGATTAGGGAGCTGGAGCACATGACTTATGAGGAGAGGCTGAGGGAACTGGGATTGTTTAGTCTGCAGAAGAGAAGAATGAAGGGTGTTTTGATAGCTGCTTTCAACTACCTGAAAGTGGGTTCCAAAGAGAATGGATCTAGACTGTTCTCAGTGGTAGAAGATGACAGAACAAGGAGTAATGGTCTCAAGTTGCAGAGGGGGAGGTTTAGGTTGGACATTAGGAAAAACTTTTTCACTAGTAGGGTGGTGAAGAACTGGAATGGGAGGTGGTGGAATCTCCTTCCTTAGAGGTTTTTAAGGTCAGGCTTGACAAAGCCCTGGCTGGGATGATTTAGTTGGGTTTGGTCCTGCTTTGAGCAGGGGGTTGAACTAGATTACCTCCTGAGGTCCCTTCCAACCCTGAGATTCTATGATTCTATGACCCTGATTTCTGGTTTATTGCAACAACCTCTCCCAGTTGCCTTCCTGTCCATGACTGGAGGGGTGTGAACAGGCCACTACATGTGAATGGTCCCTTGAAATGCACTAACTACCTATGCTAAATGATCTGTTCCACCTTGTATTTAGCTGTTGCACTCTGAGTACGTTTCCCAGACCTGAGGAAGAGCTCTGTGTGGCTCGAAAGCTTGCCTCTCTCACCATCTTCCACAGGGCCAGGCCCACAGCAAAGCCCTCAGGCCAGGCCACGCAGCATGGTACACCCCACCACCCCAGGTAGGGGCCAAACCCAAAGCCAAGTCCCACTGCCCCAGGCGAGGAAGCCCTGTGCTGAAGCCCAAGGATTTCAGCCCCAGGCAGGGAGCCTGTAACCTGAGCCCTGCCACCCTCCAGCTTTGGCAAGTCTAAGCCAGTCCTGGCAACCCTGTTAAAACAAGGTCACGACCCACTTTATGGTCCCAACCCACAGTTTGAGAACCACTGGATAGTCCCTTGAACAGATGCGGTTATGAGAGTTTAAAGATGTTTACACTAGCAGAGCCTCATCTGATGAGCCTTCCACCAGCATAACCGTGTTCACACCCAGCTGCATAGTGTGAGGTACTGATTTCCTCCCAGCAATAGCCAAGGCTGCGAGTCTTTCACAGAGGTCACAAAAGCAGTTTCTCCTTCCTTGGTTCTCACACCTCAACTGCTAGAAGAGGGCCTCATCCTCCCTGACTGAACTAACCGCGTTATCTCTAGCCTGATTCTTGCTTGCATATATATACCTGCCTCTGGAAATTTCCACTACATGCATCCGATGAAGTGGGTATTCACCCACGAAAGCTCATGCTCCAATATGTCTGTTAGTCTATAAGGTGCCACAGGATTCTTTGCTGCTTTTACAGATCCAGACTAACACGGCTACACCTCTGATACAGAGATCACAGATTTCATGATTTTCCGGGACCTTCGTAACTTCTGCAGCGGCTGCAGCTGTCCGCCAGACAGTTGGTCCTAGGTGCTGCAGTGATGTGGAAGGAGCAGCAGCAGCGCCCCCCTGGATCACCCACCCCCAACCCACAGCAGAAGCAGCTGCGGCACGGTCCCAGGTCATGCCCCCCGCTCGGAGCAGCAGGGCCCAGGATCACACACACACACACCCCCTCCGCAGCAGCAGCAACTGGGCCCCAGGTCCCCCCTTCCCACTCCCAGAGCACCCGCGACCACTGGAGCACCCCCCCAACACCACCACCCAAGATTTAGTGACTTTTTGTTTCTTGTCCGTGACTTTTGCTAACAGCACCCGTGAGTATATCGTAGCCTTAGCAATAGCGAAAGCAGAACTGACAGACCAACCCTTCCTCTTTCAGAAACATGAACGCTGAGCTTCTATAGAATAAGCAAACAGTCTGAGCGGTGCCAGTGCACCACACATCAGCCCAGTCCAAGGCCTGCCCCCAGCAGGTTACAGGCAACCTGTGTTTTACTTCCCTCTGAATCTCTCTCTCTGGGTCCAGAACCAGCCCTAAACCTCCCCTCGTTCCCACTTCCCCCATCAGCAAACCTGCTCTCCAGATCTTTAAGGTGGCACCAAACTCCTCATTGTTTTTGCTATAGTTTAGCAGGACCCACTTCCATTGTTCCACTTCTCATTTAACAGAGGTTCTCCTGTGCCTGGCTGGGGCTCCCCAGAGAGCCTGTTGCCACTCAGAGCAGAGGTCAGACCAGGAAGGTTTATTTTCAGACAGTGGCTCAGCAGGCAGGAGCTGGGCTGCCCGCACACCAGTAGCACTGCAGAGATGAGACATGGCCTGAGTGGCAGGGATTAGGGATTAGCAGCCGTTGCTCCAGCTGTTTCACAGCTCCGAGTCTCCCAACCATAAAACCCTGGAGACCTAATCCAGACCCAGTAAGTGACCTAGATGGATGCAGAGTGCTAGCTTAGTCACGTACGCAGCACTACAGGGATACTCCGGGGACCAGATACATGGGACGAACCCCTCCAACCAAGCCTCATAAACAGCGGTAGCAGCCTCTCCCCCGTCGCTACACAGCCTCATCCCCCTTGGGTTCCTACAGTTCACGTTTACGGTGTAACTCACCCAGTTTGCAGCTTTGTGGAAAGAAACAATTTTAGGAATTTTGAAGTTTTAGAGAGTGCTTTTCAGCTGTGTGCCTGAGTGCGTTCAGTGCAGTGACATCTCAGAGGTGGGAGCTAGCTAATGCTATTGCACTGTGTGAGCTACAGCTGCAGAACCCAGGTACAGAATACAAGCTCATGTTTCTAACTCTTATGGGTTGTGAAGACAGAAAATAAATCCCAAGTGTAACCAATGCAGTCACACCCACCCGAGCATGCAGCCAATGTGGGATAATAGCTTAGAGGAATGGGTTGCCCCAGGCACAAATTAACTCTGAAACAGACACTGTATCTATGCTAGGGTTGCCAGGCGTTCAGTTTTCGACTGGAATGCCCAGTTGAAAAGGGGCCCTGGCAGCTCCGGTCAGCAATGCCCACTCAATTCACTTCATCTCCACCACCCCCCACCCCCCATGAAGGGCAAGGAAAGATACGCCCTCTCCCTTCTATGGGCCCAATCGACAGGGCTCCCACATGCCCAGCTTCCACCGAACCATTACCACCGTCAGCCTTCCTGCAGAGCGTGCCAGGCTCTGCTCACAAGAGCCCCTTCTCCCAGAACAGACGGCTCTCTAATCTAACATAAAAAAGGCAGAAATAAAATCCAACAACTGGAAGCTGAAGCTGGACAAATTTAGACTAGAAATACACCTTTTCACCAGTGAGGGTAATTACCATTGGAACAATTTACTTTCGGTTATGGTGGATTCTCTGTCCCGTAAGGTCTTTAAAATCAATCTTAGAGGTCTCTTTCTAAAGGAGACTTTAGCTCAACCAGAAGTCATGGGCTGGATGCAAGAACTGCTGGTGTGTTTCTCTGGCCTGTGTTACAATCATTTAGTTTGAGCTGTATAACAGCCCCTTCTGGCCTTGAGGGCTATGAACCTAGCATGAGGAGGGCAGAGGATGGGGCTGTGCAGTGCCCCACCTGAGCACCAGCGCCCTCCATTGATACCAAGTGAAGTTTTGGTTAGCCAATAAAAGCACATCTGCTGCTGCCGGAAAGAGTCTGCTTGCATGCCAGACACTGCACATACTGTAATCTCTCCTCAGCAGGTGTATTGCTAGCCAAGTCAGACAGCAGGAGATTAGAGGAGAGGGAACACAATGAAGTGCCACCCACACCCTCTCTTTCTCACACCCTTTTCATGCTGCAGATAAGGAGGGGTTAGCTAGACTCAGCCAGGTAACAGTCACCACCTCCACCCAACCAATGGGTCCGCTCACTTCATGTTGACTTTGCGGGGCAAGGAAGGACCTTCCTTTGCTATGATCTGTGCTGATTTGAGAACAGGATTCTGGGAGGCAAGACCTGCCCTTCACCAGAGGCCGGGTTCTCAAACCAACCATAGACTCTCCACCATGTTCTGGTGCAGGAGCTGGGGGCGTGAAACCTGATACCTGGGCTTTGCCAAGCATCCTAGACTCTTCAAAGCAGAGCTGCCAGCCCCAGGACAGAGAGCCAAGCATCCCCGGGAGACTGCTCAATGCAGTAAGTCATGCTGGCTTTAATGCAGCTCCCAACTAACTTGGAGGGGAAGCCCCCTCAAAACAGGGAAAGGTTGATTCAATTTGAAAGTTTAGCCTGGAATGCAGACAGATATGCAGCCCTGTAGTGAGGCGGCCTGGCTCCCGTCGGCCCCTGAGAGGGAGGAACCGGAACAGCCACCTCAGTGGGCGGAGCCACTGCCACCTGTTCCCGCCCCCCGGAAGTCAAGGGGCGGGACAGGAAGTATAAAAGCCCGGCCTCAGCACTCAGTTGGAGCCCAGCAGCCGGAGAGGACAGACGCTCCTGATCGGGCTCCTGCTGGACCGAGCCTGCCCCGAGCCAGGTACCCGGACGTGGATGGACCAAGCCTCCCTCGAGCCAGGTATCCTGACGCGGACCGACCGAGCCTCCCTCGAGCCAGGTACCCCGAGGTGGACTGGCCGAGCTTGCCCCGAGCCCGGTACCCCGAGGAGCGGCCCGAGCGGCCCCCTGACCCGAGTCCGGAGGAGCAGCCCGACCTAGACCGCCTTCACCACGCCGAGGAACCCATGGTGTGGGACCCCGCTGCCGAGCCCAGCGACGAGCAGGTACCCGAGGAGGGGGAGATGGAATGCAGCCCGGGGGTAGCCGAACCCTGTCCGGCTGAGGGCACGGATGTGCCCATGTCAGTGTGTTGCGGCCAGGATCCCCACTGACTGTAGCGGATCCACGCCGCTGTTAGGGCCCCGGGCTGGGACACAGTGGAGTGGGTGGGCCTGTGTCCCCCCTGCCACCCCACTCACGGGTGGCAGACTCCCCCTCCTGCCAGCACTCAGGCAGAGAAGCCGGCACTTACCTGAGCTTCCTGAGACTGATGCCACTGCCCTGCTCCAGAGGGCCAGGGCTTATTGAACTGCTCTTGCCCTGCCCTGCTCCAGAGGGCCAGGGCTTATTGAACTGTTGTTGCCCTGCCCTGCCCCAGAGGGCCAGGGCTTATTGAACTGCTCTTGCCCTGCCCTGCCCCAGAGGGCCAGGGCTTATTGAACTGCTCTTGCCCTGCCCTGCTCCAGAGGGCCAGGGCTTATTGAACTGTTGTTGCCCTGCCCTGCCCCAGAGGGCCAGGGCTTATCGATCTGCTGTTTTGCTGCCCCGCCCTGACTGAGGGCTTGGGCTTAAACTAGTGACTTTGTGTGCTCAGCCCCTGCTGTGAGGAACTGAGCCTAGAACTGCTGTGTTTGGTGCCCCGCCCTGAGCTAGGGCTTGGGCTTCTTGACTTGATTACTGCTCAGCTCCTGCTTTAAGGACCTGAGCCCTGAACTATTATTACTGCTCAGCCCCTGCCTGAGGGTCTGAGCCCTGCCTCTTGTGTGCTGCCCCACCCTGAGCTAGGGCTTGGGGCTTACAGACTTAGACTGCTGCTCAGCCCCTGCCTGAGGGTCTGAGCCCTGCCTCTTGTGTGCTGCCCCACCCTGAGCTAGGGCTTGGGGCTTACTGACTTTGCCATTGCTCAGCTCTGGCTGCCAGGACCGGAGCTTAGAGCTGGTTCGCTGCCCCGCCCTGACTGGGGGCTGGGACTCACTGCACTAGCCGTGTGCCTTCTGTTCAGCCCCTGCTTGAGGGGCCGAACCCCCAAGACCTTCAGAACCCAGAGACTGATTTGGGCCGTGTAGTAAGGCGGCCTGGCTCCCGACGGCCCCTGAGAGGGCACGGCCCCAACCTCGGACTATTACAAGCCCCCAGCCAGCTGCTCAGAGCAGGACTCCCCTTACCCTGGAGGAGGGTGACCAGATGCCCAAATATTAGGGGCTTTGTCTTATATAGGATCCTATTACCCCCACCCACCCCAATTTTTCACATTCGCTATCTGATCACCCTACTCTGGAGCGGAGGAGCTGTCTACTCTTTCCCTTCCCCATCCTCCCAGCCACTCCCCTCAGTCTTGAGCCCACACCTCCCCCTGCCACTATACAGCTCAGTCCCTGCAACACCTCAGATGCCTCAAAATCTTTGTTCAGAATGTCATTCCTTTGTATTGACTAAGAGAAAGAGACAAGGGCTGGGTCCAACCAGGTTATTCATTATCAATTCAGCCCCAGGAAAACCAGTGTGACTTTGCTTCCAGTGGAGATAGGTTATTTGCATTACCACAGCACCTAGAGGCCCTAGTTCTGGGCCAAGGCCCCACTGCGCTAGGCACTGTACAAATGCAGAACAAAGAGAAAGGGTCGCTGCCCCAAAGAGTTTACAGTCTCAGGCCAGAGTAGAGAGATGGATACCAAGGAGGAGGAGCACAAGAGAACAGCGGGAGCCTGGATGAGAGCTTTAGCTGCAGGAATGGATCGGAGAGGCCATATCATAGGAAACATTATGCAGAAAGAACCTGCAAGTTGTAGACCTAGCATGGGTCTGAGGACCTAGAGAGGGGCCCAGGTCAAAGATGACACCCAAGCTACGAGCCTGAGTAATAGGCAGTATGGGCGTGTTGTCCACAGTGATTAAGAAAGGAGATAGTGGGAGGGCAGGGAGCACACTGCAGAGACCGGCATGACCAGAGCGTACAGGGCCTGTCTGAGATGGCAATGTTACCAGTGAGTGCAGCTACTGACAGAACGAGCATGAGGAGTTCTGCTTTCTTGTGGAAACGAGTTGCCTTGCAAGAATGCTCTGAAGGCACCAAAGTCATGTTTTGGGGTCCCGGTGTGAACTTTGCCTTCTCTGAAAGCTTCCCCTCCTCACTAACAAGGACTGAAACCAACTCAGGACCTCCTCCTCCCCCCAGGACAAAGATTGCAGCACACAAAAGACTAAGGATGACCTGCAGACTCCAGGAATGGCAGAGCCGAGTTATAAGAGAAGAGAAAAACACAAGGGCTGTCTTAATAACTAAGAAAGTTCCTACTTACTTCAATGGGAGCAGGAGCAGGCCCTAAGGAGGTCAAGTCCCATGAGGAGAAATTAAGGGGAGGACAGGGAGAGGCAAGGTGGTCAGGAGAGTAAGCTACTGAGAGCTAGTCCAGGACAGGGTTTAAGAATGATTAGATCTGGGCCAGAGGCCAGGTAAGCAGGGACAGCGTGAGAACTACAATAATATGAAGAGTCTGTGCAGCATTCTGCTGACACATTAATCTTGCCTTCACTAGACAAGAAGGTGCACTCTTATCTTGTGTTAGCCAACACATGGCAAAGTCCCAGTGAAGACAAGACAGCTGGAGTTTTAACATGTAAGGTGGCCATGGTAAACTCTAGGCGCTCCCATAGCCGTAACTTCAACCTGCTAAAATGTGAAACTACAAACGGCCTTGTCTTCACTAGAATTGTACACCTTGTTAGTTACCACGTGTTCACTGACACAGTAAGAATACACCATTTCCCTAGTAAACATCCGCCCCATCAGTGTTAAAGATTAAAGTTCAGCAGAGACCAGCCCCAATGCAAAGTGGAACTGAAAGAAGGAAAAGGCCAGTTTGGGGCAGCTCACACTTTTAAACTACTGTTTCAGGCTCTCTGCAGACTCAGGAAGATGTCACTATATCGTTTCATTTGATTCATGTTTTGAAAGTTTCTTTCATAACAGCTGAAGCTTTTTTTTAAACCAAAAAAAAAAAAAACCTAAAGCTGAGACTGGAAAACAACTGAGATGTCAGTCTACCTGCTCCCTCCCAACCCTCCGGGGCTGGCAGTTAGTACCAGACTCAGAGGGGGTCCCCCACTCCGCCTAGTGCACAGAACCCCATTCTGAGGCTGTTTTGCTCTCCAGTGACAAGAGTAATGAAGAACCTATCCTACAAGGAGAGACTAAAAACGCTTGACTTGTTCAGCCAAGCAAAATGAAGGCGGTGAGGGGGATCTGATTGCTCTCTATAAATACATCAAGAGGTAAACACAAGGGAGGGAGAAGAGCTATTGAAGCCGAAGGACAGTGTTGGCACAAGAGTAAATTTAGGATGAACATTTGGAGATGATTTCTTACCATCAGAGAAGGGAGGTTCTGGAACAGCTTCCCAATAGGGTGGGTCAGGGCAAACAACCCATCTCCTTTTAAGATGGAGCTTGATAAATTTATGAACAGCGCAATCTGACGGGGTTGCCTGTGACAGCAGGGGACTGGACTCAATGACCCAGGAGGTCCTTGCCAGATCTACCTTCTTATGTTACTTGTCTCAGATCTCATGGGAGAGATTTCCAGTTCAACACCTTACGGCTAGTCTGGGGAAAAGCATGCTGACGAGTCCAGGCAGTGCTGGATGAGAGCAGCAGCATTTAGTTAAGGGTTACAACCTCAGCCACCAGTGAGGTGACAAATCAGAATGATTTAACTATGATCCATCCTCCTAGGGGTAGCAAATGCTACTTATGCATCAGTTCACAAGGAGGGGACCCTCCCTTAATAGATTGAGCTGGTGATTGGGCACTTCAGTCAACAGCAGGATTTCTGCAATTTCCTTTCTGGATGCGCCAGAACGTTCTGTAGGCGCTAGATGGAGCCTTGAAGAGAGGCTATCCTGTGGAACACATTCTAACCACACAAATGTACAGGACTGATTTGCATTTCTAGTTACAGGTTGTTACCGAGATGCATTTAAAGGGAAGCAAGGATGCCACAGATTGCTTTTCCCATTCCATTGCCCATAGGTGTCGCCTCCATGGGTGCTCTGGGGCTGGAGCACCACGGAAAAAAGAGAGTGGTTGCTCAGCACCCACCAGCGGCCCTGCTGATCAGCTATTCCCCCCTTCCCTCCAGTGCCTCCTGCCCGCCGATCAGCTGTTCAATGGCGTGCAGGAGGCACTGGGGTGGGGGGAAGAGCGGGCATGGGGCGTGCTCGGGGAAGGGGCAGAAAGAGGCAGAGCAGGAGTGGGGCCTTGAGGGAAGGGGTGAAGTGGGGGTGGGGCCTGGGGCAGAGGGTTGAGCACCCTGGGGAAATTAGAAAGCCGGTGCCTATGCCACTGCCTTAGCACATTGGCCCGAGCCTTTAGTCCTGCTGGAGACAGAGGCAATACTTTTAGCCAGCACACCCACATCAGCTCCTCCCCATAGAAGACAAAAATGCCATTGTATGTGCATTTATTCTTGCTCGCCCCCATGCAGAAGCAGAATTTAAAAGGGAGTTTTAAAGGTGGGATTCCAGCTTCCTTGGCTCAGTGCCTTCAGACACACAGGCGTTCCTGTAAGTAAATCTTCCCATGTAACCATATTTTCTCATTTCAAATATTTACAAAATTAGCTAGAGCTACAATGAAGCAACGTAGGACACTTTATTCTCCACTCAATCTAATCAGTCACAATCAGGAAACATTTGACATAACTGGATTTGCGCCCTGGCCTGGAGTTCCTTACTTTTATATCTGAACTCCTGTGTATGCCCAATAAAAGCCATTACCTCTACCACCATTTCCATTTCACGGGGTCTGATTCAGCTACACGCTTTCTCCTTCAGCTAGCTAATGCATTTACAACCCTCCCTCTAGAAGTATAAATCACTTTGCACAGACATTCATCAGAAAGAATGGGGCCAAGCAAACAATGGGCTTTGTGCAAAAAAAAAAAATCAATATTCTAAAACCAGCATCAGGCAAGTGAGGGAGCAGCTTAAGTAGGATCCTGGTCCCTGAGTCTTACTGCAGGGCTGGTATTTCTACAATAATTATATAACCTGATACTAAACATGCAATAAGTTAATCATAGATTCATAGATTCTAGGACTGGAAGGGACCTTGAGAGGTCATCGAGTCCAGTTCTCTGCCCTCATGGCAGCAGGGGCGACTCTAGGCCCCAGCACGCCAAGCGCGTGCTTCGGGCGGCATGCCACGGGGGGCGCTCTGCTGGTCGCCGGGAGGGCAGCAGGCGGCTCCGGTGGACCTCCCGCAGGTGTGCCTGCGGAGGGTCCACTGGTCCTGCGGCTCCGCTGGAGCATCCGCAGGTGTGCCTGCGGGAGGTCCACCAGAGCCGCAGAACCGGTGACCGGCAGAGCGCCCCCCACAGCGTGCCGTTGTGCTTGGGGCGGCGAAATGGCTAGAGCCGCCCCTGCATGGCAGGACCAAATACTGTCAATTTAAGCCCTGGACAAAGGACTGCTATAAAAGGGGAGCCATATCCCATCACTGCTACACACGTGAAACTGTTCAGCTCAGAAATCATTTCCACACATCAGTAGTAAAATACGTATGGCTGGAGCATACAGAGCCCCAGCCCTGCTGTGCCAGGCCCTCTACAAACATAACAGGTTCTGATGAGATCACTCTTCTGAAGGGCGTACTACTTAGATTGGAGAGTTAATGTAGATCACACGGACAGAAGAGAGAGTTAAGATGATATAATGAAAGCTACAGGAAATGGCAACGATAATAAGCCAATAAGCATAGCTTATTTACTTCCATTAACGCAACGCATTTATATGGACAAACAGAAGTCTCCAAATAAATTTCCTACCAAAGATATACTCCTATGATTGGGATAGAAAAGTGTGTTTCTGTTTGTGTTACTTAATACATAGTAACTTCCTAGGGAAGCCAAGGCAGATTGTACCTTTCACGCGTGTTAGAAGGCTAAGATAAAGACTATGGGAGAACCTAGGACTTCCTTGATCTGCTAATAACTCATGTTAAAGCTACAACTGCCTTGTCTCTATTAGCATTTTGCCCCTTTTAGTTACCACATTAGGTATCAAAGTAAGAACACACTCTTTTTCCTAGCAAAGACAAGGGCTAAGAGACCAGCAGCAACGGATGTGCATTTATTTCAGCCTCTGAGGAACCTGTAGGTCAGTGGTTCTCAACCAGGGATACATGTACCCCTGGGGTACACAGAGGTCTTCCAGGGGGTACATCAATTCATCTAGATATTTGCCTAGTTTTACAACAGGTTACATAAAAAGCACTAGACGTCAGTATAAACTAAAATTTCATTCAATGAGTTTTTTATACTGCTCTATACACTACACACTGAAATGTGAATACAAATATTGTACTTCAATTGCTTTATTTTATAATTATATGGTAAAATAAGAGTCAGCAAGTTTTCACTAATAGTGGGCTGTGACATTTTTGTATTTTTATGCCTTATTTTGTAAGCGAGTAGTTTTTAAGTGAGGTGAAACTTGGGGATATGCAAGACAAATCAAACTTCTGAAAGGTATCAGAGGGGTAGCCGTGTTAGTCTGGTTCTGTAAAAGCAGCAAAGAGTCCTGTGGCACCTTATAGACTAACAGACGTTTTGCAGCATGAGCTTTCGTGGGTGAATACCCACTACTTGCATCCGAAGAAGTGGGTATTCACCCACGAAAGCTCATGCTGCAAAACATCTGTTAGTCTATAAGGTACCACAGGATTCTTTGCTACTTCTGAAAGGGGTACAGTAGTCTGGAAAGGTTGAGCGCCACTTCCATAGATGATACAAGGCGACAGATCATTCCTCCCCGTTATCCACCCAAACCAAGAAAAAAAAAATCACTGCTAAACACAAGTGGAGCAAGAAACACAACCAGGAGTATTATGAACAGTATAAACTGTAGTCACCACTGTAACAAGACTTGAATAAATTCAATAGGATGAGGACAGGGTGGGTTGGTAACCACTAGAGCACACTCCCCCTCAGAACCAGGAACAGAAGCCAGAACTCCAGAATCTCAAGGTTCTTCTGCTGTTGCCAAATAGCTGTGAAACCCACTGCCAAGAATCTATGCCTCGTCTCCCTCTATTGACTGGCCCCAGGGCCGGCTCCAGACCCCAGTGCGTGCTTGGGGCGGCATTTTGCCGGCAGGGCGGCAGGCGGGTCCGGCGGCCCTTCCGCGGTCATGCCTGCGGGAGGTCCACCGGTCCCGCGGCTCCAGTCGACCTCCCACAGGCATGACTGCGGACGGTTCGCTGGTCCCGCGGCTCGGGTGGACCTCCCACAGGCATGCCTGCGGATGCTCCACCGGAGCAGCGGGACCAGCGAACCCTCCACAGCTGCGGGAGGTCCACTGGAGCTGCGGGACCAGAGGACCCTGCGCAGTCATGCCTGCGGGAGGTCCGCTGGTCCCGCGGCTCCGGTGCACCTCCCGCAGGCATGACTGCTTGGGGCGGCCAAATTCCTAGAGCCGCCCCTGACTGGCCCACACAGAGGATGACAACCTGCTACTGGTTTCAGTTACTCCATTCGCTCAAATGACAGAAAGAGAACCATTAGAGCCACAGCACCTAACAGGTGGCTGAATTAGGATTTTTTTTTCAGTTCCTTAAAAAAGGCTAGGAAGTTATATTTTAAAAGCTACATTAAAAAAATAGTAAGGTTGCAAAGTGAAGCATTCAAAAGTCAGAAATACCAGATTTGTTTACCTGCCCAACCTGAATTTGCCCCCTTATGCTCCCTCACTGAATGTGTCAGGGGTCCTGTGAAATAATAAGTGTGATCATTTAAAGACTGTGTCACAATGCATAGGCACACAGGGGCCAAATTAGGGCTCTTACTTGTGAGTGCTTCATTTTCAACCTAGATCATGTTCTTTTAATATAGTTCTAAAACATAATGTCCTTTTTCAAAAGGAAAAGGTAAAAATCGATTGGGTGATGTACAAAATGCAGCTGTCCATGCGCAGCTCACCGGGACAGGGGCGGCTCTAGGAATTTGGCCGCCCCAAGCAGTCATGCCTGCGGGAGGTCGATTGGAACCGCTGGACCGGTGGACCTCCCGCAGGCATGACCGCGGAAGGTCCGCCGGACCCGCCTGCCGCCCTGGGGTCTGGAGCCAGCCCTGCACCGGGATACAACCTGATCAGCAATGGGAGGGGAGGCAGGACCCTAGGCAGCCCCACAGCTAGCGGCACAGCACAGCGTGCCCGGCCGGAGGCAGGGACCCAGCTCAGAGCAGCGCTTGCTGCACTTTAGTGAAACCGGCCCCCGGACAGAGCCACACCCCGGCCCCGGCGGATGCCCGCAGCCTTCCCGAGCCACCGGCACGTTCAGGAGCCAACCCGCAGGCTGGGGGCTCTGCATTGCTGGGTGACATCATCCAGCGAGTGCCTAGGGCTGATGGGCGAGGCTGGGGACCGGCCGGCGGGCGGGGCCGGTACCCGGGGGCCGCTACTCGGTCCCTACCCGCAGGGCCCAGAGCTGCCCGCCAGGTGCGCCCCTGCAACCCGGCTCAGCCCCCCGCAGGGGGCAGCCACGCCCGGGTTGCAGGAGCTCCTCGGGGTCGGGCAACAGCACCCGGCGCGCCAGGGTCATAAGACCCCCCCCGGCCCGGGGAGATGGGGGACTCCCGCCCCAGCCTAGGGAGATGCCCCCCCCGCCCTTACCCGGGAAGGGTCTCGCTGTCCGGGGCACGGGGCAATGGGGACCCCCCCAGCCAGGGCTCGGGGAGATGGGAGCGGGGGGACCCCCCCCCACCCAAGGGAAATGGGGCCCCCAGCCGGGACCCGGTGAGATGGGGGACTCCCGCCCCAGCCTAGGGAGATCCCCCCCGCCCTTACCCGGGAAGGGTCTCGCTGTCCGGGGCACGGGGAGATGGGCCCCCCAGCCGGGAGCGAGGCGATGGGGACCCTCGCCCCAGCCGGCACCGCCCGCCCGCCCTTACCCGGGAAGGGTCTCGCTGTCCGGGGCACGGGGCAATGGGGACCCCCCCAGCCAGGGCTCGGGGAGATGGGAGCGGGGGGACCCCCCCCCCACCCAAGGGAAATGGGGCCCCCAGCCGGGACCCGGTGAGATGGGGGACTCCCGCCCCAGCCTAGGGAGATCCCCCCCGCCCTTACCCGGGAAGGGTCTCGCTGTCCGGGGCACGGGGAGATGGGCCCCCCAGCCGGGAGCGAGGCGATGGGGACCCTCGCCCCAGCCGGCACCGCCCGCCCGCCCTTACCCGGGAAGGGTCTCGCTGTCCGGGGCACGGGGCAATGGGGACCCCCCCAGCCAGGGCTCGGGGAGATGGGAGCGGGGGGACCTCCCCCCACCCAAGGGAAATGGGGCCCCCAGCCGGGACCCGGTGAGATGGGGGACTCCCGCCCCAGCCTAGGGAGATCCCCCCCGCCCTTACCCGGGAAGGGTCTCGCTGTCCGGGGCACGGGGAGATGGGCCCCCCAGCCGGGGGCAGGGAGATGGGGACCCTCGCCCCAGCCGGCACCGCCCTCCCGGCCGCCCTTACCCGGGAAGGGTCTCGCTGTCCGGGGCACGGCGGAGCGCGCGGCAGCCCCCAGCCCCGCGGGCACCAGCAGCAGCAGCAGGAGCCGCAGCCCCAGCCCGGGCCCGGGCCCCATTCTTGGCCGCTCAGTCCCGCTCGCTTCCGGCGGCCGCTGCAGCCTCCCCGGCCCCGCGCCGCTCCCTGCAGCCGCGGCACCGCGCTCCGCCCCGCCCCCAGGTGGCACCGTGACGTCACCCCGCGCAGCGCGCCCGCGAGCAGGTAACTCCGGGGCGGGGCCAAGTTCCCTCCCGGGGATGAACACATGGGGCGGCGGCCCGACCTGAGACCCGGCCCCGCCTCCGCCTCCGCCTCCGCCTGCTACGGCCAGCGCTCCACCCCCCCATCCCTCCCCCGCAGCCTGCTGCACCCCCTCTCCCTCTGCGCCCCACACATCCCCCTCCCCCTGCACCCCCTCTCCCTCTGCTCCCCACAAATCCCTCTCCCCCTGCACCCCCTTTCCCTGTGCTCCCCACACCTATGATGGTAATCACATCAGACACGCCATCAGGGGCTCATACACCTGCACATCTACCAACGTGATATATGCCATCATGTGCCAGCAATGCCCCTCTGCCATGTACATTGGCCATACCGGACAGTCTCTACGCAAAAGAATAAATGGACACAAATCTGATATCAGGAATCATAACATTAAAAAACCAGTGGGAGAACACTTCAACCTCTCTAACCACTCAGTGACAGACTTGAAGGAGGCAATTTTGCAACAAAAAAACTTCAAAAACAGACTCCAAAGAGAAACTGCTGAACTTGAATTAATATGCAAACTAGATACTATTAACTGTGGGTTAAACAAAGACTGGGAATGGTTGGGTCATTACACCAATTGAATCTATTTCCCTATGAAATATTTCCCTATGTTAAGTTCTCCTCACACCTTCTATGGGCCATCTTAATTATCACTTCAAAAAGTTTTTTTCCTCCTGCTAACGATAGCTCATCTCAATTGATTAGACTCTGCCTGTTGGTATGCATACTTCCACCTTTTCATGTTCTCTGTATGTATAAATATCCCCTGTCTGTGTGTTCCATTCTATGCATCCGAAGAAGTGAGCTGTAGCTCACGAAAGCTCATGCTTAAATAAATTTGTTAGTCTTTAAGGTGCCACAAGTACTCCTGGTTTTTTTACATAAGCAATGTGGCCTTGTCCTTCCTTCCTCCCCCACCCCAGCCGGGCTACCTTGTCCATTATCTCATTTTTTTTAATTAATAAAGAAAGAATGCATGATTTCAAAACAATAGTTACTTTATTTTGAAGGAGGGAGGGTGTTTGGCTTACAGGGAATTAAAATTAACAAAGGGGGCGAGTTTGCATCAAGGAGAAACACACAACTGTCACACCAAAGCCTGGCCAGTCATGAAACTGGTTTTCAAAGCCTCTCTGATGCACAGCCCACCTTGCTGTGCTCTTCTAATTTCCCTGGTGTCTGACTGCTCAAAATCGAATGCCAGGTGATTTGCCTCAACCTCCCACCCCGCCATAAACGTCTCCCCCTTACTCTCACAGATATTATGGAGCACATAGCAAGCAGCAATAACAATGGGAATGTTAAAGCAGCAAAGAATCCTGTGGCACCTTATAGACTAACAGAAGTTTTGGAATAGGAATGTTGGTTGCGCTGAGATCTGACCAACAGCGTCAGTGAGCTTTTAAACGTCCAAAGGCACATTCTACCACCATTCTGCACTTGCTCAGCCTATAGTTGAGCTGCTTCTTACTAATGTCCAGGCTTCATAAACGGATCCCCCAAGCTCGTCACTAGGGAGTAGGAGAGCAGAGTTGCAGCGGAAGTGGTGGATGATGACGGTTAGCAGTCCTACTGCACCATCTGCTGCCAGCAGCACCCAGGAGGACCAGTACAGATCCCCGAGCTCGTTGCTGGGGAGCAGAAGAGCAGAGTTGCAGTGGAAGCGGTGGATGACGATGGTTAGCAGTCCTACTGCACTGTCTGCTGCGAAGGCAAGGAGCTACTGCTGTGTAGCAATGCCAGCTGCTGCAGTTGCTTCTGTGTTGAATGCTTGGAGGTCCGAGTAGGGCAAGGTACCTCGGCCAAGGAAAAAGAGCAAGAGCCCTGGAGCTGTTAATGTGTCAACCACAGAAGTGCTATGGGGTGTTACAGCGCCGACCAGACTGGAATGTATGGCTGCAAGACTTCTTCACAGCGACAAAGGACAGGAATATGATGCACCTAAAATCTAAAAAGGCCTGCACATTTCCCAGAGTCACTACCCTTGATAACAGGGTGTCAGTGATTGCATTGGCTACTTGGATCACAGTAGACTTGCCCACAACAGCAGCGATGACGGTGAGCTGAGCGGGCTCCATGCTTGCCGTGGTATGGCGTCTGCATGGGTAACCCAGGAAAAAAAGGCGCGAAATGATTGTCTTCCGTTGCTTTCACGGAGAGGCAACTGATGACGTGTACCCAAAACCACCCGCAACAATGTTTTTGCCCCATCAGGCATTGGAAGTTTAACCCAGAATTCCAGTGGGTGACGGAGACTTCAGGAACTGTGGGATAGCTACCCACAGTGCACTGCTCCGTAAGTCGATGCTAGCCATGGTAGTGAGGACACACTCCGCCAACTTAATGCGCTTAGTATGGACATACGCAATCAACTGTATAAAATCGATTTCTAAAAATCGACTTTTATAAAATCAACCTAATTTCATAGTGTAGACATATTCTTAGTCTCAGCCATCAGAGGAGTGCCTCAGTACCAAGGTGAGACTTAAAAACAAAAGTCCTCTTTTTGCCCATGGGCCAAATGAAGCTCAAACACCAGGACTACAAGAAACTAACCAATCACTAATTCCTAAACCTCTGAAATATGCTAAGCAAGCTACAGGGGAGTAGTCAGACACTGTGTAGCTCTGTCTCGCTGCCATAGGCAATAAGGAGAAGCTGAGTGGCAGCTGCAGCACCTTTATGCCCACGCTGGGGAGGAGGGTGTTCATGTGACACTCTTCAGGGTTAACAGGAGCATGCACAGGAATAAAAATGTGACCGCTTTTGGAGGGGCACGTTCTGTGCACCTGCTGCAGCACCAGGGCCAGAGGAGCTGTGAGCTCACCTCCCGCAACCCCAAGGCTGGATAAGTTCTGCGCCCCCGATGGTTATTGGGAGGGGGTATCCCTGCTTGACCCCTTGTGCACACTCCTGGGGTTAACTGAGGTGTCTGGGGTGAATTGCTACTACCTGCTTATGGTGTGAGGGAGTCTTGTCAGTGCCAACTGGGCAAAAGGCATCCTCCTAAAGCTACCAGCTGCAGGCACTCCTCTCCAGGCTACCACAAACCCTGCTCTTTCCCTCTACAGGCTAGCAATTTACACACTCCACCTTGTTGCACCTGAGAGCCTAGTCCCTTGTCATCTGGCCACCTGCAACCTACACCAATCCGCTGCCTCCATGGAAGCCACACACCCCAGTTTACTGGCTTCACTTCAGTCCATCACAAGACACTTAGCATGTCCATAGTAAAACCAAATTGAGATTTTACAAAGCTCAAATTTAAGAGTTAAATAAAAGCAAATATAAGGATTTGCTTATTTGTAATATAAGGTTACAGGTAAAATAATAATATAACAGGCAAGCTATAGCCTTTATTTTTTAACAAGTTATTTTCCTAAGATATTTCTCACCCAGTGGTCAGTCCATGAAGTGCTTGTCTAGTCCAGGGAACTTCAATCCACTTTCAGTGAGACACTCCCACTGGCAGAGTATCTTCTCCTTAATGGACAACAGTGTGTGCCCTTTTTCCTTCTTTTATGCAGTCCCAGACTGTCATCTCATTTCATAATCCAGACATTTCACTAACTCCAGCTCAGTCCCCATTCAGAGTCTTTCCTTGTGGTTCTTTTGTCTTGATCAGTGCTCCAGCCTCCCAACTGCTCCAGTCTGTAAACACAGGGCTGGGCTGAGTCAACAGATGTAAATTGTTCTGTGTCGACTGAGTCATCTGAGACCCATCCTGCCTCAGGTGACAAGTTTCACCTCCAGCTGTTTTGGAACCCAATGGTGCATGTTACATAAAACTCTAAAAACCATTTCCTGTACAAATATCCCACAATGATCATGATCACTAGCTAGTTCTTGGCTTTTGGTCGAGTTCCCACACGACCCCCTTCGGTGAAATATTAGGATGGTGGTTGGACATAGGTGTAATGTACCTGCCTGGGCATGTCTGTATCACAAGAGGAGAGGATGTGCAGGGCATGTACCCAGTCTCAACAGACAGTAAAGGCCAAAACCATTCTGAGCCCTTCATACAGGGATCCGGGTGGACAAATACTTGAAGGCAAAGACATGTTTTCAAATATTTTAATTATTCTCATGGCTTTTCTCTGAACCCTCTCCAATATTTCAACACCCCTCTTGAACTGCACACACAGAACTGGACACAGTATTCCAGTAGTGGTCGCCCTTGTGCCAAATACAGAGGTAGTACAACTTTCCTAGTCTTACTTGATAGTCTCCTGTTTATACATCCAAGGACTGCAATGGCCCTTTGTCCAAAGGTCTGATCCAGTACGGCCATTCTTATGTTCTTACTTACCTTTATCATCTAAACTTGTAATCTCATAAAAAAAATCAGTTTGACAAGATCTTTTTTCCATAAACCCATGTTGATTGGCAATAATTATATTGGTCTCCTGTCACAGGTCTGGTCAAATTCCTGCTCTTGGCCACTAACCAGACTTCTTTGAGGGAATCTAATGTCTGGATCCTCAGGCACTGTCCCAATCGTGGGGTCCCTAGGCACACACACAGTGCAGGCTCTCTGTCTAGCACCCCCTCCTGACAACTGTGATCAAGCAGCCCAGCTGCGTAGCTCCTGGAACCAGTGTGGACTCCTAAGACTTCCTCCGTATCTTAAAACACACCCTCTTCCAGAAAACCACTGAAGGTGTGAACCTTGTGGGTTACAGTCTGTCAGGAGGCAGGTGTAGCACATAACACACACTGGCACTTTGCACAGAGTTCTACAATGCTGTTGCTCTTTACTTAATCACAAGAGAAAGATACAGATCCACACAAAAAATAATAAATCCTACACACATTTCCCTGCTCGGAGCATTCTTTGAGCTGGGGTTAGCATCTGTCCAGTGGCCTTTTATTGCAGTGCATCCCTTGTGTGCTGAAACAGGGAGTCTTCTCCCTTTATCTTGTCTGTCTATGAACTCCCTTCCTCCCTCCCTCCTGCCCAAACTTCTTGTGTCTCCCTGTGGGTCTTCTCCTGTTTCTATGATCCCTCCCAACACCTGGCTTTTTTTGTTCCGTGGTTTGGTAACTTTCCACTTCTCCAAACCCCCTCCTCTTGCAAGGAGTTTGGAGAGAGCTGATTTCCCCTTGGCTGCAGTTACTCGTTTATTCTTCCTAGGTAAGATCTATTCAGGTGCTAATCAGCTTTAATGATCAGCCATTGTCCCTGGTTTAAGAACATAAGAACTGCCATACTGGGTCAGACCAAAGTTCTATCTAGCCCAGTATCCTGTCTTCTGAGTGCCTGCAGCTGGTAGCTTTAGGAGGATGCCTTTTGCCCAGTTGGCACTGACAAGACTCCCTCACACCATAAGCAGGTAGTAGCAATTCACCCCAGACACCTCAGTTAACCCCAGGAGTGTGCACAAGGGATCAAGCAGGGATACCCCCTCCCAATAACCATCGGGGGCCCAGAACCAATGCCAGGTGCTTCAGTGGGAATGAACAGAGCAGACAATCATTGAGTGATCTATCTCCTGTTGTACATCCCAGCTTCTGGCAAAGAGAGGCCAGGGACACCCAGAGCATAATGCTGCATCCCTGATCATCCTGGCTAATAGCGATTGATGGACCCATCCTCCATGAACCTATCTAGTTCTTTTTTTAACCCTGTTATAGTTTTGGCCTTCACTAATTCCTGGCAACTAATTCCACAGGTTGACTGTGCATTGGCAGAGATGTGACATGAGCCATTTCAGCTCAAGGTGGATACACATTAGAAGCTTTCCAGGATGCAGCAATTTCATGGTAATTTCACAATATCAGCCAGAATTC
Source organism: Mauremys mutica (assembly GCF_020497125.1). Taxonomy (NCBI): domain Eukaryota; kingdom Metazoa; phylum Chordata; order Testudines; family Geoemydidae; genus Mauremys; species Mauremys mutica. The sequence continues at coordinate 143,087,438 of NC_059076.1, forward strand.
ATAAATTGCACAGACAGATCCCCAAATCACCACACCCTCTTTAATTCTTTATTAACCAAGTCCCATATCAGCCAGGATTCTCTTAATAAATGTTTGATTTATTTTAAAAAATCCTTTAAGGATTTCCACCTGAAGTTCCTGTTGTGGAGTTATGAAAAGTGACAAGGACGAGGTGGAGTGGGGAGCAGCATCCTTATTGCCATCGTGGTAGCTCCATGCTAGTGGCAATGAGAGCCAAATAGCATGGAACTAAGGCACCTCCCAATACATTACAGCTACTAATTCTGCCATTCTGACAACAGGAGAAAATGTTTGCGTGTCCGAATTTTCTCTTTACAATATTGTAATAAAACCCAATGAAACATTGTTTGTGGTTCTGTTAATAATATTGAAGCAAGAGGAAGACCAAGGACAGGGTAGGCCCACTGCTCAGTGAGGAAGGAGAAACAGTAACAGGAAACTTGGAAATGGCAGAGATGCTTAATGACTTCTTTGTTTCAGTCTTCACCGAGAAGTCTGAAGGAATGCCTAACATAGTGAATGCTTATGGGAAGGGGGTAGGTTTAGAAGATAAAATAAAAAAAAACAAAGTTAAAAATCACTTAGAAAAGTTAGATGCCTGCAAGTCACCAGGGCCTGATGAAATGCATCCTAGAATACTCAAGGAGCTAATAGAGGAGGTATCAGAGCCTCTAGCTATTATCTTTGGAAAAGACAGAAGAGATTCCAGAAGACTGGAAAATGGCAACTATAGTGGCCATCTATAAAAAGGGAAATAAAAACAACCCAGGAAACTACAGACCAGTTAGTTTAACTTCTGTGCCAGGGAAGATAATGGAGCAAGTAATTAAGGAAATCATCTGCAAACACTTGGAAGGTGGTAAGGTGATAGGGAATAGCCAGCATGGATTTTTAAAGAACAAATCATGTCAAACCAATCTGATAGCTTTCTTTGATAGGATAACGAGTCTTTTAGATAAGGGAGAAGCAGTGGATGTGGTATGCCTAGACTTTAGTAAAGCATTTGATATGGTCTCGCATGATATTCTTATCAATAAACTAGGCAAATACAACTTAGATGGGGCTACTATAAGGTGGGTGCATAACTGGCTGGATAACCGTACTCAGAGAGTAGTTATTAATGGTTCCCAATCCTGCTGGAAAGGTATAACAAGTGCAGTTCCACAGGGATCTGTTTTGGGACTGTCTCTGTTCAATATCTTCATCAGCGACTTAGATATTGGCATAGAAAGTACGCTTATTAAGTTTGCAGATGATACCAAACTGGGAGGGATTGCAACTGCTTTGGAGGATAGGGTCATAATTCAAAATGATCTGGACAAATTGGAGAAATGGTCTGAGATAAACAAGATGAAGTTTAACAAAGACAAATGCAAAGTGCAGGAAGGAACAATCAGTTTCACACATACAGAATGGGAAGAGACTCTCTAGGAAGGAGTATGGCAAAAAGGGATCTAGGGGTTATAGTGGACCATAAGCTAAATATGAGTCAACAGTGTGATGCTGTTGCAAAAAAAGCAAACATGATTCTGGGATGCATTAACAGGTGTGTTGTGAGCAAGACACAAGAAGTCATTCTTCCGCTCTACTCTACTCTGGTTAGGCCTCAACTGGGGTATTGTGTCCAGTTCTGGGCACCGCATTTCAAGAAAGATGAGGAGAAATTGGAGAGGGTCCAGAAAAGAGCAACAAGAATGATTAAAGGTCTTGAGAACATGACCTAGGAAGGAAGGCTGAAAGAATTGGGTTTGTTTAGTTTGGAAAAGAGAAGACCAAGAGGGGACATGATAGCAGTTTTCAGGTATCTAAAAGGGTGTCATCAGGCAGAGGGAGAAAACTTGTTCACCTTAGCCTCTAAGGATAGAACAAGAAGCAATGGGCTTAAACTGCAGCAAGGGAGGGTCAGGTTGGACATTAGGAAAAAGTTCGTAACTGTCAGGGTGGTTAAACACTGGAATAAATTGCCTAAGGAGGTTGTGGAATCTCCATCTCTGGAGATATTTAAGAGTAGGTTAGATAAATGTCTATCTGGGATGGTCTAGACAGTATTTGGTCCTGCCATGAGGGCAGGGGACTGGACTTGATGATCTCTCAAGGTCCCTTCCAGTCCTAGAATCTATGAATCTATGAATTGAGTGTAGATTTCTATTATCTTGACATCACCCACAAGCGTTCAGCCCTTTCCAGAATAAAGACTAGTTCCCTGCCCTTAGGAGTTTACAATCTACATTTTAGACATAAGTCAGGGAGTGGAGGTAACAATTCTGTATCAGTTTTTATAGCCCTAGAGGTGATGATGGACAGGTGTGGCAGCAGTGCAACAATGAAGGCATTTAGTTTATGCATGTACACTACTGGCAGGAGAAACGAATCCTAAGTATGGACTGAATTAGGAGACGGTAGGGGCCCAGCCTGCTAGCACTGGGGAGCATTAGGAGCACAAAGGAGCCGTGAAAAAAGGCATAGAGATTGTGAGGGGCAGAGGCTGGCATATAGCTATTGATTCTTTCATCTAAAGATTTTGAAGTACTTTAAACATTAATTACCCTCCCAGAATTCCTGAGGGAAGAGTGGTAAATGGTACTGCCATTTACAAATGGGAAAACTGAAGCACCTGAAGTCAGCTGGCTAAGGCCACACAGAGTCAGCACAAAAGCTGGAAATAGGCCCCAGGAGGCCTGTCTGTCAATTTACTGTCCTCAGCACTGGGTAATTCACATGCTTACAGATTTTTCTCTTTTAACATGTATTCCTTTATTACACTAGAATTTCAGTGTCTGTCCTGACCTAACTAAGGACAGGCTTAATCAGGCAGATCTTTTCCTGACTAACTACCATGATCATGTATCAGAGGGGTAGCTGTGTTAGTCTGGATCTGTAAAAGCAGCAAAGAATCCTGTGGCAGCTTATAGACTAACAGACATTTTGCAGCATGAGCTTTCGTGGGTGAATACCCACTTCTTCAGATGCAAGTAGTGGAAATTTCCAGGGGCAGGTGTATATATGCAAGCAAGAAGCAAGCTAGAGATAACGAGGTTAGTTCAATCAGAGAGGATGAGGCCCTGTTCTAGCAGTAGAGGTGTGAAAACCAAGGGAGGAGAAACTGGTTCTGTTTTACAGTCCCCAGCTAAAACCCCTCCAATGCATCATCAGGGATCTACAACCCATCCTGGACAATGATCCCACACTTTCACAGGCCTTGGGTGGCAGGCCAGTCCTTGCCCACAGACAACCTGCCAACCTGAAGCATATTCTCACCAGTAACTGCACACCGCACCATAGTAACTCTAGCTCAGGAACCAATCCATGCAACAAACCTCGATGCCAACTCTGCCCACATATCTACACCAGCGACACCATCACAGGACCTAACCAGATCAGCCACACCATCACTGGTTCATTCACCTGCACGTCCACCAATGTAATATACGCCATCATTTGCCAGCAATGCCCCTCTGCTATGTACATCGGCCAAACTGGACAGTCTCTAAGGAAAAGGATAAATGGTCACAAATCAGATGTTAGGAATGACAATATACAAAGGTAATGATTGGAGATATACCAGTCTCCTAGAACTGGAAGGGACCTTGAAAGGTCATTGAGTCCAGCCCCCTGCCTTCACTAGCAGGACCAATTTTTGCTCCAGATCCCTAAGTGGCCCCCTCAAGGATTAAACTCACAACCCTGGGTTTAGCAGGCCAATGCTCAAACCACTGAGCTATCCCTCCCCCCTAAAATCTGTAGGAGAACACTTCAACCTCCCTGGCCACACAATAGCAGATCTTAAGGTGGCCATCCTACAGCAAAAAAACTTCAGGACCAGACTTCAAAGAGAAACTGCTGAACTTCAGTTCATCTGCAAATTTGACACCATCAGCTCAGGATTAAACAAAGACTGTGAATGGCTTGCCAACTACAGAACCAGTTTCTCCTCCCTTGGTTTTCACACCTCTACTGCTAGAACAGGGCCTCATCCTCCCTGATTGAACTAACCTCGTTATCTCTAGCTTGCTTCTTGCTTGCATATATATACCTGCCCCTGGAAATTTCCACTACTTGCATCTGAAGAAGTGGGTATTCACCCACGAAAGCTCATGCTGCAAAACGTCTGTTAGTCTATAAGGTGCCACAGGATTCTTTGCTGCTTTTACCATGATCATGTGACTCCAGTGCTCCCTGCTTCCCACATGGCACAGAGAATTAGCAACCCAGAAACGTAGGGTAATTTTAAGACAAAGTGGGATGGAAGAGATCCTGGGGCATCTGGCTACAGAGTAAGCCTGGGCCATAACATATGGGAGCCATGTGGGACTGGAGTGGGACACTAACTTAACTGGAAGAGTGCACACTCTAACATTCTCTGAAGCACTGCTAGTCTTCAGTGGTGATCCTGGTGTGACACCACAGATTAAAATGGTGACCTTCATCTCTAAAAGCATGACTCTCCACTGCTTGAGCTAAAGAGACAGACTTGCATTCTCAAGTGACAATATATATCTCCAGATCAGTGGCACCGCTATGGGCACCCGCATGGCCCCACAATATGCCAATATTTTTATGGCTGACCTGGAACAACGCTTCCTCAGCTCCCATCCACTCATGCCCCTTCTCTACCTACGCTACATTGATGACATCTTCATCATCTGGACCCATGGGAAGGAGACTCTGGAAAAATTCCACCATGATTTCAACAGCTTCCACCCCTCCATCAACCTCAGCCTGGACCAATCTACACGGGAGGTCCACTTCCTAGACACCACGGTGCAAATAAGTGATGGTCACATTAACACCACCCTATACCGAAAACCTACCGACCGCTATGCCTACCTTCATGCCTCCAGCTTCCATCCCGGACACACCACAAGATCCATTGTCTACAGCCAAGCACTGAGGTACAACCGCATCTGCTCTAACCCCGCAGACAGAGACCAACACCTAGAAAATCTCCATCAAGCATTCTCAAGACTACAGTACCCACACGAGGAAATAAAGAAACAGATCAACAGAGCCAGACGTGTACCCAGAAGCCTCCTACTGCAAGACAAGCCCAAGAAAGAAACCAACAGGACTCCACTGGCCATCACATACAGTCCCCAGCTAAAACCCCTCCAGCGCATCATCAGGGATCTACAGCCCATCCTGGACAATGATCCCACACTTTCACAGGCCTTGGGTGGCAGGCCAGTCCTCGCCCACAGACAACCTGCCAACCTGAAGCATATTCTCACCAGCAACTGCACACCACACCATAGTAACTCCAGCTCAGGAACCAATCCATGCAACAAACCTCGATGCCAACTCTGCCCACATATCTACACCAGCAACACCATCACAGGACCTAACCAGATCAGCCACACCATCACCGGTTCATTCACCTGCACATCCACCAATGTAATATATGCCATCATATGCCAGCAATGCCCCTCTGCTATGTAAATCGGCCAAACTGGACAGTCTCTAAGGAAAAGGATAAATGGACACAAATCAGACATTAGGAATGGCAATATACAAAAACCTGTAGGAGAACACTTCAACCTCCCTGGCCACACAATAGCAGACCTTAAGGTGGCCATCCTGCAGCAAAAAAACTTTAGAACCAGACTTCAAAGAGAAACTGCTGAGCTCCAGTTCATCTGCAAATTTGACACCATCAGCTCAGGACTAAACAAAGACTGTGAATGGCTTGCCAATTACAGAACCAGTTTCTCCTCCCTTGGTTTTCACACCTCAACTGCTAGAACAGGGCCTCATCCTCCCTGATTGATCTAACCTCGTTATCTCTAGCTTGCTTCTTGCTTGCTTATATTTACCTGCCCCTGGAAATTTCCACTACTTGCATCCGAAGAAGTGGGTATTCACCCACGAAAGCTCATGCTGCAAAAACATCTGTTAGTCTATAAGGTGCCACAGGATTCTTTGCTGCTTCTACAGAACCAGACTAACACGGCTACCCCTCTGATACTTGCATTCTCTGTGGATCAGGCAACACATACTGACCAGTGGGTTACACTGGCCTGAAAGACAGAACTGGTGCTACAGAGCAAAATTCCTCTCTGGTGTAAGTTCTGCTGAAGCTTTTGGAGCTACACCAGCATGGATTTTGCTCCACTTGCCTGGTGCCTTATCTTGGCTGCTTCTCTGCTCCTAATCTGCTCATTTCCAGCACTGATAGCAATAGGGGTGTCCCTCATTTCTGCTAGCCCATTAGGCACTGCACCACAGTCAGAGCCTCATTTTTATGCACAAGTGTTTATAAATGGGAAACACTGGAGAGAAGCATAGCTAAGAGGAGAGGAAGCAGCCGTGCATCTTAAGCAAGTGAATGAAATTTTCAACAGCTTGAGTATCAGAGGGGTAGCCGTGTTAGTCTGGATCTGTAAAAGCAGCCGAGAGTACTCTCTAGAATGGGAGAATCTAGGTCAAAGACTGATAAAAGTGTGGGTGGATTAAAGACAGCAGCAACAGACCTTTGCCTTTCTTGGCTGTCACATTGGCTCTCCAAGATTAGTGACAGATGCCAGGGGGACAGTCTAAGCTTCATTTCAAAACCTGATGAGTGGTCAGCAACAATGATAGATCTTCAAAAGCTTTCTGGAATTGGTCCTTAAAATGCTTCTTTCATTTGGTAGTAGGAAGGCACACAAGAGGGGACTGGGGAAGGGTCTAAGAAAAACCTCTGCAATGAAGCAGAGGGACAGAGTAGCTCTAGTTATAACACTGAGTATTTTCCTTATTCTGTTGGAGTTCCTTGCTGAGTGTTGGAAGAATTGTAACCTAGTCTTTGACTCCTTCCTATTGTCACACTCAATTAGTACAAAAAAGAAAAGGAAGTTCAGTCCAGTGAGTGAGCAGGGTTTTGCGGAGATCTGGAGAAAACATGGGAGCCTTCTAATGAACAGTCAGAGCAATATGAGTTTGGTATCCATAGGAAGAACACTCAGGAAAGGATCTGGTAGTTGGGAACTGAAACAAGAAACCTTCAGAAAAATTAATGTCTGTCCTAAATGAGGAAAAGATGGTGCAATTGGCATGGCACTCTAAGCTAGTAGAAGCATGAGGCAAAGAAAAAATTCCCATGGGCAAGCATGCTTCCCATCCCTGACCCACTCAGGAGGTGTTTGGGAAGAGTCTAGGTAGGAAAGCACTTCATAGAACTTAAAAGCAGAAAGGATCATTACAATAATCTAATCTGAACTCCTGCATAACACAGACCATAGAATCTCACCCAGTAATGTCTGCATCAACTCCCTATTTTGTGATTGAATTAGAGCAATGTTTTTTGTATTTAAATAGAAGACATCCAATCTAGATTTACAACTAGATCTGAAAGGGGCCTGAGACTTAGGGCTTGCCTATGCTACCATGAAGTTCAGACTGTGGGAGTGTGAATAGCAGTGCACACAACCATGCTGCGCAGTGACTCTCCCTGTGAACACTATAGGCACATACTAAAGATTCCACCTTTCATTAACATACTCCTCTTCAAATAGGACTACATTATTGCCAGCTAGGAACCTTGGAGTCTGTGCCACATCATCCACATGGGAGAGCTGCAGCACAGCACTCTGATTGATGCACATTGCTATTCACTGCAGGGCAGTGTAGACATAGTTGCAGTGTTTAAGGTTGCCGACTTTCTACTTGCACAAAACTGAACACCCTGCCCCACCCCTTCCCAGCGGCCATGCCCCTGCCAGGTCCCTTCTCCAAGGCACCGCCCCCCACTCACTCCAACAGGTTCAGGTGGTGGGAGGGGGCTCTGGGCTAGAGCAGGGGGTTGGGGTGCAGGAGGAGATGAAGGCTCCAAGTGGGGGCTCTGGAGTGGGGCCAGTGATGAAAGGTTTGGGATGCAGGAGGGGCATCTGCGCTGGGGCCAAGGGATTCGGAGTTTGGGAGGGGGCTCTCAGCTGGGGCAGGGGGTTGGGGTGCAGGCTCTGGCTGGGCGGCACTTACCTTGGGCAGCTCCTGGAAGTGACCAGCTTGTCCTTCTGGCTCCTAAGCTCAGGGGTGGCTCCACATGCTGTCCCTGCATGCAGGCACTTCCCCCCGCAGCTCCCATTGGTTCCCGGCCAATGGAAGCTTGAGTCAGCGCGCAGGGCAGAAGAAGCATGCAGCAACCCTGTGGCCGCCCCTCCACCTAGGAGCCAGACATGCCAGCCACTTCTGGGAGCAGCCCAGAGCCAGGACAGGCAGGGAACCTGCCTTAGCCCCGCTGCACTGCTGACCAGACTTTTAGCAGCCTATTAAAATTTCCTGGATTGCTTTCAATTGGTCACTCGGAGATCTATGCCGATTCTGGTAGACTCCTGGCCAATTCAGGAGGGTTGGCAACCCTAGAGTTGCAGTGTAGGCACCCTGCCACCTAGTGGAATCTAGAGCCCCAAGCTCCCTATACCATGCAGGGGAGAGTTAGGCACATAAGATTAGGATTCATAAAAGCCAGAAAACTGGGCAGAGAGCTGCCTACGCTTGCCATTGGAAATGCTGAGGAAAGGGGTGTGGCCTAAATCCTTTCTTTCAAAGGGAATTAGGTACCTCCCTCTGGGCTGGTGGGAGCCACCTCCCTCCACTCTGGATTCATAGCTGTGAACCTCCTCCTGGAGTTAGGCACCCAAGTCAGATCAGCCCTTTTGCACAAAATGGTGGTGGGGCCACCACTCCCTCATACCCAAGTTCCCAGCCCAAGGGGTTAATGCACTCCCCTGGGATGTGGGGAACATGGGCTCACATCTCCACTTTGGGCTTCCGGTCCCTACTCTGAGCTGGCAGTCTCCCACATGAGTGCACTAATCACCAGACAACAAGTGGGTCTCTCCACTTTGATTAAATACCTAAATATTCACTGGGCCAGAGAGTGAAAATGACTATAGCCCAGTGCTCTGGGCATGAGAAGGCTCAAGTTCCAGTCCCTGCTCCAATGATTATCTAAATGTTTCATACAACCTGGAACATCTTTAACAGGAAGCTTGAGAATGACTTACCCCTACAGTCTGATGGTAAGGGCACTTATCTAGGAAATGAAAGATCTGGGTTCACACTCCCTGCTCTGAATCAGGCAGCGTGGGGATTTGACTCAGGGTCTCCTACATTCTCTGGATATTGAGTGCAGTAAACACTAGGCGTAAGAGGGAGCACCACCTCTCTCATGTTTTGTATGAGGCCCAGTCTGGTAGGTGACCTCTGAGCAGGCCTACCAGCTTGGGCCCTGCAGGTGGATAGCAGAGAACACTTTGTTTAAGGATCTTACTGAGGCTTAGGGGCCAAGCTGCTTGGCAGCATAAGGATTTAGGAACCCATAGGGTTAGGAGACAGCTGCATGTGGGTTTTGAGAAGCTAAATGTTGGATGTAGGTCCTAAACTGGCAATTAGGTGCCTAAATCACTTTGTGGATCTAGCCCTTAAAGACTCCAAGTGATGGAAGATCCAACACATCCCTAGACAAACTGTTCCAATGTTACCGTCACTGTTAAAATGTGAACCTTATTTCCCGTATGAATTCGTTCAGCTTCAGCTTCCAGTCATTGATTCATATTCCATTAGATTAAAGAGCTATCAGAAATATTCTCCCCTTCTAGGTACTTACTGACCATAATTAAGTGACACATTAAGTTTCTCCTGGATAAACTAAATTGATTGAGCTTCTTTAGTCTCTCACTACGAGGCATGTTTTCCAGACGTTGAGGCATTCTTATAGCTCTTTACTGAACCATTGCCAATTTGTCAACATCCTTTTAAGAGTCCTGCATTTAGGATGGAAGAATCCCATGCACTGCTACAGACTAGGGACCGAATGGCTAGGCAGCAGTTCTGCAGAAAAGGACCTAGCGGTTACAGTGGAGGAGAAGCTGGATATGAGTCAATACAGTGCCCTTGTTGCCAAGAAGGCTAACAGAATTTTGGGCTGTGTAAGTAGAAGCATTGCCAGCAGATCGAGGGACGTGATGATTCCCCTCTATTCAGCATTGGTGAGGCCTCGTCTGGAGTACTGTGTCCAGTTTTCTGCCTCACACTACAAGAAGGATGTGGAAAACTTGGAAGGACTCCAGCGAAGGGTGACAAAAATAATTAGAGGGCTGGAGCACATGACTTATGAGGAGAGGCTGAGGGAACTGGGATTATTTAGTCTGCAGAAGAGAAGAATAAGGGGGGACTTGATAGCTGCTTTCAACTACCTGAAAGGGGGTTCCAAAGAGGATGGATCTAGACTGTTCTCAGTAGTAGCAGATGACAGAACAAGGAGCAATGGTCTCAAGTTGCAGTGGGAGAGGTTTAAGTTGGATATTAGGAAAAACTTTTTCACTAGTGTGTCACAAATGCACACACTATCCAATAATAATCTCATTAGTATTACCACTACATCCAAAGATCAAGTTAGCTCTCTTAGTCACTCCATCCCACTGGGAGCTCATCTTTAGTTGGTTTCCACCATGACCTTAAGTCCTTTTCTCAGTAACTGCTTTCCAAAATACAACCCCCACTCCCCATCCAGCAACTGTGACCTGCATTCTTTGTTCCTAGATTTATCATGTTGTATTTGGCTGTATTGAACAACATGCATTTCAAGGAGCCCCATTTACTTAGTGATCCAGATCACTCTGTATAACAACAGACCTGTTCCAACATAATTTACTAAGCCACCATTTTTTATGTCATCTGCAATAGATTTTACATTTCCTTCCAGATCATTGATAAAGTTATTAAAAAACATTGTGCCAAAAAGAGAGCCCTGGAGGACCCCACTAGAAACAAGCCCACTGAATGATGATTCCCCATTTACAATTACTTTTTGAGACTAATAGCTAGTTTTTAAAATGTGCCAGACTGATTTTGTACACTACTAGATTTTAATCAGAAACTTGGGTGGTACTATGACCAGGTTTACACTACAGACATAGCAGTATAACTATATCACTCAGGGGTGTGAAATCCACATCCCATAGCAATGTAGTTCTACTGACCTAAACCTCCCCACCCCATTAAAGGTAATAATTGGAGATATACCAATCTCCTCAAACTGGAAGGGACCTTGAAAGGTCATTGAGTCCAGCCCCCTGCCTTCACTAGCAGGACCAATTTTTGCTCCAGATCCCTAAGTGGCCCCCTCAAGGATTGAACTCACAACCCTGGGTTTAGAAGGCCAATACTCAAACCACTGAGCTATCCCTCCCCCCATCAATGGGAGAGCATCTCTTGCTTACGTAGCTTCTGGCTTTCAGGGAGGTGGCGTACCTATACCAATGGGAGAAGCTCTCCCTTTAGTGTAGGAGCGTCATCACTAAAGCGCTACAGCAAGCCAGCACTGTACATAAAGATAAGCCCTAAGTCAAATGCCGTACAGAAGTCTAAGCATATTATGTCAAAATAATTATCAGTCAAAGCTGCAATCTTATCAGAAAGAGCTCACTTTTTTTGTCAAGAACTTTTTTCCAGAAATCCATGTTGGGTATTATTTATACTGCCGTCCTTTAATTCTTTACTGTCTGCATAGTGTGTTTCCATCATTTTGCCCAGGATCTATGTCAAGCTAACCAGCTTATAGTGATCTGGATCATTCTATTTACCTTTTTAAAATATTAGCACAATTTTTTTTCTAGTCTTCTAGAACTTTTCCAGCATTACAAGGTTTGTTTACAAACAAACAAAAAACCCACAAACCAATGGCTCAGACAGCTACTTGGCCAACTCTTTTAATACTCTGGATGCAAATTATTTGGTCCTTTAGAAATTGCTGTTTAACATCCTACCTAGATGTTAAAATAGAAAGAATATAATTATCACTATAAGATACAAATACATCATCATGTATTGATCAAATTGATAAACTAAACAGTAATAAGTCACCAGGACCAGATGGTATTTATCCAAGAGTTCTGAAAGGACTCAAATGTGAAATTGCAGAACTACTAACTGTAGTCTGTAACCTATCATTTAAATCAGTTTCTGTACCAAATGACTGGAGGATAGCTAATGTGACGCCAATTTTTAAAAAGGGCTCCAGAGGTGATCCCGGCAATTACAGGCCAGAAAGCTTGACTTCAGTACCAGGCAAACTGGCTGAAACTATAGTAAAGAAGAAAATTGTCAGACACATAGATGAACATAACTTGTTGGGGAAGAGTCAACATGGTTTTTGTAAAGAGAAATCATGCCTCACCAATCTACTAAATTTCTTTGAGGGGATGTAACAATGCTGCCTTTGGTGGGACACTTCTGAGAGTGCCAATTCAGGACAAATTGCTTAGAGCAGGGCAGTTACAGCCCAAGGCTGGGGTTCCTTTGCACACCAAGGCAAACCAAACCAGCCAATCATAGAAGACTTTGGTTTTATCCCACTGGCTAACCACAAGTCACACAAGCGATTCCCTTAGACACCCCAGTTTCCCAGTATCACCACCAGTGCCACTCGTCCTGGGGATGAATGTTATGAACACCAATATCCCAGTAAAAGAAAAAAGGTTCTCCCGATCCCAGAGGACCAAGCCCCAGACCCAGAACAATATACAGATTAGATCTTTAGAATCTAAAATCTAAAGGTTTATTCATAAAAGGAAAAAGATATAGATGAATTGGTTAAATGGAATCAATTACATACAGTAATGGCAAAGTTCTTGGTTCAGGCTTATAGCAGTGATGGAATAAACTGCGGGTTCAAATCAAGTCTCTGGAACATCCACAGCTTGGATGGGTCATTCAGTCCTTTGTTCAAAGCTTCAGTTTGCAGCAAGGTTCCTCCAGAAGTAAGAAGCAGAACTGAAGACAAGATGGAGATGAGGCAGCTGCCTTTTATAGTCTCTTCCAGGTGTAAGGACACCTCTTTGTTCTTACTGTGGAAAATTACAGCAAAATGGAGTTTGGAGTCACATGGGCAAGTCACATGTTCATGCATGACTCAGTTCTTTACAGGCGGCAGACATTGCTCACATGCTATTTTGACTTCTTATGTGGATTGGAGTCTCTTAAGGTCCATTGTCAGTTAAGTGTTTCTTGATTGGGCACTTAATTTGCAAATTCTTTTCTCAAGAAGCTGACCACATGCTTCACTAATGCTATTTAGAATTAAACACATTGAGATACAAGTACATAGGCCATATTCATAACTTCAAATACAAAAATGATACACACATACAGATAGCATAATCATAATCAGCAAATCATAACCTTTTCATAGACATCTCACACGACAAACTTTGTACAATATTTGCTGCAAATATATAACAGTGATTGCAGTTTATGTCAGTAACATCACAGGGGGTCAACAAGCATGTGGACAAGGGTGATCCAGTGGATATAGTGTACTTAGATTTTCAGAAAGCCTTTGACAAGGTCCCTCACCAAAGGCTCTTAAGCAAAGTAAGCTGTCTTGAGATAACATAGATAGCCCTCTTATAGACTGGTAACTGGTTAAAAGATAGGAAACAAAGGGTAGGAATAAATGGTCAGTTTTGAATGGAGAGAGGTAAATAGTGGTACCCCCAGGGGTCTGTATTGGGACCAGTACTGTTCAACATATTCATAAATGACCTGGAAAAAGGGTGAACAGTGAGGTGGCAAAATTTGCAGATGATACAAAACTACTCAAGATAGTTAAATCCCAGGCAGACTCCGAAGAGCTACAAAAGGATCTCTCAAAACTGGGTGACTGGGCAACAAAATGGCAGATGAAATTAAATGTATATAAATGCAAATTAATGCACGTGGGAAAACATAATCCCAACTATACATATAAAATGATGGGGTCTAAATTAGCTATTACCACTCAAGAAAAAAAGATCTTGGAATCATTGTGGATAGTTCTCTGAAAACATCCACTCAATGTGCAAGTGGCAGTCAAAAAAGCAAACAGAATGTTGGGAATCATTAGGAAATGGCTAGATAATAAGATAAAAAATATCATATTGCCTCTATATAAATCCATGGTACGCCCACATCTTGAATACTGCGTGCAGATCTGGTCGCCCCATCTCTAAAAAGATATATTGGAATCGGAAAAGGTTCAGAAAAGGGCAACAAAAATGATTAGGGGTATGGAATGGTTTCCGTATGCGGAGAAATTAATAAGACTTGGACTTTTCAGCTTGGAAAAGAGACGACTAAGCGGGGATCTGATAGAGGTCTATAAAATTATGACTGATGTGGAGAAAGTAAATAAGGAAGTGTTATTTACTCTCTCTCATAACACAAGAACTAGGGGTCACCAAATGAAATTAATACACAGCAGGTTTAAAACAAGTTTATAACAAACAAAAGGAAGTATTTTTTCACACAACACACAGTCAACCTGTGGAACTCCTTGCCAGATGTTGTGAAGGCCAAGACTATAACAGGGTTAAAAAAAGAACTAGATAAATTCATGGACGATAAGTCCATCAATGGCTATTAGCCAGTATGGGCAGGAATGGTGTCCCTAACCTCTGTTTGCCAGAAGCTGGGAATGAGCAACAGGGGATGGATCACGATGGTTACTTGTTCTTTTCATTCCCTCTGGGGCACCAGGCATTGGTCAGTGTTGGAAAACAGGACAATGGGCTAGATGGACCTTTGGTCTGACCCAGTATAGCCATTCTTATGTTTCTTTCCAAAGACAGGAAAGAAATATTTATTGATCACTTCTGCTTTCTCTGCATCATTATTGGCAATTTTTACATCCCTATCTAGTAACATACCTACACCATTGCTAGGATTTAATGTATTCATCATATATTTTAAAAAACAGCCATATTCTCTTTAACCCTACTTTCTCTACATTTGTCTCTGATATATTTAGCTTCTCTTATCTATTATCTGCATTTTGTAACTGCTAATTTATAGTCATTGCTATCTATTTCCCCATTTTTCCCTTTGTAAGAAATTTATATATATATGCTTTTATTTCCCTTCTTAATCAATGATGCCTTCTTTTGTAATTGTAGAATTGCGGGGAGGGAAGGCAGGGTCTGGCAGCTAGTAAAGTTTCCTTAAACAACTCTCGCTTATAATTCACATTGGCAGGAAAAAATTAAAACAAAACAATCAATTTTGCCCCTAATTGTTTCAGCTTTGAGAAAGTGACTCTTTTAAAGCACCATGTATATAATACAGTGTGGCCCATCTTCTGTTGCATGTAACAAACTTAATTTGGTCAGAATGAAGTCTAATATAGAATTGCCCCAAGCCAAGTCCAATACTTTTTGTGTTAGAAGGATATCATCTATACTTTTTTTTTTATTATTATTATTTTTTAATTCCAAGGACATTTTACTAGTGGCAGCATGACACCTCCAGCACGTGCCTCCAGACTGAAATCCCCCCTACTAACAGTTTTATTTTATACACGATTTATACACAGGGGTGTCTGACAGGCCCTTTCCCCCATTCAGCCCCACTGGTTCCCGCTGCCACCTCATACATTTGTACACTGCAGATACTGGCAGCACCGTGTTTAGGGGAAGTACAAACCTATTCCTCCCATTTACCTTCCCTGCCTCAGCATGAAGGGCTCACGGGTAAGTGCAGCCCATAGAGAGAGGGGATGTTGGATGCATGTGGGAGGTGTGTCAGTGTATTTGTTGCAGGGGGGCCAGGACTGTTTAGAGTGGTTATACAACCCCCACAATTTACCCACCCTGACTGTGATGAGCACAGCCCATGGAGTGAGGAGGAATGCGGGGGGGGGGGTCCACAGGGTACTCTACTCACTGCTGGAGCACCTCCTCCTGGCCATGTCTGGGGATTAGTTCTTCCAGTCTGAAGCCCCTTCATGCGGTAGCTCACTCCATCTTTCTCAGTCTTGCTTTCTTGGGACTCGACTGCCCCCTCCAGCCAGGTCACTGTAGTTGTCCCCTTCTCGGGGGGTTGAGTGTATCAAAGTCTCTCCAGACCCACTCTCCCAGGCAGCCTTCGCATTTGCTGTCTCTTAATGGCTAGCAGGGAACCCAGCCCAAGGACCTTAGAACAAGCAGCCACGGTCTGCACAGCCCTGAACCTTACTGCTGCTTCCTACCCTGCCGTCTCTCCCCCAGTCCCCTGCAGCTCTCAGCACCTGGGCTGTAGACAGGCCCATCCTGTCCCTGTTCAGCTGCACTTCATGGCTAATTAGCACTTGCTCTTGGGGCTTCTTCTCCAGGTGCAGCCTGGGCCTTTAACTGGCCCATGTGGTCACCTAACCCCATCAGGGCTACGTGGTGGCCACCCCCGCAGGATGTCAGTGTATGGGGGAAGGGAGGTGCATCTAGGACAGATATAACCCTCCCCACACACACACACACACTGTATCAGTCTGCCTGGGGCAGGGCCGTCCTGGGCCGAGCACAGCCGGGGGCAGGAGGCTGCTGGAATGTTCTATGGGCCCGGCTGGGGGGTTTCACAGCGTGAGGTGGGGATTGCGCCGCTGTGGTCCCACCCTCAACAGCCCCCAGGGGAGGCAGAGGCGGGTGGGTGGCCGGGCCGTACGCCGCCGCAGCCTGAGGTAAACACCTGGGAGCCTCGCAGCCGCGTGGGGCCACGGCTGGGCCTGGGCCACGCCGCGCTGAGGCAGCCGCTGCCCCTCTCCTGGAGCCAGAGCACCCAGCGCCGCCAGCAGGGACGGGGTCAGTTCCACGCGCGCGCCGGCCACGCCTGCCCTGCAGGCAGGGTTGGGGAAGTACTGTGGGCTGGGTTCCCCCACGGGCTCCAATCATGGCTGCCACAGGCAAGTTTGCCCCACAGGGTCACAGCACCATTTTGAGAGCAGGTTAACCCCGCAGGTTTCTGTCACAGCGGCCGCAGGCTAGGTCAGTCCTGCAGGCTCTGGGCACGGCCCTGGGCTAGGTTACCAGGGGAGAGGATCCAGGGCACTGCTGCAGGCCGGGTTACCCCACAGGCTCTTGTCATGGCTGACTTTCTCGCTACCTCAGACCAACCTCACAATCGTTCCCTGTCTGGAGAATAAAATTGAGGGAAAGACTCCCTTCTGCTAGTTCCCACTTTGTGGATGAAGAGAAACAGACTGTTTGTTAATCAGCAAATTCTCTCCAGCTGAGCACTAATTAGAAAACACCCTGTGTGGATTGAGCCCAGGGAAGGCACTGCTCTCAATCAGGAGAGGGTGTCAATCATCACAGTAGTATGGACACTTTAAAAATGTGTTTAACTGTGCAGCGCAAAACTTTGTGTCACTTCTGTGCTAGGGCTTGTCTGCTGCAGGCTTGTATGATGTGCTGCAGCATTCTGCTCCGAGTTTAACACCCCAGGGCCACCCAGAGGGGGGGACAAGTGGGGCAATTTGCCCCAGGCCCTGGGCTCCACAGGGGCCCCCCACGAGAATGGCTGAGGCTCCCTCCCTGGCCCCAGCCCGCCCCTCTCCTGAGCCTCAGCGCATCCAGCAGCGTCCCTGAACAGCGCTGCAGTGTGGCTCCGGCGGGGCCTGAGCTCTGCCCCGCTCAGAGCCGTGTGGTAAGGGGGCAGGGCTGCGAGCTCCGGGCTGAGCTCTGCTCCCTCCGCTGGGCCTGTAGCTTGCAGCCCTTCCCCCTTAACACGCGGCTCTGAGCGGGGAGGAGCTCAGGCCCCACCGGAGCCATGCTGCAGCTGTCCAGGGACGCTCCTGGATGCGCTGAGGCTCCAGGTGAGGGGGGGGCTGAGGGGATTGGATAAGGGGCAAGGAGTCCCGGAGACAGTCAGGGGACAGGGAGGGGGCAGAGGTTGGGGGGCAGTCAGGGGACAGGAGGGTTGGATTGTGGGCATCCAATCCAACCCCCCCCCGTGGGGTCTGTCAGGATTCAGCAGGGGGGTGGATAGGGGTCGAGGCAGTCAGGGGACAGGGAGCAAGGGTGGTGGAGGGGTGGGGTCTGTGGGGGACGGTGAGGGGACAAGGAGCAGTATGGCTTGGGGATTCTGAGGGGGGCAGTCGGGGGGGGCAGGAAGTGGGTGGGGGTCGGATAGGGGGCAGGGCCAGGCTGTTTGGGAGGCACAACCTTCCCTACCCTAAAGCTCATTCAGCAGTTTGAGGCTTGCAGAAGAGCCAAAGCTGTTAGCTTTTCCATTAGTGCTACCATCCCTTTCACTTCTCAAATGCCAAATTATAGTCTATATGTAATTTCAGTGCCATAGGGAGATTCATGTCAGGGGAGGGGAGCTTCATTTAAAATTAGCCACTGGGGGAGGGATCACATGAGAAGAGCAATATCCTTCCCAACCCTACCAAGGGAGACCCCCCTCCCCTCCCCTGCATTCCCTGAGGCTTCAGAGGGGTTATAAATGCTGGAGGCAAAGCAGGGTTTGAGGTGGAGGCTGACAGTTTGTGACCCCCAGTAATAACCTTGCATCTGAAGAAGTGGGTATTCACCCACGAAAGCTCATGCTGCAAAACGTCTGTTAGTCTATAAGGTGCCACAGGATTCTTTGCTGCTTCTACAGAACCAGACTAACACGGCTACCCCTCTGATAAGTAATAACCTTGTGACCCCCTGAGGGGTTCTGACCCCCAGTTTGAGAACCCCTGGGTTAATTTAATGTTAGCCCCCTGTGTCCATTCACATGCATGTGGTATTTTGAGCATTTCAGTTTTCACAACATAGGCTCATCCCAGATTCTGGAACAAGCTCAAATGCTCAGTTTGTGGAGTATGTACATAAGCTATACTAAAGACAAACCCACAGTAACCGTTTCCAGTTTGTGAGGGACCCCATGGAGCCAGTCTCTAGGAAACAGATAAGTGCATGGAGGTTAAGTCCATTAATGGCTATTAGCCAGGATGGGTAAGGAATGGTGTCCCTAGCCTCTGTTTGTCAGAGGGTGGAGATGGATGGCAGGAGAGAGATCACTTGATCATTACCTGTTAGGTTTACTCCCTCTGGGTCACTTGGCATTGGCCATTGTCGGTAGACAGGATACTGGTCTGGATGGACCTTTGGTTTGACCCAGTATGGCTGTTCTTATGTTCTAACCTAAATGAACCCAAAGTTATGGAGACAGATATGAGTCAAGGAAGCCAGCAGAGTATCAGAAACCTGGAAAAATCTCTGCCTAGAGGGGCTCAGGTATTTGGTTACAAGCTGAGGTGGTTCAAAAGTTCTGGATTTTTTTTTTTAAGCAGAATTTTTTTTTATTGTTTCTTTAAACAATCAAACACAGCAAGCAGCAAATATTTGGCCACACACGTCTGAAACCCCAAACCATGTTCAGGTTTTGGCAGACTAATTTCAGCTTTTCAATTAAAAAAATCACAACAAATTTTGAAGGAAAGCAGACATTGTCCGTGATTTTTTTCTGCTTTTTAAAAAAGACGGTTACTCACCTGTAGTAACTGGTGTTCTTCGAGATGTGTTGCTCCTATCCATTCCATGTAGGTGTGCGCGCCGCGCGTGCACGGCTCTCCGGAACATTTTTACCCTAGCAACTCCGGCGGGCCGGCTGGCGCCCCCTGGAGTGGCGCCGTCATGGCGCCCCTTATACACCTCAGCCGGCCCGTCCGCTCCTCAGTTCCTTCTTGCCGGCTATTCCGACAGTGGGGAAGGAGGGCGGGTCTGGAATGGATAGGAGCAACACATCTCGAAGAACACCAGTTACTACAGGTGAGTAACCGTCTTTTCTTCTTCGAGTGATTGCTCCTATGCATTCCATGTAGGTGATTCCCAAGCCTTACCTAGGCGGTGGGGTCGGAATGAGACGTGGCGGAGTGTAGCACCGCAGAGCCGAAGGCTGCGTCGTCTCGGGACTGCTGCACCAACGCATAATGGGAAGCGAAGGTGTGGACGGAAGACCAGGTGGCCGCTCGACAGATGTCCTGGATGGGAACGTGGGCCAGGAAGGCGGCTGATG
Source organism: Mauremys mutica (assembly GCF_020497125.1). NCBI lineage: Eukaryota > Metazoa > Chordata > Testudines > Geoemydidae > Mauremys > Mauremys mutica. Next base: position 143,107,232 of record NC_059076.1, read on the forward strand.
AGGCGTGCGCCCTTGTCGAGTGTGCGGTGAGCCGGCACGGGGGGACGCGAGCAAGTTCGTAGCACGCCCGTATGCAGGATGTCACCCAGGAAGAAATCCGTTGAGATGAAACAGGCTCGCCTTTCATGCGCTCCGCAATTGCGACAAAGAGCTGGGAGGAACGCCGGAAGGACTTAGTTCGGTCAATGTAAAAGGCGAGGGCCCTACGGACGTCGAGGGTGTGGAGCTGCTGCTCACGAGGTGAGGCGTGCGGCTTTGGAAAGAAGACCGGGAGGAAGATCTCCTGATTAAGATGAAAGGCCGACACCACCTTCGGGAGGAAGGCCGGATGTGGCCGAAGCTGCACTTTGTCCGCGTGGAAGACGGTATATGGGGGACCCGCCGTCAGGGCGCGGAGTTCGGATACTCGTCTGGCGGATGTGATTGCCACGAGGAAGGCCGTCTTCCAGGTGAGATGGAGGAGGGAGCAGGAGGCCATGGGCTCGAAGGGCGGGCGCATCAGCTGGGTGAGAGCCAGGTTCAGATCCCACGTAGGAGCCGGCGGCCTTGAGGAAGCGGGCAACCATGGGGTTGGAAAACACGGAGCGACCATCTACAGCAGGCCGGAAGGCCGAAAGCGCCGCCAGGTGTACCCTCAGGGACGAGATCGCGAGACCTTGGCCTTTCAGGTACCAGAGGTAGTCAAGGACCGTCTGGAGAGGGGTCGAGAAGGGGTTAAGACCTTGCTGATCGCACCAAAGGGCAAAGCGTTTCCACTTTGCCAGGTAGGTCGAGCGTGTGGACGGTTTTCTGCTTTCAAGGAGAACTTGCTGCACCGCCGCAGAACAGGTCCTCTCCGCGTCGGTCAACCACTCAGGAACCAGGCTGTAAGATGCAGCGACTGCAGGTTCGGGTGACAAAGCCTGCCGAGGTCCTGAGAGATGAGATCCGGCCATAACGGTAGGGGAATGGGATCCCGGATCGATAGCTCGAGGAGGGTATACCAGTGCTGCCTCGGCCAGGCCGGCGACGAGTATGACGCGGGCCTTGTCCCTCCGTAGCTTGAGCAGTACTCGGTGGACTAGCGGGAACGGCGGGAAGGCGTATAGAAGGGGACCCGTCCAGGACATGAGGAACGCATCGGAGATGGAGTCCGGAGCCCGACCCTGGTACGAACAGAACCTGTGGCACTTCCTGTTGGTCCTGGAGGCAAACAGGTCTATTTGGGGAAATCCCCACCTTTGGAAGATGGAGTGGGCCACGTCGGGGCGAAGGGACCACTCGTGGGCAGCGAAAGACCGGCTCAGACGGTCGGCCAGCGTGTTCTGCACCCCTGGTAGAAAGAACGCTTCGAGGCGAATCGAGTGGGTTACACACAGGTCCCATAGGAGCATCGCCTCCTTGCACAGCGGGGAGGATCGGGCCCCGCCCTGTTTGTTCAGATAGAACATGGCTGCCGTGTTGTCCGTGTATACCGCGACGCAGCGGTCCCGGAGGTGTGCAAGAAAGGCGAGACCCCCATCCAAGCGCCGAGGCGTCTGTGGTCAGGGTGACCGACGGGCGAGGGGGGCGAAACGGAACCCCGGCGCAGACCACCTCCTGATGCAGCCACCAGGTGAGCGTCTGGAGAGTGGGGTCCGAGACCGTGACCACCAGATCGAGGGTGGAGTCGAGGACTGCTCCTATGAACTCCAATCGCTGTGTCGGCAGTAATTGGGACTTCTCGGCATTGACGAGGAGGAACCCCCTAGTTTTCAATCCAGAAAAAGTTTTGATGGAAAATAATTGTCCAACCCTTTTAATGAGCTTTAGTGCCTTTTAGCATTAGCTGATTCTGAGAACCAGTGATACCTTGTAAAGAAGTTCTCTCAAAACTGGTTTATTTTCCCCAGGGCCGCCTGTGGGGGTGGGGGGAAGGGGAGGAGCAAGTGGGGCAATTTGCACCGGGCCCCGCAGGGGCCCCCACGAGAATATAGTATTGCAATTTTTTTTATGACAGGGGCCCCCAAAATTGCTTTGCCCTAGGCCCCCTGAATCCTCTGGGCGGCCCTGTAACACCCAGACAGTCCCCACTGATGCAGTACTGCTTTCTGAAGCTTTTCTCCTTTAAAAAAAAACAAAAAAAAACCCAGCAAATGCAAACCCATGTGTTAATGTGATATTTAAGGCTGAAAATTGAAACACCAGGCAGTAAGGCAATCAGGACATTAAGATTCTCAGGCCACTGCAGATGCTGAGTACACTGAGGTGCATTTAAGCCTTTAGGTGCAGTACAGGTCAATTAATATTGTAGTGATTAACTTGCTCTGTATATTTTATATATATGGATTGTTCTCTCCATTTCCATGAGCAGAAGGGATTTTGATCCAGTAGATTCTAATCAATTCAGATTTTTATAAAACTCACAGTATTGCCAATCCCAAAAGTTTTTTTTAAAAAGTCAACCCCCAAAAAATCATGAGGGTTTTTTTTTTCCAAAAATTATTAAAGCATAATTTCTGGTCTGTCTGCTGAGTTGTGTTCCCCTGCCTGCTCCCAGTGTAGGTGTAACCATTACTGTCTTGTCAACATTTGCAAATTTACAGCGAATAAATTGATTTGGTTCCTGCTGCAGGAGGACCCAACACAGTGCAACACATGGTGGCTTGTGCTCTGGAAGCTGGACCTGAGACCCACCAAACTCATATGATAAAGGGGACAAAAAACATCCACTGGATGGAAACAGCTTTTAATTAGAGCAGGCTCCGGGCAGCACTTACCTGGAAGGGTGTGCTCAGAGCTTTACAGACAAGTGAAAAGCAAAGTCCCTGCCCTGCAAACTTACAATCCAAATGAAACAGAACACGGCAAAGAATGATAAAGTGGGGAGCACTGATGAGGGAGCAGTTGCAACAGGGCAAGATGTTAATTAGCATGCATGCATTTTAGCTTATTTTATATTATATCTATATTAGGGCTGTCAAGCAATTAAAGAAATTAATCCTGATTAATCATGCTGTTAAACAATAGAATACAATTTATTTTAAATATTTTGGATGTTTACTACATTTTCAAATATATTAATTTCAATTACAACACAGAATACAAAGTGTACAATGCTCACTTTATTTTTATTACAAATATTTGCACTGTAAAAAACAAATTGTATTTTTCAATTAACCTCATACAAGTACTGTAGTGCAATCACTTTATCATGAAAGTTGAACTTACAAATGTAGAATTATGTACAAAAAACCTGCATTCAAAAATAAAACAATGTAAAACTTTAGAGCCTACTGAGTGTAAAACACTCAGTCCTACTTCTTGGTCAGTCAATCACTCAGACAAACAAGGTTGGTTACAATTTGCAGGAGATAATGCTGCCTGCTTCTTGTTTACAAAGTCACCTTAAAGTGAGAACAGGCATTCGCATGGCACTATTGTAGCTGGCATTGCAAGATATTTACATGCCAGATGCCCTAAAGATCCATATGTCCCTTCATGCTTCAACCATCATTCCAGAGGACATGTTTCCATGCTGATGATGGGTTCTGCTTGATAACTTTCCAAAGCAGTGCGGACTGACATGTTTATTTTCATCTAAGTCAGGTTCCATCAGAAGGAGGTTTATTTTTTGGTGGTTTGGGTTCTGTAGTTTCCACACCAGAGCATTGCTCCTTTAAGACTTCTGAAAGCATGCTCCACACCTTGTCCCTCTCAGATTTTGGAAGGCACTTCGGATTCTTAAACCTTGGGTCAAGTGCTGTAGCTATTTTTAGAAATCTCACATTGGTGGTCTTTTTTGTGTTTTGTCAAATCTGCTGTGAAAGTGTTCTTAAAATGAACATGCGCTGGGTTGTCATCCGAGACTGCTATAACATGAAATATATGCAGAATGCGGGTAAATAGAGCAGGAGACATACAATTCTCCCCGAAGGAATATAGTCACAAATTTAATTGACGCATTAAACAAGCATCATCAGCATGGAAGCATGTCCTCTGGAATGGTGGTCGAAGCATGAAGGTCGATGGTGGTTGAAGCATGTTCGTCTCTAAGGTGCCACAAGGACTCCTCGTTGTTTTTACTATTTCTTTTGTTTATCATTTTTACAGTGCATATATTTGTAATAAAAAATAATAATATAAAGTGTGCACTTTGTATTCCATGTTGTACTTGAAATCAATATTGAAAATGTAGAAAAACATCCAAAAATATTTAATAAATTTCAACTGGTATTCTATTGTTATAAGTGCGATTAATCACAATTCATTTTTTTGAGTTAATCACGTGAGTTATCTGCAATTAATTGACAGCCCGAATATATATAGTCCAGTGAGGGCAGGGGTGGAGGATCTTTAGAACCAAGATGTCAAGCTCCTAGTAAATTGGGTTAGGTAGATACACCTGCAAGAAAAATATCTGTGAGAGAGAGAGTGAGTGAAATTAATCTATTACAGTGATTTAAGATATCATCCCTGTCTGTGATTGGGATGATGCACCTGCAACTTAGATTAATAGATTCAAAGACCACAACGTACCATTGTGGTCATCCAGTTGGGCCTTCCATGTAACATAGGTCATGGAACTTCCCCAAAATAATTCCTAGAGCAGATCTCTTAGAAAAACCTCCAATCTTGGTTTAAAAAATTTAAGTGATGGAGAATCCAAAGACCTTTGGTAAATTTTTTCAGTGGTTAATTACCATCACTGTTAAAAATTTACACCTTATTTCCAGTCTAAATTTGTCTAGCTTCAATTTCCAACCACTGGATCATGTTATATCTTTCTCTTCTAGACTGAAGAGCCCATTATCAAATATTTATTCCTCATGTAGGTACTTCCAGACTGCAATCAAATCATCCCTTAACAGTCTCTTTGTTAAGCAAATTAGATTGAGCTCCTTGATTCTATCATTATAAGGCATGTTTTCTAAGCCTTTACTTATTCTTGTGGTTCTTCTCTGAATTCTCTTCAACTGATCAGCATCCTTCATGAATTGTGGACATCAAAACTTAACACAACATTCTAGCAGCAGTTGCACCAGTACTGAAAACAGAGATAAAATAATCTCTCTACTCCAACTCAAGGCCTTCCTCAGTGAAGGATACTGGATTATATGACCTATTGAGGTCCCTTCTACAATTCCCCTATTTATGCATCCAAGGATCACGTTGGCCCTTTTGGCCACAGCATTGCACGGGACGCTTAATAGCTGATTGTCCACCACAACCCCCAACTATTTATCATCGACACTGGTTCCCAGGATAGAGTCCCCTATCCTATATGTATGGTCTACATTCTTTGTTCCTAGATGCATGCATTTACATTTCACCATATTAAAACACAGACAGTTTGCTTTAACCCCGTTTACCAAGCAATCCAGACCGTTCTGAATCAGTGACCTGTCCTCTTCATTATTTACCACTTCTGTTGGTGTCATCTGCAAACTTTGTGATGATTTTATGTTTTCTTCCAGGTCATTGATAAAGATGTTAAATAGCACAGGACCAAGAACCAGTCCCTGTGGGACTCCACTAGAAACACATCCATTTAATGATTCCCTGGTTACAATTACATTTCAAGACTCATCAGTTAGCCAGCTTCTAATCCATTTAGTGTGTGCTATGTGTGACAAAGTTCCTCCTCTACCTTGGTGGGTCCTGTGCTTATTGGCAGATTTGCTCACCTCAGTGATCTTCCCCTCTGGTGGAGCCCACAGTCTGGGTCAACTCCTCCTGTGTTGGATCAGGAGTTGGGAGGTTTGGGGGGAACCGGGCCCGCCCTCTACTCCGGGTTCCAGCCCAGGGCTCTGTGGATTGCAGCTAGGGTGACCAGATGTCCTGATTTTATAGGTACAGTCACAATTTTTGAGTCTTTTTCTTATATAGGCTCCTATTACCCTCCACATCCTGTCCCAATTTTTCACACTTGCTGTCTGGTCACCCTAATTGCAGCTGTCTATAGTGCCTTCTGAAACAGCTGCATGACATCTACAACTCCGTCGGCTACTTCCCCATGACCTCCTCCAAACAACTTCTTTATCCTCACCACAGGACCTTCCTCCTGGTGTCTGATAACGCTTGTGCTCCTTAGTCCTCCAGCAGCATGCTCTCAGCTCTTTGCGCCTCTTACTCCCAGCTCCTCACACACCCACCACAAACTGAAGTGAGCTCCTTTTTAAACCCAGGTGCCCTGATTAGCCTGCCTTGATTGGCTGCAGGTGTTCTAATCAGCAGGGCCGTCCTTAGGATTTCTGGTGCCCTAGGCGAGATTATTAAACTGGTGCCCCTGTGCCTGATCTGCTCTTAGCAACACAAATATAAGCATACAGTATTGGAAAACTTGCCACATTCACATTATTAAAACCAGTTTAACTTAATTAAGCACACTGTAATGCTGATGCACTAGCACTAAAGAAGTAGCACTATAGAAAAAATTCTGATTTGACAGAATGATGCAAGTAATATAATTTTTTTAATTTGTCAAAATTTTATTGGAAATTTATATGAAGAGGTATTGAAACAAAGATTTGTTTTTAATTAAAAGCAATCTTTCTGGCTTTTTTGGCTGCAAAATCAGTTTAATAAGCTGGGTTTTCAAACAGTGGGAAAATATAACCCTAGTTTTACTGCTAGGTAAAGCACAAAGTGACCAAAATGAAGTCAGCACAGAATCATCTCATCTAGATTAAGGTATCTCAGAAATGTTACAGAAGTCCTATTGTACGTTATTTTTGTTTGGAAAGACATTAGCAATAGCAGCACATTCACATGATAAAATACATGATAAATCACTGCCTCTAAAGTTCCATCAAAAACTGACATTTTCACAGCTCTAGCACGATCTGCTGTACAGATTCTTCACAAGGAAGTGTCCCTGGCCTTTTTAACTCATATTAACTATACTTTATGAAAGTTGAAGAAAACATTGTGAAAACGTAAAACATTGGCTGCCCAACTTCTGGGCTGGCAAAAGCTATACCGACTCACAGGAAAAAAAAAAAAAGCAGGAGAATCTTAGTACAACATATGGTCAGTCTATACCAGGGGTCGGCAACCTTTCAGAATTGGTGTGCCAAGTTCACTGTAATTTAAGGTTTCTCATGCCAGTAATACATTTTAATGTTTGTAGAAGGTATCTCTCTATGTCTATATTATATAAATAAACTATTGTTATTATCTGAGGTCCTGGCCACCAGTCCTGCTCAGGCCCCTGCCAGCTGAATAAATGAAACCCCAGACTGGCAGCGGGCTGAGTGGGACTGGTGGCTGGAACCCTAGACAAGGATCCCAGGCCCTGCTCAGCCCGCTGCTGGTCTGGGGTTCTGACCACCAACTCCTGCCAGCCAGGATCCTGGCCGCCAATGCCCCTCAGCCCGCTACCAGCCTGGGGTTCTGCTCACCCAGGCTGGCAGGAGGCAGAGTGGGGCCGGCGGCTGGGCTCCTGACTGGCAAGGGGCTGGCAGCCGGAACCCCGGAGTAGCAGTAGGCTGAGTGCTGCCGGCACCCCAGAGTGGCAGCAGACTGAGCCACTCAACCCTCCACCAGCCCTGCTCAGCCCGCCACCAGCCCACTCAGCCCGCTGCCAGCTGAATGAATGGAACCCCAGGCTGACAGCAGGTTGAGTGGTTCAGCCGGCCTGCTCAGCCCGCTGCCAGCCTGGGGTTCCTTGGGGGTCCCCAGGCCAGCAGCGGGTGCTGAGTGGGGCCGGCGGCCGGTATCCCAGCTGGCAATAGGGCAGCAGCCGGAACCCCAGAGCAGTGATGGGCTGAGCCGCTCAGCCTGCCGCTGCGTACCATCAAAAATCAGCTCACCTGCCACCTTTGGCACGTGTGCCATAGGTTGCCGACCACTGCTTTATACACTAGTAAGGAGATGAGCATATTACAGTTGTTGGAGGGCTCTTATCAGGAGTAACAGGCTATAGGAAAGTCAGTCAACGTTTTTTGTTTCTCTGATGAAAACTGGCCCACTCCCTGCCTCAAACCAAACCTGTCACTAATAATTGTCAACAACTTAATTTTCTGTTTTTGGCTAAGATATTGATTTTTTTAAAAAAAATATTGACATTGGATTCAGGATTGTTAGCAAGAATTTTTGGCAAACAAAGTTGTTAAATGACAATCTAAATGGCAACACAGTACTGCTTTCATGCTTGGCTCACCCCCCAGCCTGCTGGTCCAACAGCTGCAGTAGACCCCAAAATCCACCTCTTGGGGTGCAGAGTGGCAACAGCAGCAGCAAACCCTCAGGTCCAATCACACGCCAATGGGCACCACCACCAGCCTTACGGACCATGGTGAAGTTAGCACAGCATCTGATCTCAGGGACAGGTCACCCATGGAGCCACAGCAGCTCATCCTGCCCGTGTAGCTCCCCCTGGATGAGGTGGATCGCTGGCAGCTGCCAGCCCAGGGGAGAGGCACTCCCCAGCTAGGGTGCCCAGATCCAGATGTCCTGATTTTATAGGGCCAGTCCCGATATTTGGGGCTTTGTCTTATATAGGCACCAATTACCCCCACCTAGAGTGACCAGACAGCAAGTGTGAAAAATCAGGACGGGGTGGGGGGTAAAAGGAGCCTATATAAGAAAAAGACCCCAAAATTGGGACTGGCCCTATAAAATAGGGATATCTGCTCACCCTACCCCAACCCCTTGTCCTGATTTTTCACACATCTGGCTAACCCCAGCCCAGCCCTGTGTGACATTCCAATCCTGGCCGAGGAAGTGAGTTACTTTCACTTTCATTCCTCAGCAGGCAGGCAGCCAGCCTCCTCCCCCCACCTACCCCCCAGCACCTCACCCAACCCATCCCTGATGGAGGGGAGGGAGGGGAGAGAGAGGGATGCTCCTGGGGAGGAGGGAGAAAGGAGGGGGTGCTCCATGGGGCAGGGGGGGGAGAAGAATGGATGTTATGGGGGACAACAAAGGATACTGGTTTCAGAGCCGCAGAGCCTGCCTCACCTCACCTCAGCGGGGGGGGGGGGGGAAGAGTCACACTCACAGGTGAGCTCCTTCCCCCACCCCTTCCCAGAGACCCCAGCAGCCAATCCCCTCCCTCAGACTGTGCTGCATTTGGCTCTCTCTAGGACCCAGCAGCCCAGCTCTTACATGCTCCACTGCTTCCCGTCTGTCCGGGCTCCTGGCAGAGCGGTGCCCCCAGACCTAGTTGTGCCCTAGGCGGCTGCCTATTCTGCCTATGCCTAAGGACGGCCCTGCTAATCAGCCTATCTGCCTTAATTGGTTCTAGCAGGTTCCTGATTACTCTAGTGCAGCCCCTGCTCTGGTCACTCAGGGAACAGAAAACTACTCATCCAGTCACCAGTATATTTGCCCTCTACCAGACTCCTGTACCCCACTGGTCTGGGTCTGTCACATATGCTAATTTTATATTGTTCTAGTTTTTTTAATCAAAAATGTCACATGGCACGAAGTCAAATGCCTTAGATTTCTGTAAGTATGTTACATCAACACTATTACATTTATCAACCAAACTTGTAATCTCATCAAAAAAGATAAACCTGTCAAATGAACTATTTTCCATAAACCCGTGTTGATTGGCAATTATATTACCCTCCTTTAATTCTTTATTAAATCAGGCCCCATATCAGGCATTCCATTATCTTCCCTTCCATTTAGGGGTTGATGTCAGACTGACAAGCCTAAAATTACCCAGGCTATGCTGTTTATCCTTTTTAAATATTGACTCAACATTAGCTCTCTTCCAGTATTCTGGAATTTCCCCAGTGCTCCAAGCCTCACTGAAAATCAACATTAATTATCCAGCAAGCTCCTCAGCCAACTCTTTAAAAACTCTTGGATGCCAGTTATCCAGACCTGATTTAAAAATGTATAATTTTAGTAGTTTCTGTTCCGCATCATCCAGAGATATTAGTGGAATGGAAAAAGTGTATTCATATGATGACTACATCATCTCTTTTTTCCCCAAAATACAGAACAGAAATATTTACTGAACACTTTTGCCTTGCCTTTTCTGCATTATTATTACTAATTCTACCATTTCCAGTTCATAATAAGTTTGATTGGTGCCTAAAAGGTCCCCCTCCCCCAAATACAAAAAATCAGGATTAAAAAAATGTTTAAAGTAGCCCAGGCAGTGTTAAAGTTAAATACATTATTAAAAATAGAGAATCTAAGGGTAAAGATGTGATTATTTTATGTAAAGTGAGTGGGTGGGATTAACAAGGCATGGTTTATCATTCTGACCATTTGCCACCCACCATCGCTCTCATTTTCTAGGCCCATATCCTGCTATCTGATCCATCCCTTGAGGTAGGCTGACATTATTAATCCCATTTTACAGATAGTGAAACTGAGGTACAGAGAAACTAGCTGACTTCCCCAAGGCTTCCCACTGATTCTGTGGCAGGAACAGAATCCAGTTTAGTTAACCTCACTTCCATCTTTCCTCCCTATCACTGGAACAAACCAGTTTCTCCAGCTGGCCATGAGGCTCCCCTAACAACGCTCGCTCCCTCCCTCCCTCGCTATATTGGGGGGCTCTTCCCACCCTATTCCTCATTAATTCAGGCCTCTGAGATAGGGGTTGCTTGATCTTCCCCTCTATAGTCCCCCATGTTTGCTCCTTCCGGCCACATAGAGTTATAGAATTTCCCTGAATTAATTTTTGTTTGCCTAGAGCAGATCTTTTAAAATCAAGACTGGATGATTTTCTAAAAGTTTCCAGTGATGGAGAATCCACCACAACTCTTGGAAAGTTGCTCTAATGGTTAATTTCCTTCACTTAAAATGTATGCCTTATTTCTAGTCTGAATTTGCCTAGGTTGACCTCCAGCCATTGGCTTGTGGTATACCTTTGTCCACTACACTGGAGAGCCCTCTATTATCACATTTCTGTTCCCCAAATAGGTACTTATGGACAGTGACCAAGTCACCCCTTATACTTCTCTTTGTTAAACTAAACTGAGCTCCTTGGTCTAGAACAGTGGTCCCCAACCTTTCTGTGTGGCGGGCGCCAGACGACTAGCCGCCGAGGAGCGTGGCCGCTGGACAAGCAGCCGCCGAGAAGCGGCAATGCAAAGAAGTGTTGCCACCAAAATGCTGCCGAGAAGCAGTGTCATCAAGAGGCGTCACCACTGAAATGCCACCGAAAATTGGTGGCATTTCGACAGAGGCCCTTTTTGACATTACTGCTTCTCGGTGGCATTTCGGTGGCTGCTTGTCCGGTGGCCAGTACATGGGTGCACATAGATGCCCTGGCAGGCACCACGGCGCCCACGGGCACCACGTTGGGGACCCTGGTCTAGATCCACAAGGGACTTAGGCACCTAAATCTGAGATTTGTGGAATGCACTGGCACCTAAAACCCCCTCTTAGCTGCTGCCTAACCCTATAGGCACCTAAACTCACTCAGCACCTAAGTTTGCTGTAAAAGTTCCCTATGAACCTAGGTTTCTGCCTCTGGTCATACATACAACACTTCTCTCTAAGTGTCCATACAATATCTCCTGCCTAAGCCCCAAAAGGATCATAAAACCCGGGCAAGGGAGACATCCCCCTCACCTATCTTGCCTGCAAGTCCCAAGTTGATAGATGTGCTTAGAGCAGTGGTGGGCAAATCTTTTCTCCAGAGGGCCACATCTGGGTGTAGAAATTGTATGGCGGGCCATGAATGCTCATGAAATTGGGGTTAGGGGGCAGGAGGGAGTGAGGGCTATGGCTGGGGGTGTGGGCTCCAGGGTGGGGCTGGGGATGAGGGGTTTGGGGTATAGAAGGGTGCTCCGGGATGGGACTGAGGGGTTTGGAAGGTGGGAGGGGGATCAGAGCTGGGGCAGATGGTTGGGGCGTAGGGGGATGGCTCAGGGGTGCAGGCTCCGGGCAGTGTTTACCTCATGGAACTCCTGGAAGCAGCAGCATATCCCCGCTCTGGAACCTATGCAAAGGCGTGGCCAGGCGGCTTTGCACGCTGCCCCATCCTCAGGCACCGACCCTACAGCTCTCATTGGCCGCAGTTCCTGGCCAATGGGCGCTGGGGGGGCGGCGCTTGGGGGCAGGGGCAGCGTGTGGAGCGGAGCCCCCTGGCTGCCCCTATGCGTAGGAGCTGGCAGGGCACATGCCGCTGCTTCTGGGAACCGAATGGAGCAGCCCCCGACCCTGCTCCCCAGCTGGAGTGCCAAAACGGGGCAAGCCCCTGACTCTGCTCCCCAGCGGGAGCTCAAGGCCAGATTAAAACGGCTGGTGAGCCAGATGTGGCCTGTAGTTTGCCCGCCCCTGGCTTAGAGCATGCCTACTATATAGGGGCCCACTCACAGTCTTTCCAGAGGAGGAGGAGGTGCCATCTTCCCTTCTAACCTTTAGTCAATGGGGAGAGCACTCCCCAGGATGGAGACCTGGATTCAATTCCCCACTCTCCTTGATGGGGAGGAGAGAGACCCTGTTCAAATCCTTTCTCCCCATCAGGCAGAATGGGCAACTGAACCAAGGTTTCCCACATTCCAGGTGAGTGTTCTAACCACTGGCCAAGGGTTGCAAAAGAGGCTTCTTCCTCCCCCTCGCTGTTTTATGTGGATTTAGTCAGGCATGTAATTCCCTCTTGCAAGAAACAGTTTAGTCATCTAAGACACCTGACTGCAGGAAAGGGGTTCCTGGTTATGGATTGCAAGCAGAGATGGTGCCAAACGCTGCACCCTTTAGGTGCCAGACTCTGAGCAGAGCAGAGCTTAGGCCCCAGCCTATCATTGGCATCTCTCACTGGCTAGTTTAGGTGACTCCCTGCCTAGCATGCTGGCTTTTGGGATCCCATTCTTAGGCCTGGTCTACACTAGGGGGTGGGATCGATCTAAGATCCATGTCTAGTTGGCAGCCAGTTTCAAGTGGAGTACCCCAAGGGTTGGTCCTAGGGCCGGTTTTGTTCAATATCTTCATTAATGATCTGGAGGATGGCGTGGACTGCACCCTCAGCAAGTTTGCAGATGACACTAAACTGGGAGGAGTGGTAGATACGCTGGAGGGTAGGGATAGGATACAGAGGGACCTAGACAAATTAGAGGATTGGGCCAAAAGAAATCTGATGAGGTTCAGCAAGGACAAGTGCAGAGTCCTGCACTTAGGATGGAAGAATCCCATACACTGCTACAGACTAGGGACCAAATGGCTAGGCAGCAGTTCTGCAGAAAAGGACCTAGGGGTTACAGCGTATAAGAAGCTGGATATGAGTCAACAGTGTGCCCTTGTTGCCAAGAAGGCTAACGGCATTTTGGGCTGTATAAGTAGGGGCATTGCCAGCAGATCGAGGGACATGATAATTCCCCTTATTCGACATTGGTGAGGCCTCATCTGGAGTACTGTGTCCAGTTTTGGGCCCCACACAACAAGAAGGATGTGGAAAAATTGGAAAGAGTTCAGCGGAGGGCAACAAAAATGAGGGAGGATTTGATAGCTGTTTTCAACTACCTGAAAGGGGGTTCCAGTGAGGATGGATCTAGACTGTTCTCAGTGGTACCAGATGACAGAACAAGGAGTAATGGTCTCAAGTTGCAGTGGGGGAGGTTTAGGTTGGATATTAGGAAAAACGTTTTCACTAGGAGGGTGGTGAAGCACTTGGATGGGTTACCTAGGGAGGTGGTGGAATCTCCTTCCTTAGAGATTTTTAAGATCAGGCTTGACAAAGCCCTGGCTGGGATGATTTAGTTGGGAATTGGTCCTGCTTTGAGCAGGTGGTTGGACTAGATGACCTCCTGAGGTCCCTTCCAACCCTGATATTCTAAGTTACACTTCACATAGCTGAAGTCGATGTACTTAGATCTAGTTACCGTAGTGTCTTCACTGCGGTAAGTCGACGGCTGACACTCTCCCATCAACTCTGCCTGCGCCTCTCACCCTGGTGGAGTACCGGAGTCGACGGGAGAGCACTCTGTGGTCGATTTATCGCATCTAGACTAGACACAATAAATCGACCCCCACTGAATCGATTGCTGCCTGTCGATCCACCGGGTAATGTAGACAAGCCCTTAGGTGCATCTTGCTGTCTTCTCATTCATTTTGTAGGGAGGCTAAGCACCTAACTTTAGCTTTGTGGATCCCAGTTTTGTTCCAGTGATTTTATAGGTGCCTAAAAGTTGCAACACCTATGAGTCTTTGTGGCTGCACGCCCTCCTGACTAGTTTAGGTTCCCCTTCTTCGGAGATGGAGGCGGTCCAAACTCTATAGCTGCCCTCCCCTAGTTGCTGAAGACCTTGCTACTCCTTTCTCCATGTGAGAGAGCGCCTTCTTAGAAACAGCAGAGCTCCCAGAGGTCCTTGAAACCTCACCAGAAAATGTCAGATTTTTAAACTCAACTCATCTGGGGCTGTAATAGCCCTATATGGGTTCATAGATCAATTGCATATGCATGTTGTTCAAATGAACCCACTTTGCCAAGCAATCCAGATCATGCTATATAACTGACCCGTCCCCATCATTTACCACTTCACCAATTTTGGTCTCATCTGCAAATTTTAGAAGCTATTTCTTCCAGATTCTTGATAAAGATAGTGAATAGCAATGGGCAGAAAACAGATTGCTGTGGAACCCCACCAAAGATACCTCACCGGTAACAATTTCCTAATTACAATTACTTTCTGCAATCTCTCAGTTACATTTTTAATCCATTTAATATAGGCTACAGGGAGTGTTAGGATGATGTTAGGCACAACTTTTACTAATTTATACATTAAAAAAGAAAAGTAAAAGGAACTATACCCAACTGCTCCTCAACCAAGCTGTTAAGTATTCCCAGCCCAGTTACAGCTTTCAGAGTCACAGAGGCCCAGATCAACAAGGGAACTTAGGTGTTGCAACACTAAGCATCATGATGCCTTGCTTTGAGACACCTAGAAAGTCACAGGAACACCACAGTGATCCACAAAGCCCGAGTTAGGTGCCTAGGTTCCCTATACAAAGAATGAGGAGAGATAGGTGCCTTAAAATGTAATCCTCAAAAGCCAGCATGCTAGGTGTGGAGCCGCCTGAGCTAGGCAATGGTTGGTGTCAATGATAGAGAAATGTGCTGAGCTTCCTCCCTCTTGGCTAGAGAGGTACCTCCCTGCAGCCTCTCTGCTTAGAGATCCATGAAATGGGATCCTGCTGCTTGAAGTCAGTCAGCATGGTGCCTAAGGCATTTCTTGTGGGAATGAATTAAGTTCCTGTCTCACTCACTCTGCACAGAACAGCTGGAGCAGGAGGAGCTGGTGATAGCAGTACCCACTTTATAACTCTTAGGCCTTGTCTACACTACAGGACTATTTCGAATCTACTTAATTCGAATTTGTGGATTCGACCTTATGAAGTCGAATTTGTGTATCCATACTAAATACACTAATTCGAACTTCTGAGTCCACATTAACGGGGCCGGCGTCGACTTTCGAAGCGGTGCACTGTGGGAAGCTATCCCACAGTTCCCGCAGTCCCCGCTGCCCATTGGAATGCTGGGTAGAGCCCCCAATGCCTGCTGGGGGAAAAAATGTGTCGAGGGTGGTTTTGGGTAACTGTCGTCATTGAACCGTCAATCACGCCCTCACTCCCTCCCTCCCTGAAAGCGCCTGCGGGCAATCTGTTCGTGCACTTTTCTGGTCAGTGACAGCGTGGACGCCACAGCACTGCAAGCATGGAGCCCGCTGCGATCCTCGCCGTTTTCTCCTCCTCCTCGCACTTTATCGTCCACCTCTTCCACATTCAGCTGCTGAGAAATTGGGCTACTTTTCAATGGTTCTGCAAGCACTGGGGGACCATAGGGGCCTTTTTACCAACATGAACGTTGTATGGCCGGGCAAGGTTCCTGATGCGTGTGTTCTCAGGAACTGTGGGCTGCTCAGACACCTGCTGGAAGGTAGTTTCTTCCCGTACCACGAAATAACTGTTGTGGATGTGCATTTGCCTATAGTGATCCTCGGTGACCCAGCCTGCCCGCTAATGCACTTGCTCATGAAGCCCTATACAGGCGCCTGGGACAGCGACAAGGAACTCTTTAAATACCAGCGAGCAGCGAGCAGCGTGACCTGTGACTGTTCAGTTTCTTTACAGAGAAGCTGAACCTGCCCCTGTTTCTTTACCCAGTTACTGTTGACTCTCCTCTTCGGTTAAATACCCCGTTCTCCCCGTTTCCTCCACTTCCAAGACACGTGTAAAAATAAAATACATGTCACACTGTTACTGAGGAGAGGTTTCTTTATTCATGACTTTTCGTTAAAGGGTCGAAACTGGAACGCAGAAAAATGGTGGGTAGGGTGTGCGCTGATGTAAAGACCGCCTCTAAACTCAAGGAATGACAGGCTCCTGCTCCTACAGCGGTCCGCATTGCCGGACTGCTTGTTTCAACGGAGCCTGCCATCCCTCCTTTTTGGGATTCTGTGTGCGGGGGGCTATGTGGCCTTGTGGCGGAGGAGGATGGATACAGATTCCTCTGCTGCGTGACTCAGCGGTCCAGGACAAGGACTGCTGTATAAGATCTGTAACCGCCCTCCCCCGCTAAAAAGTCACATCCCCACCGCCCACACAGAACCTGGAAACCACCTCCCATACCGACCACGGTGCCTGCTGACTGCACTGTGTGTGTTACCCGCTGCTGATCCGGCCCCCGTGTCTGTACCCTGGGAAAAGTGCCTGTCCTATGCAATTAGCAACGCACTTCCCCACGCACCCCATTCAAACACAGTCTTCAGTGAAAAAACATGACGGAAACAGTACTTAACAGCAAAGTATTTTTATTACTTAAGTACACAGTTATGGGATGGGACTGGGATTGGGACTTGTTTGAGTCTGGAAGGGAAGGACTTATGCAAACGTAGGGTATGAGAGCTTTTGGTTACTTGAGCACTCTGCTGGGGTGCAGTGACAGTATTCACGGCCCAGGGCGGGCATCCTCCTGGTTATTTAGGGTGAGGGGGGTATGTGACTTTGTGGCGGGGGAGGGCGGTTGCAGAGATACTGCCGGGGGCTCTGTCCTGCAGCGGTCCTGCAGAACATACACAAGTCGCCGGAGCGTGTCCGTTTGCTCCCTCACTAGTACAAGCATTGCTTGAGTCGCCTGCTTGTGTTCCTCACGCCACCTCTCCTCCCATTCGCTGTGTGAGCGCTGGTACAGAGAGACTTTCTCCCTCCACTGCCTCTGCTGGTCCGCCTCGGCTAGGTAGCAGCCCACACATTCATCGAAAATCGTGTCCCTTGTCTTTTTCTTTCGCCGCCTAATCTTCGCCAGCCTCTGCGAGGTGGATGCTGTGGAAGGTCTGGAGACAGTGGAAGCTATGAGATGGGAAACAGTTAGTGCATTCCTTGCAATGATACTTTTTTGCAAACAATTAACTGAGTCTAGGCTGTCTCTGTGAATTTTTTGTTGAGACCCCTGTGCCAGCTGTTGCACAAATCATTTGCGCGGTGGATTCTGGGTAAATGTCGCCAGTCATTCCTTCCTCCGGGAAAGCAACGGCAGACAATCATTTCGAGCACGTTTTCCATGAAATGCCCTGGCACACGCCATAGCGTGGCAACAATGGACCCTATTTTGCCTTTTGTGTATGTCACCGTATGTGTACTGGATGCCGCTGACAGAGGCGGACCAGCAGCGCTACACAGTAGCATGCTTTTGCTTTTGCATGACAGCAGCGATGGTTACCAGGCATACTGCACCGTCTACCATACCATGAACTGGTAAGAAGACGGTAATAAGATGGTCATGGTTACCTGTCCTTTTGCACTGCGCCATTTGGTGCTGTCATAAGTGCCCCTGGTCGATCAGCCAGGGGCGCAAAAGCAAAATTTGGGAATGACTCCCCGAGTCAATCCCTCCTTTTTGGGTATCTAAAAATAGAATCAGTCCTGCCTAGAATATGGGCAACTGTACTAGAGAACCACTGTATCATAGAACCAGAGACCACAGCTGCTCTCTGTCCAATCCTGCATAAATTTTTAGCTGAACGCTATTCACAGGGTGTGCTCCTGAAACAACCCCAGCTGTTCATTCCGTTCTTCCCCCAGCCTTCCTGGGTTCCAATACCATTGTCCCCCCACTTGTGTGATGAAGTAATATAGAATGCATGAATAAGACACAGGTAGTCGTTTGTGAGAAATGAGTGGAAGGAAGCCTCCAGCTGCAATGATAGTCCAGAGATGACATTAAGGGGTGCGGAGGAGGGAGCCACTCATCCCTCTGCTAGTCCAGGGGCAATTGAATCTTTTCTTTACAATGAAGGGTGGGGGCTGATGGAGCTCAGCCCCCTGTTGCAATGATGAGGACGGTTACCAGCCATACTGCACCATCTACCATGAAAAATTAGCACCAGGCGGCCTTGACCGACCTGTCCCAAGCAAGTTGTTATGGTTGTTATGGTTACCAGTCCTTTTGCACTGCCCCATGTGCCAATAGGCTGATGATGAGGATGGATTTCCATCTTATTGTACCATCAGCCATCCATAGCGTGGGGGGAGCAAGGATGTTGGTGTTGAGTGCTGCACCATCGCGTCTATCTGCAGCATTCAGTACAGATACGGTGACATGTAAAAGAGTCAACAGAGGATTGTTTTCCCTTTAACTTCTGGGGGTCGGGGGGGGTGCGTAAATTGCCGAGCTATGCCCCGACCCACCGCGGACACTGTGTTTGACCCTAGAAGCATTTGGAGATCAGCCAAGAATGCAAATGCTTTTCGGAGACAGCAGGAACTGTGGGATACCTTGCGTCCTCGTTCCCCCCTCCCTCCATGAGCGTCCATTTGATTCTTTGGCTGTCCGTTACGCTCGTCGCGCAGCTGCGTGCTGAGTCTGTGCTATGCCGTCTGTCCGTTTATTTATTAAAAATACTTTGGACCAGGCGTAACGTAACATTTCTTCCCCTACTTAGATGCAGGAGTCTCCCAGCGAGATAACCGTGAGGACGGGCACTGAAGGAGATAGAGAGCGCATGCTGCGTGAAATCTAGCACGAACCACGGACCTATGCAGCCGTGCTCTGGGAGGCAGTGCTCCCTGAATACCACATGAAAGCCTCGCGCGGAAAAGTGTGCTATCACGGAGCACCCAATAAGGCAGCTCTCCCCAGGAACCTCCTGCTGATGCTTATCGATTAACGGCAGAAGAGCTTCGTGGAGTTCTCCCAGGAGGATTTCTGTTCTATCACCATATATACAGAGACCTCCTTTTCACACACTTCAGATTCCTGTTATATTAAGAATAAAAGTTAACATGGTTAAAGCACTTACCGACTGATCCTACCCCTGATTCAGGATCCGGGTTCCTGGCCGGGGAGGGTTGGTAGGGGATCTCCGTGACGGTGATGAAGAGATCCTGGCTGTCGGGGAAACCAGCGTTGTAAGCGCTATCGCCTGCCTCGTCCTCCACAAACCCTTCCTCATCTTCCCCGTCCGTGAACATCGTCGAGGAACTGTCCGTTGACGCTGTCCCATCATCAGAGTCCATGGTCACTGGTGGGGCACTGGTGGCAGGCTCCGTAGCGTCCGTTGGCCGCTTTGATTTTTTGGTAGGCTTGTCTGGGGTCCTTGATTTTCACGCGGCACTGCGTTGCATGACGGCTGTATCCTCTGTCTGTATCATGGCTTTGGAGACCTTCTCGTAGGTCTTTGCATTCCGTTTGTTGGAGCGCAGCTCCGAAAGCACAGACTACTCGCCCCCCACACCGATCAGATCGAAGAGTTCCCGGTCAGTCTATGCCGGGTCCCTCTTTCTATTCAGAGATTACATGAACTCCTCTGCTGGAGAGCTCTGCATTGCTGCCGGTGCTGCTGAGCTCGCCCCGATGTCCAACCACAAAATGAGAT
This sequence comes from Mauremys mutica, assembly GCF_020497125.1. NCBI lineage: Eukaryota > Metazoa > Chordata > Testudines > Geoemydidae > Mauremys > Mauremys mutica. The sequence goes on from NC_059076.1 coordinate 143,126,974, forward strand.
TCTAACTGTCCAGAAAGGAAAAGGAATTCAAATTTTCCCAGGTCGTTTCCTGTGTGGCTGGTCAGAGCATCGAAGCTCGGACTGCTGTCCAGAGCGTCAACAGAGTGGTGCACTATGGGATAGCTCCCGGAGCTACTAAGTTCGATTTCCATCCACACCTAGCCTAATTCGAACTAGCCATGTCGAACTTAGCGTTACTCCACCTGCCAGGGTGGAGTACCAAATTCGAACTAAAGAGCCCTCTAGTTCGAATTAAATGGCTTCCTGGTGTGGACGGTTGAGCGGTTAGTTCGAATTAACGCTGCTAAATTCGAATTAAAGTCCTAGTGTAGACCAGGCCTTAGACTAACTGTTGGAGCACTTGACTGAGATGTTGGAAACCCAGGTTCAATTTCTCCCCATCTACCAGAGGGGGAAGAGAGATGGGAGACATCTATATAAATCCCCTAGGTCTGGGGTATAGGTGCCTAGGTACCTTTGTGGCTCCAGGCCAGAGTTTTTAATATTTTACTATTATGTCTACTGAATTGGTAATAATTATAATATGCAGTTGTTCAGAATGTGACCAGAAATCACTGCCCACCTGCTCTGGCAAGTTTTGTTTCAGTTTACTTCTGTTAAGATGTTATTCCTAGCTCTGACAATATGCTCTCTAGTTACTTTGAGCAAAACCCATGCTACCATTAGCAACTAGTTCTGACAGTTAACTGTCCCATTATGTTGAGCAATAAACATACATCACATTGGCTATTTGAACTGACAGTTGGCTCTCAGAAATATTGAGCTCTTCTGTAATCACTTATGACAGCTTCTAACAGATCACCTGCTGCTTAGCGAGGATCTAATTATACTGCATTATCTAATTAGAGGACTATATAGTATTATCTAGTAATACTAACATTTTCACAGCTAATGGTAATTAAGATAAAACATATGAAAGGGGGAGGTACCCTGCTTTGTTCATTAAATAATACACACAACAAAGTGTTTGAGACATATGGATAATGTGAAGTGCAGGTTGTTTAAGATTACACCAGGATTAAGAAACAAGTTTAATTCCTGCAGTTGACACAAGAGAACACAGCTAGTGAGTGATCCATTTTCTTGAAGACACTTAAAATAAGCATAATACAGAAAGCATCAAGAAAGATAGTCTCATTCAAATTCATGAAATCTATGTACCTTTCAACACTTCATTCACCTCAGTTTCTCTCTGAAACCAGCACAAGATAAAATTCCTGTTTTGGATTTTTGACTGCATCAGCTAGGTTTTGCTTCCTGGTAAAGGAGAGAATTGGGAGGAGGGGGTGTAGAGGAGCCTCTTCCCAAAACAAAAGAATTATAACCAAAGATTGTCCTCAGAATAGGTGGGGAAGTCATTTCAATCAAAGATCTAGGAAAGCCTTTGGGAGAGCAACCTGGGTATTCTGTATTTTCATATGAAATAAGATCAGGTTGTAAGTCAAAGCAAGATATTTGTACCTGCCACCAGCCCTGAAATCATAGTCTGGCAACTGAAAGTCAAGCTGTTCTCTTTCTGCCTTGTTAACACTGACAAAGATCCCAGAATCTGAATATAGCAGTTTTGTTGACATTACAGTAAAACCTCAGAGTTAGGAACATCGTGGGAATGGAGGTTGTTTGTAACTCCGAAATGTTTGTAACTCTGAACAAAATGTTATGGTTGTTCTTTCAAAAGTTTACAACTGAATATTAACTTTAATTAATTTAATACAGCTTTGAAACTTTACTATGCAGAAGAAAAATGCTGCTTTCCCTTTTTTTTTAAGTAGTTTACGTTTAATACAGTACTGTACTATATTTGCTTTTTTTTTTTGGTCTCTGCTGCTGCCTGTTTCCAAATGAGCTGTATGGTTGACTGGTCAGTTCATAACTGAGGGAAAATCTGGTTAGTTCCATTGGTGCGTGTAAGAAATACACTAGCATATCTCCTTAACGAAGCTTTAAAAAGTACATGACTCAGCAGAATTGATCAGAAAACTAAGAACAATTACAGAATGCAAACAGGGACAGATTCTGGCCAACATCACACCTCAGTAAATCCATCATAACTTAGTTATTTCACTGGAACTAATGTGCATTTACACAACTGTAACGGATCAGATTCTGGCTCATAGGGAATAGCTATGTACAGTTAAATGGCATATTATACAATCACTTGTCTGAGCACAAGGACATCTGAATGCTTTCTATTGTTGCTATTAGCAAAATATCTTAATTTTAAACAACTTCAATATCCTAGAAGTTGCATTGCTTGGTTTGAGCAAAAACATTTACATTTAGTGAGGTAAAAGGAGATTTTAGACAGCAGCTTTGTGTTCCTGATGAAGGAAGGAAAAGGTTTTTGTTTTTAACAGGAAGGTGCTAGCCCTTTTGCCTAAGATTTGTGTGTGGAGAGGAAATGGGGGCAGGGGAGGAACTGAGCAGGAATGATTTAAGAACTGCGCAGGATCCTAAATGAATTTTCTGCTTTTAAGCCAAGCCCTGAAGTGTTTACTCGGGGCCTGTAGTTGTGTTAACTTATGGCACACACTTCCTGCCCCCAGCCCTCTCCTCCCTCTTACTCCCCCTGTCATTTCACTACTCCCCACTCACACTGACCCCTAGAGCCTCAGAAATACCTTTGCAGGGTCCCTGGGAAAAGGAGACCAGTGTCACAGAAGTGGATGAGCCCCACTTTGTAGCGTGGGTCTCCCCATGTACACAAAGGTCTCCCTGTGAGGGCACAAACTGACCTTTACAGAGGCAAAATACCTACTCGTGTCATTAGGTGTCTTGTGAGAGTGAGGTTTTCAAGATTTGGCCCTTTGAATACAAGACCCGTAATAGGGGCATCAGCTACTACAATTAAGGATGTTATAAATTAACACAAATTTAGTGAGCAAAACATATTTTAAGTGTGTTTATATTCCCATTTTTCTCCAAGTGTCTGTTGTTAAAGCTCTCATGCAAAAAACCCACTGTCTCTCTAACTTGAAACACCATGCAAGTTGCAGTAAGATACCTATGAAAAACTGGAGTCTAGGAATGTAGGCATCAGAGATGGAAGCCCTTTTGGGATCATCTATTCCATCTTCCATGGGCCAGAGCAGAACTGTTTTTTACTATACACTTTTCAGGACTTTGTCCAATCTATTTTTAAATGCCTCAACCCCTTTCTTTGGGAGACAATTCCTCATGTTACCAAAGTTGTTCGCCTCTTTCAATATAGAAAAATACCGAGCCTAAAATTTCCTTTTCAATTCAACCCTTTACTCCTGTTGTACCCCCTTGAATGACTCTAAATGGGTTATTGATTATTTTCACTCTCAATTCCTGTACTGTACACTGGTCTCCTACCCCTCCCTCCCCCTTAGTTACCACTTAGCAATATTACAGTTTTCTTAATAATAATACCTGGCTCATACATAGCATTTTACATCCATAGATCTCAAAGTGCTCTACAAAGGAGTTAAGTAGCATTGTTCTTATTTTACAGATGAGGGTACAGGAATAGATGGACTGTTGAGCTGATCCAGTTTGTCAATATCTGGTAATGTGGTGCCCAGAACCAAATGTTATTCCAGTTGTGGTTGCACCAGGGCTGTATAGAGAGGGGCCCAGAGGAACATAGGAATTGCCATACTGGATCAGCTCAGCAGTCCATCTTGTCCTGTATCCTGTCTCTGACAGTGACCAGAGCCAGATGCTTCAGAGACTGGCCTGAAAACTCTGCTGTAGGCTGATGTGGAATAAGCTGCCCTTTACATAACTATTAGGTCTCATCTTGAGCTCTAAAGGATTGGCTCAAGCTCTGAAGTACAAGACTTCTTCCTCCCTGTCCACAATGGAAGGCTTAGACATATGCAGTCCCAATTTGCAATGTCTTTTTGTTGTTGCTGTATCATATTTTAAACTCAGGTCTCGCTGCTACATCTTACTCCCCAGGTTACTCCCTCCCACTAAGGAGCTGGGCGTCAGGCTGTAGTTCCCCAGAAGATTAGCTGCATTTTCGAGGCTAAATCGTTTGATTTTCATCTCTCTCTAGATGCACTGATATTATTGCCCTGCCATACCCTAGGCTGAGTTCAGGCTGGATTTAGCACCGTATCTCAGGATGAAAGTCTCACTCATTCCTGTTTTCTGTTTTTCCTTCTCAGAGGCAGATGGGTGATTGGACAGCTGGTGCGCTGTTTCCTGTTTGGATGCCATGAATTCCAGAAAAACACTTTCAGAAACAAGGAGAGGGTACACTGCTGGCAAAGCTTATGCCACTGCACACTCATGGCAGCTCCCACAAATCCTCATTGTTGATGTCAAGCCACCCTTTTGGGCCAACACATGTTCTAAACTTTGTGAAGCCCTGGAAAACTTCTTCTGTCTAGCATGCAGTTTGGCAGGTCCCTGTCGCATCCCATTGCTGAGCCTATATGTGGTACAGAACCAGCACGAGTGCCTCCTTCCCTTTGTGGTGAGTGTGAAACAAGGGATCTTACAGACTTAGGATTTTAAAGGCTGTAACAGATACATGCAGTTTAGCATAGACAATTATGATTAATTAGAAGGTATTATATGTAAAGAAGTTAATCATCCTCTGAATCACTTTTTATGGGTTTCATGGAAGTGAATCTTAAAGGAGGGATTTGAAAGGACAGGGCCTAGTGGACAGATGAAGTTGGCTGCAGCAAGGGCTGGGTTCAATATTTAGGGGCTCCTCTTAACACTACTACACAGACCAGACCAGTCATCTGGGAAAAGTTCACACCAGCCCTGGTGCCTCTAAGAGACAATGTTTCCCCTCTCGCAAGCATTGCATCTGTGTATAACAAAAGAGAAGTTTTATTAAAAGGGAAAGGGAACCAAGCACTTGTTTGGGAAAACACCACAACCACATTCAAAAACATGCCGTCATAGGCAAACACCCATACCAAAGTATATCATGCAGTGGCCTTTGCCTTAGTTTTTCATCTTGGGGCGTGAGCCTTACAAACAAATGTTCCTTTAACATGCCACTGCCCTCCCCCTTTAATGCACCCCACTCCCAGTTGCTGTCCTTGGTCAGTGAAGACCCAGAATTCAGAGGTGTGTTCATGGGAGTTCACCTCCCACCCTGGAGGGTCTGGGGGGAAGGTGTTGCAGCCTTTCACTCTGCATTGCTGCTGCTGCTGCACCATTGTTCACTCCATGGCCCTTGGCCACAGTACCGTCACTTTCTCTGCCACCACCTGCCTCTCTACTGCCACCTCTTTAGGTCCTACCCCTTAACCCAGTTCTCCGTGATTTCAGCAATTAGTGAAAGAGACTGCTGTGAGGTTCCACTGAAACACTGCCCCACACTAGGCTTAGCACTTAGGCCTGGTCTACACTCGGGGGCGGGGCTGTCGATGCAAAATACGTGTCGATGTATCTTATTCCGACTTACCTCCCGTCCTCACGGCGCGGGATCGATGGCCGCGGCTCCCCTGTCGACTCCGCTACTGCCGCTCGCTCTGGTGGAGTTCCGGAGTTGACGGGGAGCGCATTCGGGGATCAATATATCGCGTCTCGCAAGACGTGATATATCGATCCCCGATAAATTGATCGCTACCCACCGATACAGCGGATAGTCTGGACGTACCCTTAGACCTGGTTATCAATGGTTTCAGCTCTAGTGATGACCTGCAAAAACAAATGACTCAGTTGATTCTAATCAGCTCTGCCTTTAAACAGTGGAGAGGGATGGAGTTAAATTGTGTCTAGGGCCTGGTCTACACTATGCGTTTAAACCGGTTTAAGGAGCGTAAAACCGATTTAACGCCACACCCGTCCACACTAAGAGGCCCTTTATATCGATATAAAGGGCTCTTTAAACCGGTTTCTGTACTCCTCCCTAACGAGAGGAGTAGCGCTAGTATCGGAATTACCATATCGGATTAGGGTTAGTGTGGCCGCAGATCGACAGTATTGGCCTCCGGGTGGTATCCCACAGTGCACCACTGACCGCTCTGGACAGCAGTCTGAACTCGGATGCAGTGGCCAGGTAGACAGGAAAAGCCCCGCGAACTTTTGAATATTTCCTGTTTACCCAGCGTGGAGCTCCGATCAGCACGGGTGGCGCTGCAGTCCGAAATCAAAATAAAAAAAGAGCTCCAGCATGGACCATGCGGATGTGATCGCAGTAAGGGCAGGCAAATCTGTTCTATCAGCGCTCCATTACAGAAGACGAAATTCAAAATCATTTTTAAAAAATCTCCACACAGACGCCATAGCAGGGACTCAGCGCACTGCTGCGTGACAAGCGTAACGGAAAGCCAAAGAATCAAATGGACGCTCATGGAGGGGGGACTGGAGCGGGAACTGGAGGACTCAAGCAATCCCACAGTGCCTGCAGTCTCCGAAAAGCATTTGCATTCTTGGCTGAGCTCCAAATGCTTCTAGGGTCAAACACAGTGTCCGCGGTGGTTCAGGGCATCGTTCGGCAATTTATGCACCCCCCCCACCCACCCCCAGAAGTGAAAGGGAAAACAATCTTCTCTTGACTCTTTTACATGTCACCCTATCTTTACTGAATGCTGCAGATAGACGCAATGCTGCAGCAGTCAACACCAACATCCTTGCTCCCCCTCCCCCCCGCCATGGGTGGCTGATGGTACAATATGACTGATATCCATCGTCATCATCAGCCTATTGGCACATGGGGCAGTGCAAAAGGACTGGTAACCATGCCGACTAGCATTCAGTGAGGTCTATCATGGGCACCTGTGTAAAAAGCTCCTGATTTTTCTTGGTAGATGGTGCAGTATGGCTGATAACTGTCTTCATCATAGCAACAGGGGGCTGAGCTCCATCAGCCCCCGCCCTTCATGTGTAAAGAACAGATTCAGTTGTCCCTGGACTAGCAGCGGGATGCTGGGCTCCTCTCCTCCACACTGCTTAATGTCCTGTCTGGACTATCATAGCAGCTGGAGGCTGCCTTCCACTCATTTCTCACTAACGAGTCACTGTGTCTTATTCCTGCATTCTTTATTACTTCATCACACAAGTGAGGGGACACTGCTACGGTAGCCCAGGAAGGCCGGGGGAAGAATGGAATCAACAGGTGGGGTTGTTGCAGGAGCACCCCCTGTGAATGGCATGCAGCTCATAATTTCTGCTGGATCTGACACAGAGCAGCTGTGCTCTCTGGTTCTATGATACAGTGGTTCTCTAGTACACTTGCCCATATTCTAGGCAGGACTGATTCTATTTGATACCAAAAAGGAGGGATTGACTCAGGGAGTCATTCCCAATTTTGGCTTTTGTGCCCCTGGCTGATCTCAGCCAGGGGCACTTATGACAGCAGCAAATGGTGCAGTGCAAAAGGACTGGTAACCATGATCATCTTATTACCAATTTATGGTATGGTAGATGGTACAGTATGGCTGGTAACCATCTCTGCTGTCATGCAAAAGCAAAAGCATGCTGCTGTGTAGCGCTGCTGAATCGCCTCTGTCAGTGGCATCTAGTACACATACGGTGACAGTCACAAAAGGCAAAACAGGCTCCATGATTGCCATGCTATGGCATCTGCCAGGGGCAATCCAGGGAAAAAAGGCGCGAAATGCTTGTCTGCCGTTGCTTTCCCAGAGGAAGGAGTGACTGACGACATTTACCCAGAACCACCTGCGACAATGATTTTTGCCCCATCAGGCACTGGGATCTCAACCCGGAAATTCCAAGGGGCGGGGGAGGCTGCGGTAACTGTGGGATAGCTACGGAATAGCTACCCACAGTGCAACGCACCAGAAGTCGACGCTAGCCTTGGACCGTGGACGCACACCACCGATTTAATGTGTTTAGTGTGGCCGCGCGCACTCGATTTTATACAATCTGTTTTGCTAAACCGGTTTATGTAAAATCGGAATAATCCCGTAGTGTAGACGTACCCTATGACTCTTAGGCAGAGCACACACCACCAGGTATAAACACCTGTCCCTTTTTCCACTGGGATTTGGTCTCCCTTCCCTGCTTAGTAAGTGAGGGTGAACCCCTCTATCAGGACAGGCTAAACCCAGTTCTGCTGCCCTTTACTAGTACAATAAGGATAACAACATTTCATTACCCCTCCATTCATATATCTAGCGCTATAGCGGCGCCACTCCAGGGGGCGCCCAGCCGGCCCGCCGGTGTTGCTAGGGTAAAAATCTTCCGAAGAGCCGTGCACGCGCGGCGCGCACACCTAACTGGAATGCATAGGAGCAATCACTCGAAGAAGAACTGTCATATGTAAGCTATAATTCAAATCAGCTTCTGTATCAGATGACTGGAGTGCACATTTTTTAAAAAGACTCCAGAGTCGATCCTGGCAATTACAGGTTGGTAAGCCTGACTTCAGTACCAGGTAAATTGGTTGAAACTATAGTAAACAGCAGAATTATCAGACAGATAGATAAAGATGGTATGTTAGGGCAGGTCTACATTATGGGGGAAAATCGATATAAGATACGTAACTTCAGCTACGTGAATAACGTAGCTGAAGTCAAAGTATCTGATATCGAATTACTTACCGTCCTCACGGTGCGGGATCGACGTCCGCGGCTCCCCATGTCGACTCCACTACCGCCGTTCGCGTTGGTGGAGTTACGGAGTCGACATGAGCGCGTTCGGGGATCGATATATCGTGTCTAGATGAAATCCCCGAGAAATCGATTGCTACCCGCCGATACGGCGGGTAGTGAAGACGTACCCTTAGGGAAGAGCCAGCATGGTTTTGTAAATGGAAATCATGCCTCACCAATCTATTAGAATTATCTGAGGGTGTCAACAAGCATGTGGACAAGGGTGATTCAGTGGACATAGTGTACTTGGACTTTCAGAAAGCCTTTGATACGGTCCCACACCAAAGTCTCTTAAGCAGAGTGAGCTGCCATGGGCTAAAAGGGGAGATCAGTAACTGGTTAAAAGAAAGAAAACGAAGAACAGGAATAAATGGTCAGTTTTCAGAATGGAGAGAGGTAAATAGCAGGGTCCTCCAAGCATCTGTACTGGGACCAGAGCTGTTCAACATATTCATAAATAATCTGGGAAAGGGGGAGAACAGTAAATTGGCACAATTTCCAGATGATACAAAACTACTCAAGATAGTTAAGTCCAAAGCTGAATGCAAGACTTACATAGAGATCTCACTACACTGAATGACTGGGCAACAAAATGGCTGGTGAAATTCAGTGTTGATAAGTGCAAAGTAATGCACATTGGAAAACATAATCCCTACTATACATACAAAATGATGGGTTATAAATTAGCTGTTAGCCCTCAAGAAGGATTTTGGAGTCATCGTGGATAGTTAAGAACATAAGAACGGCCATATTGGGTCAGACCAATGGCTCATCTAGCCCAGTATCCTGTCGTCCAACAGTGGCCAATGCCAGATGCCCCAGAGGGAATTAACAGAACAGAGAATCATCAAGTAATCCATTCCTTGTCACCCATTCCCAACTTCTGGCAAACAGAGGCTAGGGACACCATCCCTGCCCATCCTGGCTAATAGCTATTGATGGACCTATCCTCCATGAAAACATCTGCTCAACCTGCAACAGCAGTCAAAACAAGCTAACAGAAAGTTAGGAATCATTAGGAAAAGGATAGATAAAACAGAAAATACCATAATTCCACCATATAAATCCATTGTATGCCCCAACCTTGAATACTGCATACAGTTCTGTTGCCTCATCTCAGAAAAGATGTATTAGAATTGGAAAAAAATTCTAGGTAATAATTGGAGATATACCAATCTCCTAGAACTGGAAGGGACCTTGAAAGGTCATTGAGTCCAGCCCCCTGCCTTCACTAGCAGGACCAATTTTTGCCCCAGATCCCTAAGTGGCCTCCTCAAGGATTGAGCTCACAACCCTGGGTTTAGCAGGCCAATGCTCAAACCACTGAGCTATCCCTCCCCCCGAAAAAGGTGCAGAGAAGGGCAAAAAAAGTGATTAGAGGTATGGAGGCATTCCATGTAAGGAGAGATTAAAAAGACAGTTCATTTTAGAAAAAAGATAACTGGGGATGGGGAGGGAATATGATAGAGAAAGTAAGTGTTATTTACTGCTTACATATCACAAGAACTAGGGGTCATCCTATGAAATTAATAGGCAGCCAGTTTAACACAAACAGAACTACGTTTTCCACACAATGCACACTCTGTGGACCTCATTACCAGAGGATGTTGTGAATGCCAAAAGTATAACTGGGTCAAAAATAATTAGATAAGTTCATGGAGTTTAGGTCCATTAATGGCTATTAGCCAGGATGGATAGGGACACAACCTTGTATCTTTAAATCACCAACTGCCAGAAGCTGGGACTGGACAACAGGGGATGGATCACTCAAAACTACCCTGTTCTGTTCATTCCCTCTGAAGCATCTGGCATCGGCCACTGTCAGAGACAAGATAGTGGGCTAGAGGGACCATTGGTCTGAACCAGTATGACCATTCTAACTTCCCATCTAACTTGCAGAGAGTTCGCTTCCAGGTTCTTTTTACTGCCTCTGCCTCATTTAGCTTTCCTCCGCTACAGTTAGGGGAATACACTAATGCTTTCCATTAGTGCTGCTTCCTTTATTTAGGAAACAAGTATTGTGTTGGGATAGGGTACCCTTTAAACATGGTATTGTGGACCTAAATGTGGAATTGTGCATTCATAAATGTCTTTAATCCAATTAGAAAATGATTATGCCAAGCAGGTCAAAGACTCAAGTCTCCCAATAAGAACAACAGAAGATTGGGGACAAATACAATGCTATTTTGTTTGATTTGGAGCTTTGGGATTAGGAACTAATCCAGTGTTCATTCTAGGTATTCACTAGTCTGGGCCCACTAACTCAAAGCTGCACAACGTTACAGATTAAAGCCCCTAGCACATTAATTGCAGTTTAACATAATTTACTTTACAAGAGAAGGTCTTTGGAGTGAGCGCATAAAGCTTTGATCTGGTTTTTAACAAAACAGAGGTTAAAAAAAATAATTTCTAACAGAGTTTCTCAAACTAGGGCCTGCAGAGGCTTACTGGGACTCTCCAAATTCCTGGATCGCCCTCTAAAATGTGTCTATAGTAAAAACCTATCAAAAGCTTTTCTAAAGTCAAGGAATAACATGTCCACAGCTTTCCCCTGATCCACAGAGCCAGTTATCTCCTCATAGAAGGCAATTAGGTTAGTCAGGCATGACTTGCCCTTGGTGAATCCATGCTGACTGTTCCTGATCACTTTCCTCTCCTCAAAGTGCTTGAATAGCATCAGAATCTAGCTCTACATTTAATGTTAATGGTCTTTAGCTTCAGAAAGCTGGAGAAGCACTTTATTATTGTTCTAGATACTACTCAGTCCTGCCATGAGTGCAGGGGACTGGACTAGATGATCTCTTGAGGTCCCTTCCAGTCCTATGATTCTATGATTGTCCCTGACTCCACAGTGGCTTCCAAAACAGATTGCTATTTGGTTCCATGGGCTAATGGAGACTGAAGGCCAAATTCAAAAGTGAGTCTAGGAGTTTAATGTACATTTAGCAGCAATTTAGACATACTATGGGCCAGATATTACTACAATTCACTTACTGGGTATGTCTATGGTAGAGACTTTGTTCCTATTGTAGTTTAATTGACATATTTGTAAATGCTGATCTAGACATTCCACAAACTCTAGGACTCCCTACTAGGATTGACCTCAACCAGCTATATCTAGACAAAAGTTGTTAACCTCTGTCTACATTAGGAAAAGGTCATGATTCGGTACATGTGTTAGATACCCTTGAACATGGGTGGCACGTATAATAGGCTGGGGAAGGCTGTGCCTCCCCAAAGAGCCTTGCGTGGTCCTTCCCCAAGGCTGCCTCCTGCAGCTAGTTGGCCCCAACCCAGGCAGGCTGCTCCTCTTCCAGGAAGCCATGCGCCAGGTGCTCTGGGGCTGGGGACACTTGGGCGACCTGGGGCTGTGGGGGTAGGGGGCTGTAGGCTTCAGGGGAGAAGAGGGTGTTAGGGGTGGGCTGGGCTGGGAGCTAGCTCCTCGAACCCATGGTTTACTCACCACCCTGAATGGATACACACAACGTATAAAATGCCTATAATCTTGGTAACTAAGTATCGTATCCTTACATATCACCTGTACGTGAGCCAAAACACAAGCAGTTGTAGTGGGATGCAGCTGCACTAGTGATTTGTGCCTCTGGAGCTATATGGATCGACAGACTGATTTAGACAAGTGGTCTATCTAGTCCACTATCCTGTTTACTGCAGTAGCCACTACCAGCTGCTCCAAGGAAGGTTCAGGAAATTCCACAGTGGTCAGTTAGGCATGGAATAACCTGCCCACAGGGGAAAAAACAGACAAAAAACTTCCTCCCAGCCCCTAATTGACTCATGTCCTGAAGCAAGAGGGTTTATAGTCCTCCCAAAACTCTTGTTCTTTTAAAAATCTTTACAATAACAACTTTGGATAGTCTTGTGATCCATATCACTGTCCAATCCTTTTTGAACCCTGTAATCTTGGGGCAATGTGTTCTACAACCAAACTGCAACGTGTGAAAAATAATTGTTATTGGATTGTAAATGTCCTCTCTTTAATTTAATTGAATACTGTTTTGCAGCAAGTAAAAGGGAGCTTTCCTCGGCTTCAGACCTGCATTTCAGAACTTCGCTCCTTACCAAGAGAAGGCTCTTTCCAACAAAAGGGAGACAGAGTGATGCAGGCTGTGCAGGATGGGCTCCAGCAGTTTAAACAGTACACCAGACATATGCTAGCAGGAGGCTCAGTGAACAGTTCTGTTGAGGTAAGGAGAGTTCTGGGGAGATAGTAATAACCATCAAGTGCAGTCCATCCGTATATTTCAGGTGTCAGTCACTGTGGTAGCTAAGTATCAGAGGGGTAGCCGTGTTAGTCTAGATCTGTAAAAAGCAGCAAAGAGTCCTGTGGAACCTTATAGACTAACAGACATATTGGAGTATGTGGTAGCTAAGCATCATGAGAGGAAGTAAGTAGCATAAAACAATTCCAAAAAAGAGGAACCCCATAGCTTGCTCTGCAGGATGCCCAAGATCTCATGTCACATACAGATTCAAGTCACTCATGGAATATGGCCCTAGCTGTAAGAGGGAAGACAACTTGATGACAAGCATTAGCTGATTATTTTAACTTCCCATTTTGTACACTGTTAATCTCCAAGACTGGATATTATTTAAAGTTGATTTTATTTCTTATGAGAACATAGTGAAACTCACTGCATACAAGATACTTTTTTATATGACTTCCCTGCCGGCCTACACTTACATTCTAGGATCATGTTCTGCCTATATTCCCTGGATGGAATTTCCACTAATGTCAATGGGACATTTGTGCAAAGATCCTAGTTGTGGCTTAAAGTATGTTCACAGTTCATTAAAACATCAATTCAAATGGAAAAGCATTTTATTGTGGGATTAGTTGGCACAGTAGCAAAGAACAGGAAAAGCCTACAAAAAGATCATTATCTTAGCACAATCTTTAAATCAATTTTCAGTACAAAAAGCAAATAGGATCAGTATTTGGAAAACAGAGAAACTTTATAGTCAGCATTTAATTCTCTCAGCAGCAGCTTGAGACTTCTGTAGGAATCCGTGTCCCATGCACCCAAACTCAGATCATCTACCATTTTGCATCTTTTCTGTCCCCTCTTATTCATTGCCTCTCTAACGTAAACTGACCCAGTCTTTTCACTCTCTCACTATATGGAAGATTGTTGAAGCATCTAAACATAATCTCCCATCTCTGAATCCCTTCTATTTCTGTTATATTCTTTTTGAGATGCAGTCACCAGAACTGAACACATGATCCAAGCAGAGGCTATCCCATTAATTTATATAATGGCATTGTAAATATTATTTCTCTAATAATGCCATATAATATACATTTTTTTCTATCCTTAGATGCAGATGTGTAGGTTGTTTTTCATTCTTACATAATTTTGCTTTCTTCCCCCTCCTACTTTCCCACCCACCCACCCCCATTTGGTGGTGAGATGGTAACGGGATTTGGTGGGGAGGAGGGGAATAAGTGATGGGTTTTAATTTCTGACCATTGGGGTGATTCTGATTTGAGGTGTTTATTTCAGAGTTGGAGGGCAATAGAGAGTAGGTGTAATTCAGGGGATGATACAATTACCTTCTCTAATTAATTTAACTGCAAATACATGCACAGCACAATCTTCCATTGCTGCAGCTGAGGGAATGGGACAGTTAACTACAATATTAAATGATCTACAGATGTAGGTGGCATATATTCCACTAGATTTTTCCTGTTCCTCTGGTTTGTTAAAATTAGTCCATAATGTGTTGTGCAAGCATACATTACTGTGCAATTTTCACAGAGGATTTCTGGTTTCTGTTTTTCTGGAATAGACCATAGTACAAAAGGCTATCCATGTGTATAAGACTGTAAAAGGACTGTGGCCTAAGTTTTCAAAAGTAATTATTGACTGTGTCTCAGTTTTTGAATGCCCAACTTGAGACATCTGAAAAAGACCTAATTTTCAGAGGGCAGGTGCTCAGTACTTCTGAAAATCAGGTTCTTTTTCATAAATTCAGAGATTATAAAACCAGAAAGGATCTCTTGTCTGACTTCCTGCATAACAGACCATGGACTTGATTTCACCAAGTGATTCCTGCTTCAAACGACATTTAGAAAGATATCCGGGGTTGGTTTAAACACCTCGTGACGAGGAATCCACCAGACCCCAACACAAATTGTTCTAATAGATAATTCCCCTCACTGTTCAATTTAACTTTATTTCTACTCTGAATTTTCCTAGCTTCAGCTTCCAGGGATTTGATCTTGTTCTGCCTTTGTCTACTAGATTATAGAGCCCTCTATTTTTAAGGTATCTCAAGTTAACACCCAAAAATCACTATTCACTTGAAAAGTTAAGCTTGTATTTTTAGAGGTCAATAGCAGCGACGCCTATATTAAGATTGTGTAATGCTGACAAACCCTTGTTGTTAGGGGGTGGGATTGAACCTGGGACCTTGAGAGCTAAATGCAGGAGCCTCTACTGCAGGGGTTCTCAAACTGGGGGTCAGGACCCTTCAGGGGGTTGCAAGGTTATTACATGGGGTGTTGTGAGCTGTCAGCCTCCAGCTTTGCCTCCAGCATTTATAATGGTGTTAAATATATTAAAAAGTAGTTTTAATTTATAAGGGGGGTCGTACTCAGAGGCTTGCTATGTGAAAGGGGTCACCAGTAAAAAAGTTTGAGAGCCACTGCTCTACTGCATGTGCTAAAAGCCAGCTGCCTCTTAGCTAAGCCTGTAGAGCAGATTCATTCATCTCTAAGTGGTCTCAGTGCCGCTAGAGGGGATAGAACATCACACTCAGGAGGTATGTGGGTTACAGTTGCATATAAACCTTCCATTGTAACCTAACTTTTAATTTTGTCTCAGTTTGGCAAACTAACTGTTTAGGCTAAAATAGACTAGGTTTCAGCTCTAGCTCAGATTGTTTTTTTATTATTATTATTTTTCAACCATTAGAGCAAAAACAATTAATCTGTTTCCAAGAACAAGGCTAGTGAAAAACAGGTAGTTTTGCCAATGGCAACAAAATTTTCTACCATTTACTGGAACAGCTCCAGCATCTCCATGGGTTGGTGTATGGATCTCAAATAGTGAGATAAGACTGGGGCCAGAGGGATGGACTTTGAATCCTCATAAAAGTCCATCCAGATATGTCCATAATCCTTTGGGGGTACGTGGGGGAGGGAGAAGGAGGCAGGAGAGAATCGCTATTTGCTAGCGGAGGACTGCCCACTGAGAACCAAAGGGGACTTGTGATGGGGTGCACCACTCACCGCTTGGCTGGCGCCTCCTCCTGCTCACTATAGGGATTAGCTCTTGAGGCCAACACCCCTTCCCATGGTCACATGCCATTACACCTTCTCTCTCCCAGGTCTGCATCTCCTCTCTCATCCCAGGACCTGCAGCATCTTCTTCATGACTCAGCCTTCTGGCCAGGTCACTCAGCATTCCTCCTTCCAGGGTATATCAAAGTGTTTCCTTCAGCAGTCTTCCCATTCACTGCCTCAGGTACCACTCCTTCAGTGACTGGTTGGGGAACCCAGGCCCACCCTCTACTGCGGGTTCACAGAATCATAAAAGGTTAGGGTTGGAAGGGACCTCAGGAGGCCATCAAGTCCAACCCCCTGCTCAAAGCAGGACCAACCTCAACTAAATCATCCCAACCATGGATTTATCAAGCCAGGCCTTAAAAACCTCTAAGGAAGGAGATTCCACCACCTCCCTAGGTAACCCATTCCAGTGCTTCGCCACCCTCCTAGTGAAATAGTGTTT
Organism: Mauremys mutica; assembly: GCF_020497125.1. Lineage (NCBI taxonomy): Eukaryota > Metazoa > Chordata > Testudines > Geoemydidae > Mauremys > Mauremys mutica. Next base: position 143,143,301 of record NC_059076.1, read on the forward strand.
CCTAATATCCAACCTAGACCTCCCCCACTGCAACTTGAGACCATTGCTTCTTCTTCGAGTGATTGCTCATATGCATTCCAGTTAGGTGTGCGCGCGCCGCGTGCACGCTCGTCAGAAGATTTTTACCCTAGCAACACTCGGTGGGTCGGCTGGGCGCCCCCTGGAGTGGCGCCGCTATAGCGCTAGATATATACCCCTGCCGACCCATCCACTCCTCAGTTCCTTCTTACCGCCCGTGACGGTCGTTGGAACAGTGGAGTGCGGCACTGCTAACCTCCATAGCCCTAGCTTCTCACTTGTTTCTCTACATAGTTGTTGTATATAGTTCGTTAAATATAGTTAGATTTAGTTTACTAGTTTGTGTAGTTAGCATATAGTTACTCAGGGAAATTGGGGGGGGCTAGCCCCTTCTCTTTCCCCCAACCCGGTGCGGGCCCATGCCCAAGGCACCGGGATTTAAGCCATGCTCGGCCTGCCAAAACCCGATGCCGATTGGAGACCCTCACGATTCGTGTCTGCGGTGCTTAGGAGAGTCTCACCTTCCCGATAAGTGCCGCATTTGCAAGTCCTTCAAGCCAAGGACAAAAAAGGAGCGGGACTTTCGTTTGAAGCAGCTCCTAATGGAGTCGGCACTTAGCCCTGCGGCGCCGGCTCCGGCCGCCCCGCAGTCAGCTTCGGTGCGGAGCGCGCCAGCAGTTCCCGTACGTTCCGGTACTGAGGTCCAGCGGAAGCAGCAGCCGGCACCGGCCCCCCGGCACCGTTCCCTCTCTCCGTCAGGAAAACGCAAGGCGGCACCGACCTCCTCCAAGAAGGTCTCTGCACCTGGACCTGTCACCCGACCCCCGGTTCCGGCACCGGCAGCTCCGGCGCTGGCACCGACAGCGCAACAACCGAGCGCTGTGCCGTTGACTCCGGCACCACAAGGGCCATCGAGTCCGGTACCACCTTGCTCCCCGGTGCACACCACGGTTGAGCTCGCTCTCCCGTCGACGCCTGAGACGCCATTTTTCGACGGCGAGAGAGCTTATAGCCTTGACAGAGCCAACGCATTCTCAACCCCCGGCACCGCCAGTGCGGGTTGTTAAATCAGCAGGCAAGCCGGCTATAATGAGGCCTCCTTCCCTTGACCAGCAGGACAGACATTATTCCAGGTCCTGGTCCCGGAGGCGTTCCCATTCACGCCGCTCCAGATCTCGACACCGCTCGCAGTCCCGGTACCGCTCTCCATCGCAGTACCGGTCGTACTCGTGGAGACGATCCCGGTCCCGGTCTCCAGACAGGCGCTATCGGCACCGATCCGGCTCTTGGTACCGCTCCCGGTACCGGTCCTCTCGCAGCCGTTCCCACCGTCGGGACTCGAGATCCCGGTCGACCTCCCGGCACCGGCACGGTAGATGGTCCCGGTCTCATTCCCGGCACCGTGAAGAGCGGCACCGATCCCCAGCACCGTCCAGGGACAGAACGGCGGTGTCGGCGGCGCAGTTGCATAGTCTCTCGGCACCGCCTTGGCCTTCGAGACAGCCATCCGTCTCCTCCCAGGCCGATAGTGCAGCTGACCAGCACACCGAGCCTCAAGGCCAAGACCAAGGTCCTCCTCAATGGGCCTTCTGGACTCCGTGGGCGTACCATGAGGCGCAAGGAGCCCCCTTTGCCACTCAGCACTCCAGGCCCTCCGACCACTGAGCACCTGAGGCCACGGTCAGCAGACCTCCTCCCACAGCCATGGAAGAGGGGCCGCTGACGTCCGTTGATGCTGAGCATCCTCCTGTCGAAGAGGCCCCACAGCAGCTAGCTGAGCCTCCGCAGGACACTGAGCCTGTCATCCTCTTCCTCCCCGGATGAGGCGGTGGCAGGGGCGTCCACCTCGGGACCTCCTCCGATTGACCTTCGGGCCCATCAGGACTTGTTCTTCTTTGAGTGATTGCTCCTATGCATTCCAGTCAGGTGTGCGCACCGCGCGTGCACGGCTCTTCGGAACATTTTTACCCTAGCAACTCCGGCGGGCCGGCTGGGCGCCCCCTGGAGTGGCGCCGCTATGGCGCTGGATATATACCCCAGCCGGCCCGTCCGCTCCTCAGTTCCTTCTTACCGCCCGTGACGGCCAGTTGGAACAGTGGAGTGCTCTTTTACCTCCACAGCCCTAGGACGGATCACCTCCTCTATGCCTTCCCTCCGTTCCCGCTCGTACACCGAGTGCTACTGAAGCTTCGGAGGGACAGGGCCCATGTCATACTCGTCGCTCCGGCCTGGCCGAGGCAGCACTGGTACACCCTGCTGCTCGAGCTCTCCGTTCGGGATCCCATGCCCCTCCCGTTATGGCCGGACCTCATCACGCAGGACTTCGGCAGGTTCTGTCACCCGAACCTACAGTCCCTCCATCTTACAGCTTGGTACCTGCGTGGCTGACCCACGCAGAGAGGGACTGTTCGGCGGCAGTGCAGCAAGTCCTGCTAGAGAGCAGAAAGCCTTCCACTCGCTCCACCTACCTTGCGAAATGGAAGCGTTTCGCGCTCTGGTGTGATCAACGAGGCCTCAATCCCTTCGTAGTCCCTATCCCTACCATCCTGGACTACCTCTGGTACCTTAAGGAGCAAGGTCTTGTGGTCTCCTCCTTGAAGGTGCACCTGGCAGCCGTGTCCGCCTTTCGTCCATCCATGGGAGGTCGTTCCATCTTCTCCAACCAGATGGTTTCCCGCTTCCTTAAAGGCCTGGACCGCTTGTACCCGCCGGTGCGGCGTCCTGCCCCGACCTGGGATTTAAACCTCGTTCTGGCCAAGCTTATGGGACTGCCCTTCGAGCCTCTGGCCACGTGCTCTCTGCTCTACCTCTCCTGGAAGACAGCCTTCCTCGTCGCAATTACATCAGCAAGACGAGTCTCCGAGCTCCGTGCCCTAACGGTTAGTCCACCATACACCGTCTTCCATGGAGACAAGGTGCAGCTTCGACCACACCCGGCCTTGCTCCCTAAGGTGGTATCGGCCTTTCACCTTAATCAGGAGATCTTCCTTCCGGTCTTCTTCCCGAAGCCGCACGCCTCACCTCATGAGCAACAGCTTCACACCCTGGACGTCCGCAGGGCCCTCGCTTTTTATATCGAGCGGACAAAGCCCTTCCGGCGTTCGACCCAGCTGTTTGTAGCGGTCGCCGATCGCATGAAAGGCGAGCCGGTCTCCTCGCAGCGGATTTCCTCCTGGGTGACGGCATGTATTCGGACATGCTACGAGTTTGTTCGCGTGCCATCATGTCGCCTGACCGCTCACTCGACGAGAGCGCATGCCTCGTCGGCCGCCTTCCTTGCCCATGTCCCCATCCAGGACATTTGTAGAGCGGCCACCTGGTCTTCTGTCCACACCTTCGCTTCCCACTACGCGTTGGTGCAGCAATCCAGAGACGATGCAGCCTTCGGCTCCGCAGTCTTACACTCTGCCACGTCTCACTCCGACCCTACCGCCTAGGTAAGGCTTGGGAATCACCTGACTGGAATGCATAGGAGCAATCACTCGAAGAAGAAAAGACGGTTACTCACCGTAGTAACTGTTGTTCTTCGAGATGTGTTGCTCCTATCCATTCCAGACCCGCCCTCCTTCCCCACTGTCGGAGAAGCCAGCAAGAAGGAACTGAGGAGCGGATGGGCCGGCTGGGGTATATATCCAGCGCCATAGCGGCGCCACTCCAGGGGGCGCCCAGCCGGCCCGCCGGAGTTGCTAGGGTAAAAATGTTCTGAAGAGCCGTGCACGCGCGGCGCGCACACCTGACTGGAATGGATAGGAGCAACACATCTTGAACAACACCAGTTACTACGGTGAGTAACCGTCTTTTGCGGTGGGTGGCCCAGAACATAAACCTGCCAATTGAGGAGGTGCCGGAGGATGACGACCCAGTCGTCAATATAATCTCGGCGGATGCGCCTCTTCGAGTGGCCCTGCCGTTTATCCGAACTATCCAGCGGAATGCGGATACCATTTGGCAGTCTCTGGCTTCCATCCCTCCGACCGCCCGAGGAGTGGAAAGGAAGTACATGGTCCCGTCCAAGGGCTATGAGTACCTCTATACTCACCCTGCTCCATGCTCATTGGTGGTCCAATCGGTTAACGACCGTGAACACCATGGCCAACAAGCGCCGGCGCCTAAGTCTAAGGAGGCGCGGTGCATGGACCTTTTGGGCTGCAAGGTCTACTCTGCCGGTGGCCTTCAGTTACGAGTTGCCAACCAACTGGCTCTCCTGAGCAGATACACCTTTAACACCTTGGTGTCTCTGTCAAAATTCTCCGAGCTTGTGCCACAGGGGTCCCGTCCTGAGTTCACGGCTCTGGTGGAAGAGGGTAAGAAAGCATCCCGGTCAGCCCTCCAAGCCTCTCTGGACTCAGCAGATTCGGGAGCCAGGACCCTGGCCTCTGGGGTAAGCATGAGGCGCATTTCTTGGCTTCAGGCCTCAACGCTGCCGCCGGAAGTCCAACAAACAATTCAGGACTTGCCCTTTGACGACCAGGGTCTCTTCTCCGAGAAGACCGACTCAAGGCTGCAGACCCTTAAGGATGGTCGCGTCATGATCCGCTCCCTGGGCATGCAAACCCCGGTTACCCAGAGGAGGTCCTTCCGGCCACAACCATACCGCCCATACAACCAGCCCAGGCTGCGGCCGGATAATAGGCGCCGGGGCAGAGTGAACCGGCGCAGACAGTCAGGCAATCAGGGGAACCAGTCCCAACCACCCTCGAAGTCTGCTTCAGGGCCTAAACAGAACTTTTGATGGGACGCCCGAGGACGGCCCACCAGTTTCATTACCGGATCCTTCCCCGTTGTTTTCCAACCGTCTCTCCCAATTCCTACCGGCTTGGTCCCAGATAACATCAGACAGCTGGGTACTTCGCACGGTGCAATCTGGTTACCGCCTCCAGTTTGCTTCGCCCCCTCCCTCCCACCCTCCCTACCTGTCCCTCTTCAGGGACCCCTCTCACGAGCAAGTCCTCTTGCAAGAGGTCGAGACTCTTGAGTTTGGGTGCCATAGAGGAAGTGCCAGAAGGCATGAGGGGCAGGGGTTTCTACTCCCGCTACTTCCTGATCCCCAAGGCGAAGGGAGGTCTGCATCCAATCCTAGACCTCCGAGAGCTCAACAGATTTCTGGTCAAGCTCAAGTTCCGCATGGTGACCCTGGGGACCATTATTCCCTCCCTGGATCCGGGAGACTGGTTTGCCGCCCTCGATATGAAGGACGCGCATTTCCATATCACCATTTACCCTCCTCATCGACGCTACCTTTGCTTTGTCGTCAACCACCAGCACTACCAGTTCACGGTGCTCCCCTTTGGCCTCTCCACGGCACTGAGGGTCTTCACCAAGTGCATGGCGGTGGTCGCCGCGGCCCTCCGCCGTCGTCGGATACATGTCTACCCATATCTCGACGACTGGCTGGTCCGCAGAACGTCCCAGCAACTCGTAACACAACAAATGTCCGTGATCATAGGGCTGTTTCAAAAGCTAGGCCTTATGATCAACACCGAGAAGTCTACCTTGACTCCAATGCAGAGGATAGAGTTCATCGGCGCAGTCCTGGACTCCAATCTGGCCACGGCCTGCCTCCCTCTGCCTCGACATCAGTCCATGGCTTCCATCATCCGAAGCCTACAGTCCTTCCCGACGACAACGGTGCGCACCTGCCTCAGCCTCCTAGGCCACATGGCGGCGTGCACTTTCGTGACCCTATATGCGAATCTCTGCTTTCGCACCTTTCAAGCTTGGTTAGCGTCGGTTTACCGCCCGCACAGGGACTCTATAGACACGGTGGTCATGATCCCGAGGTCGGCCCTCGAATCGCTCAACTGATGGTTGGACCCAGAGGTGGTGTGTGCCGGGGTCCCGTTCCGCCCCCCTCACCCCTCCGTCACTCTGACTATGGACGCCTCGGCCATGGGGTGGGGTGCGCACCTCGGCAGCCTACACACCCAGGGCCTCTGGTCACCCCGCGAGCTGACCCTGCACATCAACATCAGGGAGCTGCAAACGGTTCGCTTGGCGTGCCAAACCTTTCGCTCCCACCTCCAAGGTCGCTGCGTGTCCGTCTTCACAGACAACACGACAGCGATGTTCTACATAAACAAGCAGGGCGGGGCACGTTCCTCCCTGCTTTGTACGGAAGCGATGCGACTGTGGGACTTCTGCATAGCCCACTCCATACATTTAGTAGCATCGTTTCTCCTGGGAGTACAGAACACGCTGGCGGACCATCTCAGCAGGTCATTCCTCTCCCACGAGTGGTCGATTCGCCCCGATGTTATCCACACAGTTTTCCGGAGGTGGGGCTTTCCCCAAATAGACCTGTTTGCCTCCAAAGAGAACAGGAAATGCCACCAGTTCTGCTCTTACCAGGGATGCTCCCAGGGCTCCCTTTCGGACGCGTTCCTCCTGCCGTGGGCGGATCACCTGCTGTATGCCTTCCCTCCGTTCCCCCTCATACACCGGGTGCTACTCAAGCTCCGGAGGGACAGGGCCCACCTCATTCTCATTGCTCCGGCTTGGCCGAGACAGCACTGGTACACCCTGCTGTTCGACCTCTCAGTGCGGGATCCCATTCCCCTCCTGTTATGGACGGACCTCATAACACAAGACTTCGGCAGGCTTCGCCACCCGGACCTGCAGTCCCTCCACCTTACAGCTTGGCTCCTGCGTGGCTGACCCAAGCGGAGCGTGACTGTTCTGCTGCAGTACAGCAGGTGCTGCTGGAAAGCAGGAAACCCTCCACTCGGTCGACTTACCTCGCCAAGTGGAAGCGTTTCGCACACTGGAGTGATCAGAAGGATATGAACCCTCTCCTGGTGCCTATTCCCAAGATCTTGGACTACCTCTGGTCGCTCAAGGAGCAAGGCCTCGCGGTCTCCTCCTTGAAGGTGCACCTGGCGGCCATTTCTGCCTTTAGGCCCCGCATAGGGGAACGATCCATCTTCTCTAATCAGATGGTTTCCCGCTTCCTTAAGGGGCTAGAACGATTGTACCCACAGGTACGGCGCCCTGCACCTACCTGGGATTTGAACTTGGTTTTAGCCAAGCTTATGGGAGCCCCCTTTGAGCCCTTGGCCACGTGTTCCCTACTATATTTGTCCTGGAAAACGGCCTTCCTTGTCGCTATTACTTCAGCGAGACGAGTTTCTGAGCTTCGTACCCTAACGGCTGACCCTCCGTATACCATCTTCCATAAGGACAAGGTGCAGCTTCGGCCTCACCCCGCCTTCCTCCCTAAGGTGGTGTCGGCTTTCCATGTAAACCAGGACATCTTCCTCCCGGTTTTCTTCCCGAAGCCGCACACATCACGTTGGGAACAACAGCTTCATAGCCTCGACGTGCGTAGGGCCCTCGCTTTTTACATAGAGCGAACGAAACCCTTCTGGCGTTCGCCCCAGCTATTTGTAGCGGTTGCAGATCGCATGAAGGGGAAACCAGTCTCTGCTCAGCGAATTTCGTCCTGGGTGACGTCATGTATCAGGACATGCTACGAGCTTGCTCGGGTTCCAGCTAGCCATCTCACCACTCATTCTACAAGAGCACAAGCCTCCTCTGCCGCCTTCCTGGCCCATGTCCCCATCCAGGACATCTGTCGAGCGGCTACCTGGTCTTCCGTTCACATCTTTTCTTCCCACTACGCATTGGTGCAACAATCCAGAGACGATGCCACTTTTGGCTCAGCAGTCTTACACTCTGCCACGTCTCACTCCGACCCCACCGCCTAGGTAAGGCTTGGGAATCACCTAACTGGAATGCATATGAGCAACACATCTCGAAGAACAACAGTTACAACGGTAAGTAACCGTCTTTTCTTGTTCTGTCATCTGTCACCACTGAGAACAGTCTGGTTCCATCCTCTTTGGAACCCCTCTTCAGGTAGTTGAAGGCTGCTATCAAATCCCACCTCACTCTTCTCTTCTGCAGACTAAATAAGCCCAGTTCCCTCAGACTCTCCTTGTAAGTCATGTGCCCCAGCCACCTAATCATTTTCGTTGCCCTCCGCTGGACTCTCTCCAATTTGTCCATATCCTTTCTGTAGTGGGGGGCGGGGGCAAAACTGGACACAGTACTCTAGATGTGGCCTCACCAGTGCCGAATAGAGGGGAATAATCACTTCCCTCGATCTGCTGGTAATGCTCCTCCTAATGCAGCCCTTAGCCTTCTTGGCAACAAGGGCACACTGTTGACTCATATCCAGCTTCTCGTCCAGTGTAATCAGCAGGTCCTTTTCTGCAGAACTGCCACTTAGCCAGTTGGTCCCCAGTCTATAGCAGTGCATGGGATTTTTCCGTCCTAAGTGCAGGACTCTGCACTTGTCCTTGTTGAACCTCATCAGATTTCTTTTGGCTCAATCCTCTAATTTGTTTAGGTCACTCTGGACCCTATCCCTACCTTCCAGCATATCTACCTCTCCCCCCAGCTTAGTGTCATCCACAAACTTGCTGAGGGTGCAATCCATCCCATCATCCAGATCATTAATGAAGATATTGAACAAAACCGGCCCCAGAACCAACCCCTGGGGCTTCGTTTGATACCGGCTGCCAACTAGACATCAAGCCATTGATCACTACATGTTGAGCCCAATGATCTAGTCAGCTTTCTATCCACCTTATAGTCCATTCATCTAATCCATACTTTTTTAACTTAATGGCAAGAATACTGTGGGATACCGTATCAAAAGCTTTGTTAAAGTCAAGGTTTATCAAGTCCACCACTTTCCCCATATCCACAGAGCCAGTTATCTCATCATAGAAGGCAATCAGACTGGTCAGGCATGACTTGCCCTGTGTGAATCCATGTTGACTGTTCCTGGTCACCTTCCTCTCCTCCAAGTCCTTCAAAGTGGATTCCTTTAGGGCCTGCACCATGATTTTTCCAGGGACTGAGGTGAGGCTGACTGGTCTGTAGTTCCCTGGAGTCTCCTTCCCTTTTTTAAAAGATGGGCACTATATTTGCCTTTTTCCAATGGTCCGGGACCTCCCCCAATTGCCATAAGTTTTCAAAGATAATGGCCAATGGCTCTTCAGTCACATCAGCCAACTTCCTCAGCAACCTCGGATGCATTAGATCTGGACCCATGGACTTGTGCATGTCCAGCTTTTCTAAACAGTCCTTAATCTGTTCTTTCACTACTGAGGGCTGCTCACCTCCTCCTCATAGTGTGCTGTCCAGTGTTGCTAGGTTGCCTCCCCCATTCAGTAAGGGTCCCACACTTTCCCTGACCTTTTTCTTGTTGCTAACATACCTGTAGAAATCCTCCTTGTTACCCTTCACATCCCTTGCTAGCTGCAACTCCAATTGTGCTTTGGCCTTCCTGATTACACCCCTGCATGCTCAAGCAATATGTTTATACTCCTCCCTAGTCATCTGTCCAAGCTTCCACTTCTTGTAAACTTCCTTTTTGTGTTTAAGCTCAACGAAGATTTCTGTTAAGCCAAGCTGGTTGCCTGCCATATTTACTATTCTTTCTGCACGTCGAGATGGTTTGTTCCTGGGTTCCAGCCCAGGGACCCTACAGCACGCAGCCAAGATCTGTTCAGTCTCCAACCTAGCTGCTGGGCTGCTTCCTACCCCCGCACTACCCCCTATCTAGGGTTTTTCAGCCGCTCTACTCCCTCCTCCCAGGGAGCAACCACAGGCTACTTCTCTCTAGAGCCTCCAAACACACCTCCCTTCTCCCAGGAAGTGACAGCAGACTCCTTCCCTGCAGCCCCTTTCCTGCTATCAGCTCCGTAGCTTTATAGAAGCCCTGCCTGTTCTCACACAGGTGAGCTTCCCCTAATTAGGGCTTTCCTCTCAGCCTAATAGATGAATTGGCCCACCTGGCTGCCATTAACCCCTTCAGAGTGAGTGTGGGGTGGACACCCCATCATAGGACTCAGTCACCAACTGGACATGGCCCACCCACCAGAGGGGAGCTGCTCCCTGACTAGCCTCCTGCCAGAAAGCATTTGAGGAATCCTTTGCTCATGTTCTGGCAGCACAGCACTGGCCTTTACCCATCTGTCTCCTCTGGGCAGCAGAAGCAGCAGCTGGAACAAAGGGCAGAGGGGTAAATCAACCCAGCTCTTTCCCAAGAGCTCCTGGCAACTGCTCCTTGCTGACAGTTGACGTGCTGCCCCTAAATGCCATGGAACCTCTCTGAATTCCTCCCCATTCCTAGGAAGCAGCTCCACTTAAAGGGTGTAATAGACTCATAGACTAAGGTCAGAAGGGACCATTAGGATCTTCTAGTCTGACCTTCTGCACAACAGGCCACAGAATCTCACCCACCCACTCCTGTAACAAACCCCTCACCTATGTCTGAGCTACTGAAGTCCTCAACTTGTGGTTTAAACACTTCAAGGTGCACAGAATCCTCCAGGAGGTGACCCATGCCCCACTCTGCAGAGGAAGGCGAAAACTCCCCAGGGCCTCTGCCAATCTGCCCTGGAGGAAAATTCCTTCCCGCCCCCAAATATGGTGATCAGCTAAACCCTGAGCATGTGGGCAAAACTCACCAGCCAGACACCCAGGAAAGAATTCTTTGTAGTAACTCAGATCCCACCCCATTTAGTGTCCCATCACAGGTCATTGGGCATATTTACCGCTAATAGTCAAAGATCAATTAATTGCCAAAATTAGGCTATCCCATTATACCATCCCTTCCATAAACTTATCAAGCTTAGTCTTGAAGCCAGATATGTCTTTTGCCCCCACTACTCCCCTTGGAAGGCTGTTCCAGAGCTTCACTCCTCTGATGGTTTGAAACCTTCGTCTAATTTCAAGTCTAAACTTCCTGATGGCCAGTTTATATCCATTTGTTCTTGTGTCCACATTGGTACTGAGTTTAAATAATTCCTCTCCCTCCCTGGTATTTATCCCTCTGATATATTTATAGAGAGCAATCATATCTCCCCACAGCTGTCTTTTGGTTAAGCTAAACAAGCCAAGCTCTTCAAGTCTCCGTAAGACAGGTTTTCCATTCCTCAGATCATCCTAGTAGCCCTTCTCTGTACCTGTTCCAGTTTGAATTCATCCTTCTTAAACATGGGAGACCAGAACTGCACACAATATTCCAGATGAGGTCTTACCCGTGCCTTGTATTACAGTACTAACACCTCCTTATCTCTACTGGAAATACCTCGCCTGATGCATCCCAAACCCGCATTAGCTTTTTTCACAGCCATATCACATTGGCAGCTCATAGTCATCCTGTGATCAACCAATACTCCGAGGTCCTTCTCCTCCTCTGTTACTTCCAACTGATGCGTCCCCAGTTTATAACAAAAATTCTTGTTATTAATCCCTAAATGCATGACCTTGCACTTTTCACTATTAAATTTTTATCATATTATTATTACTCCCGTTTACAAGGTCATCCAGATCTTCCTGTAGGATAGCCTGGTCCCTCACTGTATTGGCAATGCCTCCCAGCTTCGTGTTATCCTCAAACTTTATTAGCACATTTCCACTTTTTGTGCCAAGGTCAGTAATAAAAAGATTAAATAAGACTGGTCCCAAAACCAATCCCTGAGGAACTCCAATAGTAACCTCCTTCTAGCCTGACAGTTCACCTTTCAGTATGACCCGTTGTATTCTCCCCTTTAACTAGTTCCTTATGCACCTTTCAGTTTTCATATTGATTCCCATCTTTTCCAATTTAGCTAATAATTCCCCATGTGGAACCGAATGAAATGCCTTACCAAAATCGAGGTAAATTAGATACACTGCGTTTCCTTTGTCTAAAAAATCTGTTACCTTCTCAAAGAAGGAGATCAGGTTGGTTTGGCACGATTTACCTTTTGTAAAACCATGTTGTATTTTGTCCCAATTACCATTGACCTCAATGTCCTTAACTACTTTCTCCTTCAAAAATTTTTCCAAGACCTTGCATACTACAGATGTCAAACTGACAGGCTTATAGTTAACCAGATCACTTTTTTTTCCTTTCTTAAAAATAGGAACTATGTTAGCAATTCTCCAGTCATACGGTACAACCCCTGAGTTTACAGATTCATTAAAAATTCTTGCTAATGGGCTTGCAATTTCATGTACCAGTTCCTTTAATATTCTTGGATGAAGATTATCTGGGGCCCTCGATTTAGTCCCATTAAGCTGTCCGAGTTTGGCTTCTACCTCGGATGTGGTAATATCTACCTCCATATCTTCATTCCCATTTGTCATCCTACCATTATCCCTAAGTTCCTCACTAGCTTCATTAAAGACTGAGGCAAAGTATTTGTTTAGATATTGGGCCATGCCTAGATTATCCTTAATCTCCACTCCAGCCTCAGTGTTTAGCAGTCCCACTTCTTCTTTGTTTGTTTTCTTCTTATTTATATGGCTATAGAACCTTTTACTATTGGTTTTAATTCCATCATGACTACTATTCCACCATGTTTCTGTTATCCCTATAATATCTGGTTTCACTTCCTGCACCAATAGTTCTAGTTCCTCCATTCTGTTACCTAGGCTGCTCACATTAGTTTACAGATGTCTTAATTTTTGCTGTTTGGCTTCTCTCGCATTCTTTACCCAATTAGGCACAGACATTCTATCACCACTATCACCTATTAGACTGGTATCTACACTACCCTTCCGGCTTATGTGCTTTCTCCTACCCACTGCTGTATCCTTTCTTTCTGGTTTTCTTCCCTCTCAATGTTAAAATCTGGCATGGACATTACCTGGACATCTCCCAGCTATCTCCCCCAAATTCCTAGTTTAAAGCTCTCTTAATCAATTGTGCCAGCCTCCATCCTAGAATTCTATTTCCCTCCCTACTCAGGTGAAGTCCATCACAAGAGAACAGTCCTCTGTCCATGAATTCTTCTCTATGGCCACACATCCCAAAGCCCTCCTTATAGCACCACTGCCTAAGCTATCTGTTGATCATCATAATCTTGTCACACCTTTATTGCCTTTCTCTAGGAACAAGCAGAATCCCACTGAAGATCACCTGAGCCTCGATTTCTTTAAGCGTCTTCCCCAGTCTGGCATAGTCTCCCTTGATACGTTCCTGCAAGAATATAGCCGTATCATTCATTCCCACCTGAAGGACAATCAGCGGATTCTTTCCCACTCCCGTTAGGATCCTCTTCAGCCTCAGGTCCACATCCCGTATCTTAGCATCAGGCAGACAGCACACCCTTCTGTTCTCTAGATCAACTCTAGTTACAGGCCTGTCTATTCTTCTCAATAAGGAGTCCCCAATCACGTAGACCTGCCTTTTCCTGGTGACGGTGCGATTCTCTGGTCTATCCCCTGCTCCCATTGGCTGCGAGTCCTCTCGATTCCTATTGTCCCTTGCAATCCTCCGCAACCCATCCTGTATCCTCCTGGGGCTTATATTTGGTGTTGTTATCTCCATTGACTCTTCCCCTCTTCCTATAGGACTAGCAGCGCTTCTCTTCTTCCTTGCCCTCTCACCTTCAGCAACCACCTGCTGTGCCCCTTCTTCATTTTCCAACTCTGCAAACCTGTCCCTGAGCTCTATTTCTCCTTCACTGGCCCGTCTTTTCCTCTGCCTGGTTCTCTTAGTCAGATGCTTCCACCGTCCACTTTCCTCACCCAGCAGTCTCCCCTCAGAGTTCTTTGGTCCTGCTTCTATTTGCAAGTCTGAGCTTTTCCCTTCAGCCTCCTCATGTCTTTACTCCATCATCCACTTGAACCCCCTTCTAAACTCAACCAGAGTTTCCACCTGCATTTCCAATCCTTAGATCTTTTCTTCCATCAGCTCTATCAGGCGGCACTTCTTGCAGACAAAACTCTTTTCAGGTACCCGCTCCAGGATCATGTACATGCCGCAGCTTCCACATCCAGTCATCTTCATTGTGTCTTCCACTGTTTGGGTCACTACCACCGCTGCCTCTGCATCTGTCATAGCCTTCCCACCTAAGTCCTGTTAGTCCAAGAAACACAAACCAAACCAAAACACCACCACCCACAGCAACACAAACCCCCAACGAGCACCAAAATACTACCAGACCACTACCAGACCACTCCCTTAACTAGCCTGGCTCCCTTAGTCTTCCCCTCAAACTCCCCTTGCAAACTCCCACTCAAACTCCCCTGTTTACAGCTGTTTGCTGGCTCCTGTGCCACTGCAGCTGTCTGTGCTGCTGCCTGACTGGCTGGCTATCTTTATAGGACCCCTAGTCAGAGAAGCCCCGCCCCCTAATCAGGGCTCAGCTTCTCTCCCGGCACACTCCCCCTACCAGCCTCCACACACACAAATAGAAATGCCTACAAATATCTTCTCCTCCAACAGAACTCCCACTCCCATAGGGTCCTTGGTGGGCTAGGCAGCCTAGTGGTTAGTGCCCACCCAGTGATGGGAGGCAAGGTAGGGAAGCGCAGGCTCACCCACTCCACCAGGCTCCAACCCAGGGCCCTACAAGGATCAGCAGCATTTGGGCTCTGAGGGGACCCTTTGAGTTACCCTCCCTGGATCACTTCCTACCACTGCTTCCTTCCTCCCCTCAGCTTCTGGTCCCAGATGAGGCAAAAGAAACCAAACCATCAGCCCCTAACCCAGATCTGCATAGAGTCCTGTTCCCTCAGGGAGGCTTCTCCAGCCCCTTTGTCAGGAGCCTTCAGGGTAGGTCTGTCCTCTTCCCAGCCTCCCTTCTGAGCTGGGCTGCTCCCTTTTCAACCCTGTCTCCAGCTGAAGTACGCTTGGCAGGGCTCCCTGGGCCCAGTACTGTCCTTTCAACCTTGTCTGGCCCAGTTTGGGGTTTGCATACCCCATCACAAAGGGACAGTAACTTAATATAGAAACCATTTCAGTACTGACAACTCCAGCCATTCCAAAATCATGAGTCAGGCTCCATGAAAACCAATTGCCTTAAAAATCCTTTTAAAGTAATACATATTGAGCTCTTTCTGTATATCTTCTCTATTTTTGAGTCTTCCGAGTACACTCACATAACATTTTCAAGCTTTTCTCCACAACCATGAGGCCTGGATTTTTATTTTTTTTTACGTGAAAGAGATATTCATGTAATCACCTGACTTCAGGAGTTGATGTTTAGGAAATAGATCATCTCTCACCGACTCGCAATCAAATCACAAGAACTTGCAACAGCGCCATTTTGCAAAACAAGGTTACATCAGCACTTAATGATAGCGATCCCTGCACCACACCCTGCCATGGTATCACATGGGCCTCTTTGGGCTCCCTGCACTGCATGGGGGCAGGGGTTCTAGATGGACCACTAGAGGGGCTTCCCTAGCTACTGTATTCTGCTAAACAGCAGCTGGGTGTGATATCTCTGGCAGCTGGAGGTAACTACTACATTAGATCTGTGCCTTCTGTTTCAGATTACAGTTTTGACTAGTCAGCCAGGCAAAGACATGGTGAAACAACTGGAAACAGGGTTAAGAGAGATAGACCTGGTGAGTCTGCGGAAACTGCAGATCATAGAGATCTCACAAGGAGACTTGCTGGAGTCAGCGGATGTGGAGTGGCATATACATGCTGAGGAAGAGGTCAGCAGTGATGGTAAGTGCGGAGAGGGAGCACAATGTGGTTATGCATTTGGAGAGCAATACAATCACCAGATGTCCTTTTAATGTGAGAGTGGCTGCTCCTCAGTAGCATGTAACAAACCTCACAGGTGAGATGTTGCTGAGCCAACAGAGGCATTTAAGGAAGGGCAGGCAAGTTTTGTACCACTGCATTCCCCAGGGAGCTCCACAGAGGGTGGGCAGCTTTAATTCATGGCCTGGGTTCTCTTGGAGACTCATCTTCAAAGCTTGATCAGAGGATGTGCTGAATCAGTGCATTTCTTGGGTGCTCTCATCCATACTACCTCTCCAACTGCCCTCCCATTTTCTGGGCAACACTAACTGGCTCCTGGTCTCTCGGCAAAGGGGGTTGTGTGTGACTTGCACTAGTCCCAGATTTTCTGCCAACCGGGGCACATAACACAACTTACTGAGTGGAACCAAAGGAGTGACTAGAGCCCCAGGGGCTAAATGTTATTTTGGCTGGCTGCAGTACTGCTAAAGCACGCTTCCTCCTAATCTCTAGGGGCATTCTCAGCAATGGAAATTGAAGCAACAACAATAAGAAATTGCAGAACCAAAAATCCCTATTCATTCCTGTTTGTAGCTTCCTGCTTTCATAGTGAATGGGTACAAGCAACTCTCTAAACAAGCAATTCAAAGAGTTATATTCAGTGAGAGAAATCCTGCACCACCGCTGAACTTGGTGACAAAAGCTTATGAAACGGAAGGCCAAATTAATTGCACTTTCTCATTTAGGTATTTGGTCTGACAAACTCCTTCATATCTCCAGTTAACAGCTGATGTTTCAGTTAAATTCGCCTTCCTGAAGCCTGAGGAAATTACTGGATTTATGTGAGCAGCATTTGTCAATAGCAAAGGTTTGTACTCTGCCTGCTCTCACAAACCTGGGCTGCAGCACAGCATATGCTGAACACATTTTGCCACAAGCAACAATCTGTGCCCTTGACTGCACTCATTCAACCCCACCTCACTATGCCAGTGTTGACCAAATCACGTACTGCTCATTCCAGAGCTGCTAAATTATACAACCAAGCACTTAGAAAGCCAAGCTCACTGTTTACCATCCCCTCTTCTCCCAGGGTTCTCAAAAGTTGTCTGTCCTAAAGTGATCTTCCGTTTCAATGGGGTAGCTATTCAGGGTTCTGCGCTCTTTTTTAAAAGGAGGCCTTAGGGAGAATGCTCATCGTGATGGTAATACACCCTGAGCAGATAAGCACCCCAGCTCCCCCTACTAACCATTACCAGTAGAGCTGGGAATGAAGAATAAAGAAGAGGATAAAGGTCCCACAATTTGGGGTGTCATTACACTGAAATATTTAATATAGCCAGGAGTTGGAAGAACCATAAACTGAGTTGAAATAAATGAATTTTGGAAGGACTTGAGCCATACATTTCCAAAACTGATGTGTTCACTGAAAGTGTCTACTACCTGTGCAGAGGGGAAGCTTCTGCGTGGCTGAAGAATACAGAGTTCAGTCAGCGAGGGAGCAATGTTAGCAGGTGGCTCTTGATAGGAGAAACCGGGACTGCTGAACAAAGGAGTGGATTAACGTTCTTGATAAAAGTGTATGCCTGAGCCCTGTTGTATTAATGTAGCTGGAATAAAGGGCCCAAAGAGTCAAAGGTTTTAATATGACCCTGTCACTCTCCAACATTAAAGAGTGTTGAACAAGGTTTGGGGTTTGGAACAGAGACTTTGGTGTGACATCCTGTCCCTTTAAATGTTTGAGGACTCTTCCTCCCCAGTGAAGCCTCACTTTCAGGTTAGTTTCAATAAAGCATGCCCAGCAAATGCCTCTTCCTACCCCCACTATACCCCAGCCCACCTCTTCCTGCCCTTGCTCCACCCTCTCCCCCAGCACCTCCTGCCCGCCGCTGAACAGCTGATCCGCAATGGGCGGGGAGGGGGCGGGAGTGGAGAGGATCTGATCGGTGGGGCTGCTGGTGGGTGCTCCAGCCCCAGAGCATCCATGGAGTCGGCACCTATGTCTCAGGCTGGGCAGAGCTGGGTCATCTACCTTGTCTGGTTGTGCTGGTGCCATTTGGTACACTTGACTTTAGGATTAAATCAGTGCAACAGCTTCAACAGGAGAGACTGAGGGAGTCCTCACATCAGACTATCCCATAGCCCCATGGTTTGAGCACTCCCCTGAAATGTGACAAATCCCTGTTCAAATCCCTTCTCCACCTCAGGTGCCATAGGCACCTAATGCAGGAGAGGGCTCACACCTGAGAATTCCTAGCATAGATAGGCACTTAAGTCAAGGCTGCAGGGAGCCACCTGTCTCCATGAGTGGAGTAGTGCTTAACACCCCCATCTCTGGTCACCATCTCCCACCCCGTAGCTTAGGCGGCTCCCTGCCTAGCCTACTGGCTTCTGTGAACTGCACTCTAAAGTGCATCTCTCTCTCTCTCCCCATGTGTTAGATAGGAGCCTCAGTACCAAACTCAAGCTTTGTGAATCACAGTATTTTTCTAGGTGCCTAAAAACTAAGCACCGTGATGGTCTGTGTTAACATCTAACTCTGTTTGTGCATCCAGGCCCATGTGCTTCACAAATATTCAAGAATTTAGCTTCACAATACCCCTGTGAGATTAGGTTGTCGTCATCTTCTCCTTCCCCTTTTCCCAGCTGGCTGGGATTGGGTGGGGTGCCATATCAGTCTTAGGTGGTGGTATTATCCCCATTTAACAGCTGGGGAACGGAGCCACACATTTAAAGTCAAAATTATCAAAGGAGTCTGCTAATTCTGGGTGCCAAACTGAGACCCAAGCCCTGATTGTTCATTGTATTTTGCATGTAATTACACTTCATATGCTCAAAACATAGCTCAAATTGAATTCCATTGCAGTTGTGAGTGCTCAGCCCTTCCAAAAACCTGGCCCCTTGTATCTCACACTGGGGAGCCAGAAAATGAGAAAACAGTTAGTGGCCATCTGAGCGTTCTGGCTTAAGTGACTTGCCCAACATTACATAGGAACTCTGGGGCAGAGGCAGGGATAGAATCCAGTTTTCCAGGATGGCATTCAGTTGCCTTAATCCTGAGACTATCATGTCTCTTACCATCCCCTGTCTCATTCTCTACGCACATTCCAACTTCTGCAAAAATGACACAAGGACATCAGCTTCATTCACTACATAACCTCTGATTTTTCCATCTGAGCTTCAAACCAAGGTTTCAGCCCATTACAAGCTTCTGTTTTCAAGATTCTGGATTACCTCCTCCAGCTCAACTTTCAAGGCCTCCCCATTGGCTCTCTCAGGGTCCATTTAGTTGCCATATCAGCATCCAATTCAAACTCAGTGTTCTCTCATTCCACTGTTTCAGAATTTCTAAGGTTATGTCTACATTGCAGTGGGGAGATGTCATTCCCAGCATGGGTAGACAACTTCTCACTAGTGTGCAAAAAACAGCACAGGCAGCAGTTCAGGCTAGCCTAGGGTGACCAGATAGCAAGTGTGAAAAATCGGGACAAGGGGCGGGGGGCAATAGGATCCCATATTAAAAAAAGCCCCAAATATCAGGACCATCCCTACAAAATCGGGACATCTGGTCACCCTAGGCTAGCCATCTGAGCCTGGACCCAGAAGGTTGGCCAGGCTTTGACTCGGGCGGGTAGCCCGAGACTCTGCCCATGCTTTAATGTCCATGCTGCTATTTTCAGGGTGCTATCTTGAGTGAGACTAGCAGGAGTCTGTCTACTTGCACTGGGAATCTCACCTTTCAGCTGCAATGTAGACGTACCCAGTGATGAGCTGCCAAATTTTTAACAACGGGTTCCCTCCTCCCTCCAAAATTTTAACAACGGGTTCCCTCCTTCCCCCCCCCCTCCGTGGGGGGGGTCGTGCCCCATCCAACCCCTCATGTTCCTTAACACACACACTCCGAGACCCCTGACCCATCCCCCCCTTCCCTGTCCCCTGACTGCCCCTTGCCGCCCCACTCAACCCCTCCTCTCATTCTCAATGGCCCCCCAGAACCCCTACCCCATACAACTACCCCTTCTCTCTGTCCCTGAGTGCCCCCACCACCTCATCCAACCCTGCTCTTTCCTGACTGCTCCCCGGGACCCTTGCCCCCATTCAATCCCCCTGTTCACTGCCCTCTGACTGCCCTGACCCCTATCCACACCCCCCACAACCCACCCCCTCCCTGCCCCCTTACCACACTGCCTGGGGACCGGGTCCACTCTGCCAGGACCACGACCGGCGCCGCGGGGCCCGACTCCCCGGGCCGGCCCGGCACCGGGGCCCGACTCCCCGGGCCGGGCCGGCGCCGGGGCCCGGCCGCTCGGCCCGACTCCCCGGGCCGGCACCGGGGCCCGGCCGCTCAGCGGCAGCCGCGGGGCCCGACTCCCCGGGCCGGCGCTGGGCTGGAGGGAGCCGCGGTCTGGGACCGGGAGCTGCTGAGCCAGCCGCACCTCCCCTCCCCCTCCGTGCCCCAGCTTACCTGCTGGCTGCCTCCATGCTGCTTGTTCAGGCTTCCCGCGAACATCTGATTCGCGGGAAGCAGGGGAGGGGGAGGAGAAGGGGGCAGAGCAGGAGAGGAGTGGGCGGGAACTTTTGTTAAATTTAGCAGCCCTTAACAACCAGTTCTAAAATGGCTGCTAAAATTTAACAACGGGTTCCCGCGAACCCGTGCGAACCCGCTGCAGCTCACCCCTGGACGTACCCTAGAAGGACTGGTTCGTGCCTATCACCTCCATTCAGGAGTTTTCCCTGTCCTGGGACCTTAATGTAACTCTTGTGGAACCTTTACTGAGCATTACCAAACCATTTGCTAATGGGCGTGGAGTAAATAGTTATGTCCCAGAAAGGCGCTTCATCTATCTGTGCATTTTTCATAGAAACAGCCAATGTAGAAGCTAGAGAGCTAATAAATTCTTCATGAGTGTGGAGAACCATCATCTCTCTCTGTGTGAGTCAGGGAAACGCAATATAAATTTATGCTTTACAGATAGATGAACAGGAAATGGCTCTGTGCAGGTAATTGCTCTTCAAGAATGTAATTAGCAGCATTTCACTACAGTTGCCACATTGAGGTATGGCCAGCTGGCCCATTTCTTTCTAGTAAGAGACAATGTTGAGTTTCCTTTTACTAAGGCCATATGTTTTGCCAACACAATTACAGTACATAGGCAGCCACATTGCTAGTGGAGAAGAGAAAGGCAATTCACGTTTATTGAGAGAGGAGTGACAACATTCCCCAATTGCACACACGCAGCGTCACTCTAAGAGGAGTAGCTCAGCAATGTGTGCGCATGCCATTTATCAGAGAGAAGCTCGTGCATTCCCCAGTGCTTTGTCTGCTGAAGAGCTAAGGTTGTCTCCGGTCTATATTTCAGAGCACATGATATGTTAGCCAATGCTCCAAACATTAATCATTCCTCCAGCATAAAATGGTGCATTCACCAGCTCTGAATTATTCAGAGAGGAGAGAATACGACTGGCAGCATTGTGGGCAAGAAGCTGACTCACCCAGCAATGCTGTGCATACAGAGTACTCTCCAGCAAGGAGCCCAGATCCTTCCCTGGCCCTTTCCTCCTTGGCATGCCTCAGGAAGGAGTTCACACACACTCTGGCACTAATTTCCATCAAGGAGGAGTCCACGTGCTTGCCATTAACCTGTGTGCTCAGCATTCCTTGGAGAAGCTGCGGTATTCACCAGTGCTACGCTTCTTGGGGAGGAGCTGTCATTCCTGCAGCACCGTGTGCAGGGTACTCCTCAGAAAGGAACTCACACAGTCAACAGTGCTCTACTCCTCAAGTCACAGCTCATGTGTGTTCACCAAGATTACATGCTCAGTATCCTTCCGAGGCAAAATGAAGCACTTGCTGGGGCCAGGTGCCTGGAGTCTCTTTGTGGAGGGAACGATGTATTTCCCACCATCTCAGGCAGGGCTATGAGAGGAGCATCATCAGCTCTCTACCCTTCAACATAAAAATGGCCATATTGGGTCAGACCAAAGGTCCATCTAGCCCAGAATCCTGTCCTCCAACAGCGGCCAGTGCCAGGTGCCCCAGAGGGAATGAACAGAACAGGGAATCATCAAGTGATCCATCCCCTGTCGCTCATTCCCAGCTTCTGGCAAACAGAGGCTCGGGACACCTGATATCCAGGTTTCCTAAAGGAGCAACTGGCCTGTTGGGCATGCTTGTGACACTGCTCACTTATCCTTCAATTCCACCCCTTAATTGTGAGCTCTTCAGAGCAGAGACCTGCCCCCTATGCCTGTCTTACCCACAGGTAGAGGAACTTCATTAAAATGTTCCCAAACTGGGTCTCTTTTACGGCCTGCTGCCATTATAGGTTCTCCCTTCTAGTAAAAGAATGGTATGGTAGATCTCAAATCAATGAAGGCTACACTCAAAGACCTCAAGACTTCTGGAATATGCTGCCCAAAAAGAACAGGAGCACTTGTGGCACCTTAGAGACTAACACATTTATTTGAGCATAAGCTTTTGTGGGCTACAGCCCACTTCCTCAGAGGCATAGAATGAAACATATAGTAAAAAGACATATATACATACTGTGACAGACCCAGGCCAGTTGGGAACAGCAGAGTAGTCCTGTTGGTATCCAGGAAGTGGGCAGGCAAAGCCAGACCACTGCTAAAGACCTCCCCCCAGCCTAAGGGGAGGATCCACAGGTCTGTGATACCAACTAATTACGGGGAACAACAAATGAAAAAAACAGGATCGGGAGTGGGGTCATAGGGCTAAACGAAGGGAACCTGATGGGGACACCAAGCAGAGAACCCCAGACAACGCCCACTGCTCCTCGAAGGCGTCAAGGGAGGAACAGCAGAGTAGTCCTATTAGTATCCAGGAAGTGGGCGGGCAAGCCCGCCCACTGCTAAAGGACCTCCCCCCAGCCTAAGGGGAGGATCCACAGGGCCGGGACACTAACTAATTACGTGGGACAACCAATGAAAAAAACAGGAGCGGGAGTGAGGTCATAGGGCTAAACGAAGGGAACCTGATGGGGACACCAAGCAGAGAACCCCAGACAACGCCCACTGCTCCTCGAAGGCGTCAAGGGAGGAACAGCAGAGTAGTAGAAGGGAGATCTACTGGCCACTGGACAAGCAGTTTTCTGTTCCCTGAGTGACCAGATCAGGGGCTGCTCCAGGCTAATGGGAACACCTGACTCCAATTAACCTGCTAAGAGTCAGGTGAGGCTGTTAAGCACCTGACTCTGATTAAGGCCCCTCTGATGCTATAAAAGGGCTCACTCCAGTCAGGCCAAAGAGAGCCAGGGAGCCAGAGGAGAGGAAGTGTGTGCGAGGAACTGGGAGCAAGAGGTGTGCAAGAAGCTGAGAGTGAGTAGGCATCCTGCTGGAGGACTGAGAAGTACAAGCGTTATCAGACATCCGGAGGAAGGTCCGGTGGTGAGGACAAAGGTGTTGGGAGGAGGCCATGGGGAAGTAGCCCAGGGAGTTGTAGCTGTCACGCAACTGTACCAGGAGGCACTCTAGACAGCTGCAGTTCACAGAGCCCTGGGCTGGAACCCGGAGTAGAGGGCGGGCCCGGGTTCCCCCCAAACCTCCCAACTCCTGATGAAGCACAGGAGGAATTGACCTGGACTGTGACTTCTACCAGAAGGGAAGGTCTCTGGGCTGTTTCCTGACCCACAGGGTGAATCTTTGAAGCAAGCAAATCTGCCAATAAGCGCAGGACCCACCAAGCAGTGGTGAGCTGGAGCCGGTTCCCACCAGTTTGCAGGAACCGGTTGTTAAATTTAGAAGCCCTTATAGAACCCGTTGTTCCAGGACAACCGGTTATAAAAGAGCTTTTAAATTTAACAAAAGCTCAGGCAGCTGTCCACCCGCCCCCCGGCTTCAGTCATGTCCCCCTCCTTCCATGAATGCTCCGCCCTCCTTCTCCTCCCCTGCTTCCCGCGAATCAGATGTTCACGGGAAGCCTGAAACAAGCAGCAGGCAGGTAAGCTGGGGTGGGGGGGTGCGAGGAGGGCTCCAGGGAGGAATGGCACGACCCAGTCCGGCTTCGGCTGAGCAGCTACCTCCGGCCAAGCACCCCGCAGCTCCGGGCCCCGCGGCGCCGGTCCCGGCCGAGCGACTCTGGCCCAGGGAGTCGGGCCCCGCGGCACCAGTCCCGGCCGAGTGGACCCGGCCCGGCCCGGCTTCGGCCCCGTGGCGCCGGTCCCGGTCCAGCGGCTCCAGGCAGTGTGGTAAGGGAGCAGGGAGCGGGTGTTGGAAGAGGCAGGGGAATTCGGTGGGGGGGTGGATGGGGTGGTCAGAGGGCAGGGAACAGGGGAATTGAATGGGGTCCCGGGGGACAGTCAGGAAGGAGCAGGGGTTGGATGGGGCGGTGGGGGGCAGTCAGGGACAGAGAGAAGGGGTGGTTGGATGGGGCAGGGATCCCGGGGGGCCATCAGGAATGAGAGGAGGGGTTGGATGGGGCGGCAGGGGACAGTCAGGGGACAGGGAAGGGGAGTGGATGGGGCATCAAGGAACATGGGGGATTGGATGAGGCACGACCCCCTCGTGGGGTGAGGAGGAGGGAACCTGTTGTTAATATTTTGGCAGCTCATCACTGCCACCAAGGTAGAGGAGGAACTTTGTCACAATACAGAGAACATGAAAAGGTGGAAGTTGCCATACCAACAGTTTCACTTTTGTTTCTACTGCCTGTCCCTCTCGTCTCACATTTATCTCCAGACTACTTCTCCTTATCCAGATCTATTCCGCCCCCACTAATCTTCTATTCATTGAACTTTTTGAAACTTTGCACTTTTAGAGAGAGGTAAGGGATTGACTCTGTGTACACCAATTGGCAGAGGGACAATAGGGTTGAGGTCTGTTACTTCTCACCTCTATCTATATATTTATTTATTTGTTTAAAAACATTTTTGCTGTTAACAAGCATGTTATCTCTGGAGAGAGAAATCCACAGTTTAAGAAGTGCAAAACTAAGCATCTCTGATAGTGTCTTCTAGACTGAGCACTGAGTCCCATTGGGTAGATAGAAAGATTAACCTAAATAATCTATACAGAAGCCCCTGGAACTCCATAAAATTGGGTCCCTAATCCATGAACTATTGGAACTCATTTACAAAACTTTCTTAAACATTACATGAATATATTGTCTCATACTATAGAGTTAGAATTTATAATCCCTATTCCATGATGAGATATCTTTGAGCTATAATGTATCTTAATTAAAACTATTTTTAAATAGGCTTTGTACTCAAAAAGCATTTTATCCAAAAAATCCAATTTTTTATTTTTTTATTTTTTTTAAATCATTGATTTTTATCCACCCTGTCATGGTGAGCCAGGGCAGTGAGAGCAGCCTTGTGTTGTGCCACCAGAGAAATCCCTGGTGTCTGACTTTGCTGGAGTTGAGTCAAGTAGCTCCCTGGATAGTGCTCCGCGCTGGAAGCAAGTATATCTCAGGCTCTGCCATACATGCTGCTGCAGTTCCTGTAGATTTTCCATGTAGATGAGTGGAATGTGTATAGTATTTAGTCTGACCATTTAGTTTGAGGCAAAGTTGAAGAACTGTCTCTCGGAGTTCAGAATTCTGTACATTTCTCCAGTGAATCCAAGTATCAGATTATCACTTCTTATAAAGTGGGCAGGATTGAGACTGCATGCTAACTGGCTAACGGTGATTTCAGCCAAGCAATTTTGGGACAAATGCTGCCTGGCTTGAAACTACCATTGATAGGCAGTATGCAGGGCTGGCTCCAGAGCCCAGCGGGGCAAGCACCCGCTTGGGGTAGCCCTTTCCCGGGGGGGCGGCAGGCTGGGCCGGCGGACCTGCCGCAGTCATGCCTGCAGGAGGTCCACCGGAGCCACGGGAGGACCGGACCTGTCGCAGGCATGACTGCGGAGGGGACGCTCGGCCGGCGGCTCCAGTGGACCTCCCGCAGGCATGACTGCGGACGGTTCGCTGGTCCCGCGGCTCGGCTGGACCTCCCGCAGGCATGCCTGCGGCAGCTCAACCAGAGCCACCGGACCAGCGAACCGCCCGCAGCTGCGGGAGGTCCAGCCGAGCCGCGCGACCAGCGGACCCTCCGCAGTCATGCCTGCGACAGGTCCGGTCCTCCCGCGGCTCGGGGGCGCCTCCCAGGCATGACTGCTTGGGGCGGCCAAATTTGTAGAGCCGCCCCTGGCAGTATAGGAGGACTGTGACCAGCATTAGTCAGGAAGACCTAAGTTCTAATTTCAGCTCTGTCATTGACTCTAAGACCCTTTGCAACTTTCTGCCTCAGTTTCCCCATCTGTAAAACGAGGCAATGATATCTACTCTCCTTAGGAGTTGTGAGGCTGTATCAGGGTCTACTTTAAAACTCCCACTTCTATTCCATGAACTTACCACCTGCATGTGTTTTTACCTTTGCCTTGAACACTATTTTTTTGCCATGTAAAATATCCTAGGCTGGTGTGGTGAAGGCCCTTGTAACCAGAAGTGTAGAGGCATACATGTGCATAAGCAGCATGGCCTAGGGGAGCACTCCTTGTGGTCAGGCATTGACTCTTCTTGCTGCAGCTATTGGGCTTCCCTGCAAGAAAGAGAAGCTGGTACTGAAGCCATTGTGGCAAGTGAAGAGGAGTGGGTTGAGTGCAAGTGGGGTGTGTGAAGAGGTGCTGGGCAGAGTAACCCTTCTGAGCAGGAGCCACTGCTCATTAGTGAGGATAAGAGGGGTGAGTGGAGCCCCACTCTAGGAGGGGGGCTCCACTGTCTCAGGCTGCTGTCTTCAGGCTGCTGTCTCCTGAAGCTCCCCAGTGGGGATGCTAAAATGGCCAAGACGTGCTCAGATATCCTGGTTTAAAGCTGATGGTGAGCCGCATCACTTGGGGTACAGAGAACCAGTAAACTAAAATAAGTGGGCCACATTCGCTCCTCAGTTACACCCCGTAGCCCCCACTCCTCAGCAAGCCCCTCTGTCTAATGGGGAGAATGTCCCCTCCCCAGGAGACCAGGAGGCTAAACGAACAGATGGCTTGAGAGCATTGAGAACCTTTGATGGAAGGTGCCATTTAAGTACAAACAAACTGGGAGTAAGGAAAGTATATGAGCCATTGAGACACCAACACACCTGCTCAGAGTGGCCACAGATGGTTCGTATGGTTCTGAGGCCTCTTCCCAACTGGGAGAGTCTTGGGGACTGTCCTAGTATAATTTCAACAAACATCTGTCTGGGGCGGTGTAGGTATACTTGGTCCTGCCTCAGCACAGGTGAACGGTCCCTTCCAGCCCTAAATTTCTATGATTCTCTCCTTCTGCAGACAGTGCGATCCTGGGGATGGACATTGACCTTCAGACCATAGAGAATGACGTTGTCAGCTTGGAGACTCTCTTTAAAACCTGGCTTCATGATCATGGCACAGACAGAGAGCAGCTCCATCTCCTCCTTCCTTCAGGAGACTTCCGTCACTTCACTGCCCCCAGGACAAGTCTAAGTATTTCATCTTCTCTCCCCCTCAGCCGTGGCCCGCTGACTCTCACTGGCCCACAGATCACGCAGGCCTGGGGCACAGTCACCACTCAGCAAAGTGACAGAGTCCAGCATTCTATTGTTGGCTGCAGCTAATACCATAGTTGAGGCTGAAAAAGGCAATTGATTTAGAATGCCCCATTTTCAGGTGCCATCATCAGGCATCTCCATTGGGACTGAAGTGTCTCAGGTCTAATTCTCAGTTACACCTGACTCCTTTACATTCTAGCACCATAGAGGTGCCTTGACGTGAATGTGCATTTACACCACCTCGGCAGCCCAAAATGTGCCTTATAACAGTGTAAAGGAGCCTTAGTGTAGCAGAGAATCAGACATCCTCATGAGGAAATATTTTAGAAAATGTGACCCAAGTTGGTTCAGCTGGTTTTTAAGAACATAAGAACGGCCAGACTGGGTCAGACCAATGGTCCATCTAGCCCAGGACCCTGTCTTCTGACAATGGGCAATACCAGACCTTCAAGGAGAGTGTACAGAACAGGACACTTGGAGGGATGCATCCGTCTTCCCTTCCTGGCTTCTGGCAGTCAGAGGTTTAGGGTCGCCCTGAGCATGGCGCTGCATCTCTGACCATCCTGGCTAGTAGCCACTGATGAACCTCTCCTCCATGAATTTATCTAGTTCTTTTTTTGAACCCAGCTATACTTTTGGCCTTCACAACATCATAGAATCATAGGACTGGAAGGCACCTCGAGAGGTCATCTATTCCAGTCCCATGCACTCATGGCAGGACTAGGTATTATCTAGACTATCCCATGGCAACAAGTTCCTCAGGCTGACCATGCATTGTGTGAAGAAGTACTTCCTTTTGTTTGTGTTAAACCTGCTGCCTATTAATTTTATCAGGTGACCCCTAGTTCTTGTATTGTACCATTCACTTTTTCCACGCCTTTCATGAATTTATAGATGGATTTATGTTTGACAGTGTTAGAAATAACACTTCCTGTGCTGATATATTATGCTTAGTGGGGGCCAGAGCAGCACATAGATAGGTGTCCTCTTACAAAATGGTTCAATCTGTTCATATAGTACTGAAGTAATTGTCAGATGGTTGAAATTTGGAGCTACCAGAAGTTACGTATTAGGGTGAGTACAAAGTAAAGTCAGTAAGGAAAACGCTATTTTCCTTACTGGTTTCACTTCAGTCTCTCAATGCCGTCCACAACACCATGGGCAGCCCTCCCCTTAATATCCACCACCCACCCTCAAGAAGTTCTTCTTCGAGTGATTGTTCACGTCGATTCCAATTAGGTGTGCTCGCGCCGCGTGCACAGTTGTCGGAAACTTCTTCCCTTAGTAGCTCCCTGGAGCGGCACCCTCATGGTGCTCAATATATGACCCTGCCAACCCGACCCCCTTTCAGTTCCTTCTTACCATCCGTGGTGGTGTTGGAACTGCATTAGCTTGCTTGCCTTCAAGTCTTCCCTTAGCCATTCTTAGTTCTTTAAAAAATTTCTTTATTTTCTTGTTTTAGTTATTGTTAGTAGTATAGATGGTGAGTGGATCATTTCCCCCTCACCTCACCTTGGGCTCCAGGGCATGCCTCAGGCCCAAGGATTTAAAACTTGCGATGTATACAAGAAACCTATGCCCATCAGTGACCCTCACGACTCGTGCTTGAGGTGTCTAGGGGAGGTGCACCAGTCCAAGCACTGCAAGATCTGCAAGGCTTTCAGGCCTAGGACTAGGAAGGAACATGACTTCTGTTTGAAACAACTACTAATGGGAGTCGAACTCTGTCCTGCAGCACCCAGCCGCCAAGCCCTGGGCCCAAGCTCAGTGCGGAGCACCCTGGCGTCGGTCCGCGAACTAGTACCGAGAAAGAACTCTGGTGCTAGAGACCTTCGGTACCAAAGATCCCTGGCACTGCAGCATCGTGCGGCGCCCCAGCACCGGTCGACATCCCCGGTGCCCCTTAAGCGCCATAAGGCGGCCGACAGAGGGCGCTTTCCTCAGAGAGCAAGACCATCCGGGGAGATGCCCCAGAGGAGGGACTTAACTTCCAAACAGCAAGACCCCGTGCTGTCAACTCCGGCGATCCAGTCGGCACCATTGAGTCTGGCATCCAGTGACTCTCAAGTGGAGCTCGACTTGGTGGAGGAGTTGGAAGTCACCTCCACCCCATATACTTTCGAGGCAAACCAGCAATGCTGAGGCCATCTTCCTCTCCAGACCGGCACCATTCACGGTCTACTTCACGCCCGGCATCAGTCCCGGTACATGACAGTAAGACGCAGGGAGCACATCGCTTGGGATCTCTGGCACCGGGGAGTCAGCACCAGTCACAATTGCCCTTCATCACCTGGCACCGTGATACAGCACTGGAACATAGGAGCCGCTCCCCAGCACCGGTCTAAATCACGGGAAAGCTGGCACTGTTCATCTACACGGTTGTCACGGCACCGATCTCCGACTTCCTCCTCTCGGCACCGACCGCCAGTGCAGGGATCCTCAGGTCCGCTGTGGTTGTCGCCCTCGTACTTTGAGGACGGCTCCTACTACTCACAGCATAGTAGGCACAGGTCGGACAAGCGCGGGAGACACGCTCCTTCATCCTGGTAACCTCAATGGCCACCTAACATAAGAACATAAGAACGGCAGTACTGGGTCAGACCAAAGGTCCATCTAGCCCAGTATCTGTCTACCGACAGTGGCCAATGCCAGGTGCCCCAGAGGGAGTGAACCGAACAGGCAATGATCAAGTGATCTCTCTCCTGCCATCCATCTCCATCCTCTGACGAACAGAGGCTAGGGACACCATTCTTACCCATCCTAGCTAATAGCCATTTATGGACTTAGCCACCATGAATTTATCCAGTTCCCTTTTAAATATTGTTATAGTCCTAGCCTTCACAACCTCCTCAGGTAAGGAGTTCCACAAGTTGACTGTGCGCTGCGTGAAGAAGAACTTCCTTTTATTTGTTTTAAACCTGCTGCCTATTAATTTCATTTGGTGACCCCTAGTTCTTGTATTATGGGAATAAGTAAATAACTTTTCCTTATCCACTTTCTCAATATCACTCATGATTTTATATACCTCTATCATATCCCCCCTTAGTCTTCTCTTTTCCAAGCTGAAGAGTCCTAGCCTCTTTAATCTTTCCTCGTATGGGACCCTCTCCAAACCCCTAATCATTTTAGTTGCCCTTTTCTGAACCCTTTCTAGTGCTAGAATATCTTTTTTGAGGTGAGGAGACCACATCTGTACACAGTATTCGAGATGTGGGCATACCATGGATTTATATAAGGGCAATAATATATTCTCAGTCTTATTCTCTATCCCCTTTTTAATGATTCCTAACATCCTGTTTGCTTTTTTGACCGCCTCTGCACACTGCATGGACATCTTCAGAGAACTATCCACGATGACTCCAAGATCTTTTTCCTGACTCGTTGTAGCTAAACTAGCCCCCATCATATTGTATGTATAGTTGGGGTTATTTTTTCCAATGTGCATTACTTTACATTTATCCACATGAAATTTCATTTGCCATTTTGTTGCCCAATCACTTAGTTTTGTGAGATCTTTTTGAAGTTCTTCACAATCTGCTTTGGTCTTAACTATCTTGAGTAGTTTAGTATCATCTGCAAACTTTGCCACCTCACTGTTTACCCCTTTCTCCAGATCATTTATGAATAAATTGAATAGGATTGGTCCTAGGACTGACCCTTGGGGAACACCACTAGTTACCCCTCTCCATTCTGCTGCACAATGGCCCTTCTGGACCCCCTAGGCTTACCATCAGGCCCAGGGCACCCCTTCCAGGGTTTCTAGATCGGTTGCACCAGGGCATCACCAGGCACGGTCACTGGTGGACAGAACCATCCCTCCTAGCACAGAGGCGCCTCTATCCAGACCACCCCCGCATACTACAGAGAGCACATCAGAACCGGCACCAGATCCATCCACATCCAAGGTCCCGTCAGACCACATTGAACCACTTAGCACATGGTGGGCCATGATGACTGTGTACCTCCATTGGGCTCTTCATCTTCGCCTGATGAAGCAGTGGCCAGAGTGTCAACTTCAGGTCCTCCGCCCATCGATCACAGGGCCCACCAGGACGTACTCTGCCGCATTGCCTGTAATATGGGCCTACAGGTGGAGGAAGTCATTGAGCCAGAGAACCCGGTGGTGGACATTCTTACGTCGGAGGGTCCTTCCAGAGTGGTGTTGCCAGTAATTAAGACTATTGGCAACAATTATAGTGCTTTGTGGCAGACTCCAGGCTCCATTCCACTGACCGCCAGGGATATGGAAAAAAAATACTTTGTTCCCTCTTAGGGTTATGAATTTTTGTTCTCCCATCCACACCCTTGCTCCCTTGTGGTCTCTACAGTGAATGAGAAGGAGCAGCAGGGACAACAAGCACCAGCTCCTAAGGCCAAAGAGGCCAAATGGATGGACCTCTTTGGCAGGAAAATTTATGCTGCAGGGTCTCTACAGCTGAGAATAGCTAACCAGCAAGCTATCCTCAGCAGGTATCATTTTAACTCGTGGGACTCCATGTCAAAATATAAGGAGTTACTGCCCACTGAGTCAAAGGCTGAGTTCTCAGCTCTGGTTGAGGAGGGAAAGGCAGTTGCTAGGACATCCCTGCAGGCCTCACTTGACTCGGCTGACTCTGCAGCATATACCATCACCTCGGGGATGGTCATGAGGAGAACAGCTTGGCTCCAAGCATCCGGGCT
Organism: Mauremys mutica; assembly: GCF_020497125.1. Classification (NCBI taxonomy): domain Eukaryota; kingdom Metazoa; phylum Chordata; order Testudines; family Geoemydidae; genus Mauremys; species Mauremys mutica. Next base: position 143,174,990 of record NC_059076.1, read on the forward strand.
TCCCCCGAAGCTCAGCAGACCCTGCAGGACCTTCCCTTTGATGGAGGGGGCTGTTTTCGGATCAGACAGATTCAAGGCTTCACAGCCTTAAGAATTCCAGGGCAATGATGAAATCTCTGGGGATGCACACACCTGCTACCCAGAGAAAGCCTCAGCCTGTGCAACAGCAGAGGCAATACCAACCCCACCTGAGGCAGGATACTTACTGCCAGAGGGGCAGGAATTCCAGGCATTGGCCTTCCAACCCTCCCTCAGGCCAAGGGCAGAGCCCGACCAAGCCATCGTTGGGACGCAAGCAAGAGTTTTGAAGGGACAACCGAGGACGGTGTACCAGCCATGATTACAGATCCTTCCCCCCATTTTTTGAACCATCTATCCCACTTCTACCATGCATGGTCCCATATAACATCAGACTGCTGGGCTCTTCGCACAGTAGAAGTGGGATATTCTCTCCAATTCTGCTCCTCTCCACCCTCCCATCCCCCTTCCCTGTCCCTCAGGAGCTAAGGGGCAAGGGATTCTATTCCTGCTATTTCCTAATTCCCAAGGCAAAGTGGGGTCTCAGAACCATCTTAGACCTGCGAGGACTCAATCAGTTCATGGTAAAGTTCAAGTTCCGCATGGTCTCCCTGAGCACAATTATCCTTCCCTGCATCTGGGGACTAGTACGCTGCCCTCGACATGAAAGATGCATACTTCCCCATAGCCATCTGGCCGCCCCACAGACGCTTCCTGAGGTTCATTGTCAACCGCATACATTATCAGTTCACAGTGCTCCCATTCGGGTTATCAACAGCCCCCCAGGTCTTCACCAAGTGTATGTCAGTCGTCGCAGCCTTTCTCTGGAAGAGACAGATGCAAGTGTACTCCTACATAGACGATTGGCTCCTGTGAGGGTGCTCCAGGGAGCAGGTGGAATCCCACGTCCAGTTAGTCAGAGAGACCTTCCAGAGCCTGGGTCTCCTCCTCAGTGTAGACAAATCGATGCCGTCACTCACCCAGTGACTAGAATTCATTGGGGCTGTACTGGACTCGGTTCAGGCAAGAGCCATCCTGCCACAACCCAGATTCCAAACACTGTCACACGTCATCCAGATGCTCAGACAATACCCCACCACCATCGCGAGGACATGCCCACCTCTTGGGACACATGGCAGCATGCACCTATGTGGTGAGGCATGCCAGGATGAGGCTCAGACCATTCCAGGCGTGGCTCACTACAGCTTATCACCTGGGTTGGAACAGTCTAGACTCGGTAGTAACAGTACTGTCACGAGTCCTAGGCACCCTAGCATGTTGGTTGGACCCTTGCATGGTCTGTGAAGGAGTCCCCCATTCATCACCCCTCAACCATCCATCACCTTAGTAATGGATGTGTCAGACCTCGGTTGGGGGGCACACCTAGGACACTTATAGACTCAGGGCATGTGGTCGCAGTCTGAGATCCTGCTCCACATCAATATAAAGGAGCTCAGAGCAGTAAGACTAGCCTGCCAGACCTTCCATACAATATTGCAAGGTCACTGTGTGGCGGTGCTGACCGATAACACCACTGCCATGTTTTACATAAACAAGCAAGGAGGAGCCTGCCCTGCCCCTCTCTGTCAGGAGGCTCTTCACCTGTGGGAGTTTTGTGTAGCCCACTCCATTCATCTGGAGCATCCTATCTCCTGGGAGCATGCAATGAGCTTGCAGACCACCTCAGCAGGTCGTTCTGCAGTCACAAGTGGTCTATCCAGATGGACATCATCCACTCCATCTTCCAAAGGTGGGGGTTTCTCCAGATAGACCTATTTGCCACCAGGAGCAACAGGAAGTGTCCAACGTTTTGCTCCTTCCAAACACACAGCCTGGGATCAATCTCAGATGTGTTCATGATGCACCTCATGGCCTGGAAGCTTCATGGTTAAATGAAGGGAGCTCCAGTGCATGGAATCAGTGAGGGAGGTGCTCCTTGGTAGCAGGGCCACCTACCTGGCCAAATGGAAACGGTTTTCATGCTGGTGTAATCTCAATCGAGTATCTCCACTCCAGGCATCTATACCATTCATCCTGGACTACCTCCTACACCTGAAGCAGCAAGGCCTGGCTGGATCGTCTATCAAGGTGCACCTTGCTGTCATCTCACCATTCTGCTCCGGAGAGTGGGGGCATTCAGTCTTCACCAGTCCTATGACAGGCCTTTTCCTTAAGGGCCTGGAACACTTATACTCTCAGTCTTGCCCATCGGTACTGACGTGGGACCTCAGTCTGGTCCTAGCTAGGCTTATGGGAGCCCCATTCAAGCTGCTCACTACATGTTCCCTTCTGTATCTCTCGTGGAAGGTAGCCTTTCTGGTTGCCATCACATCGGCCAGGAGGGTATTGGAGCTAAAAGCATTAACCTCTGACCCCCACTACACAGTCTTCCACAAGGACAAGGTACAACTCAGGCCACACCCAGTTTTTCTCCCCAAGGTGATATCCCAATTCCACCACAGCCAGGACATTTTTCTACCCCAAGCCAAATGCTAATGCACAGGAGCAAAGGTTCCACTCATTAGATGTGTGGAGGGCATTAGCGTTCTACACTGAGCGCACAAAGCCTTTCAGGAAGTCAAATCAGCTGTTTGTAGTGGTGGGGGACTGGATGAAGGAATTTCTGGTCTCCTCACAGCGCATCTCTTCCTGGATTACAGACTGTATCCGTACCTGCTATGACCTCGCCAAGGTTCCAGCCCCAGCTATAACAGCCAGCTCGACAAGGGCTCAGGCCTCTTCCACCGCTTTCCTGGCCCAGGTGCCCATCCAAGAGATCTGCAGAGCAGCTGCCTGGTCCTCGGTGCATACCTTTGCCACCCACTATGCCATCACACAGCATGTTAGAGACGATGCAGCTCTCGGTAGAGCAGTGCTCCAGTCAGTTATTCCTTAACTCTGAACCCACCCCTGTGGGAGAGCTTGGGAATCACCTGATTGGAATCGACGTGAACAATCACTTGAAGAAAAGATGGTTACTTGCCTTCTTATAACTGTTGTTCTTCAAGATGTGTTGTTCACGTCCATTCCAAACCCACCCTCCTTCCCCTCTGTCAGAGTAGCTGGCAAGAAGGAACCAAAGGGGAATCGGATTGGCAGGGTCATATATTGAGTGTCATGAGGGTGCCACTCCAGAGGGCTCCAAAGCCGACCCAAAGGGAGCTGCTAAGGGAAGAAGTTTCCGACAGCCATGCATGTGGTGCGTACACACCTAATTGGAATGGACGTGAACAACACTTCTCAAAGATCAACAGTTACAGGAAGGTGAGTGTGTGTGTGAGAAATCATTAGAAGATTGGAAATCTGAATTCTTCCTAAATGCAGCAGAACTGGGTGCTTTCCCCCAGGTAGTTATTAACTATATGGTCACACCTGCATTGCCACTGGAATCTCTGAGCAGATGGCCCTACCCCTCCTCCCGTCAATGCCTGTGTGATACAGGGCCATTTTTTAAATTCACGGCATCTTATTGCCATAGCAGCAGGAGCACACTTCTACCCTCCACAGGCATTGCAAAGACAGCTCTTATCTGACCGGGTCCAAACCAGAGACAGTATATGGCACGCTCTCTTGCACATTTCCTTTAGAATGGATGTTTCAGAAGTTTATTTTTGCCCTTTCATTTAGGAGGGCACTGTCCTCCAAAGCTGTATTTACAGGCAGGAGCTGGCACTTATTCTGATTGTTTGTGAAAAATGGATTTTGCTCCTTTGCTCATTTTGAATCTCACACTTAATACACTGCCTTGTTGGAGCTAAGGCCTGGTCTACACTAGAAAATTAGGTCATCTTAACTATGTCGAAACCAAACTAATCCCCAGTGTAGACAGTGCTAGATAGACGCAAGAATTCTAGCTATCACCTCTTGGCGGCACAGCTGTGTCACCGTAGCTTTTCAAGTGTCAGCAAGCCCTAAGAAGGGAACCAAAGCCAAGAGTTTCCTCACCTCTGCATAGTGTGAGGTTAGTTGCATCCCCAGAAGAGAAAAGATAAGCAAGATCCCTTTGGACGCGGAGCAGATGTCACCCTAGTGATGGGATTTCACAGAGATTAAGTAGCTATCACTCTTCAGAGCTGAAGGGGGAAACAACAAACAGAAGACCCTAAGGGAAAGAGTGGGCTGAGACCCCATTATGAAGCTAGGACACTGCCTCAGCTTCACTTTCCTACAGCTGTTCAGAGGATTTCCTTTCTTTTTAGCTAGAGTTTCCCCTGTCACCAACAACCATTTTATTAATATCTCAAGCAGGACAAGGTCTCGCTCTTTGTTTCCTCCTTCTATGTGAATGACTTATGAAGAGAGACTGACTAGAGAGGTGATACTGCTTAGTGGTCTGCTCCTGGGTTGAGGAGCCAAGTGCTCCTGAGTTCTAATCTGCGCTCTGCAGCTGGCACACTGTGCCTGTTATTGAGCTGACTCAGCAATCCATCCATTTTCAGGAAATCATTTCTGCACATGCCTAAAAATGTCTTCTCTGTTTAAAATGGGAGTAATTATTTTTACCTATCTTGTGAGGGAGCAGGGATCATTCATTAGCTAGACAGTGTTGTCCTTGTGTCCCATACTTCGGTTTCATTGTTCCCTGTGTAGTTGCCTGTCAGTAAACAATATTATGTTAAGTATCAGAATTTTATGTTAGTTGTTATATTTCCAGTCATCTTTGCCAAATCTCTTTGTAGCATGTGTGAAATGTGATATTCAGGAGAGACTGCTTAGCCCAGCTCTGCTTCCTGGGGCAGCTGATGTCACAGTGAGAACAGATGATGTCAACACACCGTACCAGATGGCAGCCTCTCCAGCTACAACACTGTATAAACTCAGAGTCATAAAGTACGTAACGCACAAGCCCTTTCTGCAAGAGGTGCAGAGTTTGTTTAAACAACGAGGAGTCCTTGTTTTTGCTGATACAGACTTAACACGGCTACCACTCTGAAACCTCCCACAGATTAAGTGAATGGAACAATCATCTCCCTGGGATGCAAGATGCAACCAGGCGCACAGCATGACACCATCCACAGCAGTATCAGGATGCTTCTGCACTGTCACTGCGTGGTGTTGTAAAAACCAAAGTGTTCATTGCACCACAAGACATGCCAGGTAGCACATAGCCCAGCTTCCAGAACAGTAGAAATCCCAAGCACAGCCACAATCCAGCAGTAGTTAAAGCCCAGAGAGATGAGGCTGTCCAAGCCCCTACCTGCACTCCCCACAGATCCTGCCTCCCAGTGCCACACTCAGGCATGCCCCCTCACCTCCTTCTCCCTGCTATCTTCCCTATCCTTGCCCGAGTGAGGGGTTTGTATTTTAAAGTCCCCAGACTCCTCCCCTCTCCTAGCAGGCTTTGCCATGAAGGGAGACAGCCAGGCCCTCCCTTCCCCCACTCTGACAGGAGCCCCACATGGCTCGCTCCTACTGTGCCCCATGCCCTGAATCCAGCCCTCAGGTAAGAGGTAATACTGCCCGAGATCTACTCCCATTCCCTGACACCTGGTGGTACTGAGGAAAGGGGAGCTCTGAGCCCCAATCGTGGGGTTCCACATCATAAATAGGGAGTAGGAGTGTAGATTACTATTGAGCTCTGATTTGTTCTTCAGAGGCCTTTTCCTCACTCCCCAGTAACAGCTTGTCCTGTCGCACGTGGCATGGGAAAACTGAATCTCAGGAGACAAGCGGGGAGACAAACCCACAGAAGGAAAGAGATGCAAGAAACAACAGGAGGATGGGCTATTTGTACAAAGCAATGTCGCCAGATGGCCCATCTCTGGCTTCTCCCTCCCTCTCCAGAGTTCAACTCACGCTGTTCATTTACCTGCATTGAAAAGACGGAGTCACGTTATGAGCAATCTTGTCACGCACTCTTAGGTTACGGACTGAACAGGCTGAAGCCAAATGCTTTTTGAGAGCCAGAGCTCCCCCTAGTGACTGGAGCTTAGCAAATGACGATGCCGTGACATCATTCTGCAAAGGAAAAATTAGCAATTAGCATAGTAGGACACCAGACAAGCAGATACTTGAGGCTGTTATTCCACCACCAGGTACAATAGCAGGAAAAACTCCCAGCTGTAAATGTAGTACAGATACTTTGTCAGGCTTGCCAGGGCGGAATCATGGCCCCCAGCCCCTGTTGCGAATGAGTTAGTAGCTGGTCCCACATACAGTTTGGTCCTGTACAGTCCAGTGCCTGTGTGACATGGTGATGGGAAAGCTACAAATATCTGAATAAGGCAGTGCTATTTTTCTCACGCCTCGAAGTCAAACGTACACTTCTCCTTCCCATCAGTAATAATAATTAATAATGATAATAATAGAGACAGGTTCTTTTCTGGGGCTTGTGCATAGAAGGGATTTTATTTAATTAATGAACAGCTTTGTATGAATGATTTTACAATCCCTCCCAGTCACCTTTGTATAAATTTGTGATTATACCAAAGATTCATTAAAAAAATACTTAAAACATGTATACAACTGTACATGTTCAAAGCACTTACACATATTGACTAAACATCCCTTTCCAACCGCCCATGAGGCTACAGAGGGAACACTTCAGACACCACTAAAAAGCAGCAACCTCTGGGGTGAGATACAGCAGCTGTTTAACAGCACACAACATCAGAGTTTAGGATGGAAAGTGAAGGAGAATCATGATCCAGTTGAAATTGTTTAGGAAAGAATGTCATTGCCTGAGCTGGGATGTGACTGGGACACATGAGTGGTTAGTATTTATAGCTCATACAAAAGAGGGCACTATCAGTCACATAGTATCAGAGGGGTAGCCGTGTTAGTCTGGATCTGTAAAAGCAGCAAAGAGTCTTGTGGCACCTTATAGACTAACAGACATTTGGGAGCATGAGCTTTCATGGGTGAATACCCACTTCGTCAGATGCATTCACCCACGAAAGCTCATGCTCCCAAACGTCTGTTAGTCTATAAGATGCCACAAGACTCTTTGCTGCTTTTATCAGTCACATAGTGTGGGGTACTCGATTCTGTGCTGACCAGACAGAATAGCAAACCCTGCCTTTGTGCAGCAGCTCAGCTTTACTCCGAGCTCTCCTAGCAAAGTAGTGAGCAGACCCACGGAAGATGGTGGTATGGCTGCTGGTACCAAGGGCTGAGGGTTGGATTCCCCCACCCATCCCCAGCAGTGTGTATTTAGGACACTGGGTATGGGTTGGGTCCCCTCCAGGAAGGTGAGTGTTTAGGTCACTGGCACCGGGTGTGGGTTGGATACCCCCACCTCCAGTGAATGTTTAGGCCATTGGCATCAGGTATGGGTTGGATTCTCCACCCCCCCACACACACACACACCAGTGTGTCTTTAGGGCACTGGCACCAGGCGTGGGTGGGATCCCAGACCCTGCACCACCACCACACCCCAGGAGTAAGTGTTTAACAGTCAGTTTCTTTTGCTATGAGTTGAGCACAGATAGTCTTCACCAGGTTGCCCTTTGTTTTTGCAGGGCTCTGAAGGCTGAAGGGGTTTGTGAGTCAGCGCTGTTTGGGCTTCCCTTCATCATTAAACCTACGAGTTGTTGGCAGCTGGATTGGGATGAGCTGGAGATGAACCAGCACAACTTCCATGCTCTGTGTCACAGCTTGCTGGTGAGTGCAAGCAAGCTGCGGTCTGCATGGGATCTGTGACTGGGGCAAAGGCAGGCATCAGTCTGGGGGGGAAGAGTCCAGCCTGCTCCAGGAGAGCTGTCCCAAGGACCTGCAGCTTCTGTGTTTAGTCCACAACTGTGCCTGTGAGTTCTTCCAGCAGATGCACTGGAGCTATTCTACAGCAGATGGCCAGAGATAGAGGGCTCTTCAGCCTAGCAGACACAGGTATCACAAGTACCAATGGCTGGAAGCTGAAGATGACAAATCCAGACTTGAAATAAGACACACATTTTTAACGAGGTGTAATTTAAGAAAGGGGGGGAAAGTGATCCAGGCACCTATTATTGTGACCTCAATAGTATGCAAGGTTTTAGAACAAATTTTGAAGGAAAGAATATTTAAAGACATGAAGGTAAATGGAAAATAGGATGAAATGCAGCTAGATCATGCCAGACTAACCTGATATCTTTCTTTGATAAGATAACTGATTTCTTAGACAAGATAAAAGCTGTAGATCTAATCTATCTGAACTTCAGAAAACCATTTGATACAGTGCCACATGAGAAAATATTAGTTAAGGTAGAGAAGACGGTAACAAGTACAGGAATTGTAAGGTGGGCAAGAAGCTGGCGGAAAGGGAAATGACCACAGGCTGGAGGGACATTACTAGTGGAGTTCCTCAAGGACTGGACTTGGGACCGAAGCTGATGTAATATTTTCATTAATGAGATTGGTACAATAGGCAGGAGTGTACTAATGAACCATAGAAATGTAGGGCTGGAAGGGACCTACAGAAGTCATCAAATCCAGCCCATTGTACAGAGATAGGACCGAGTAACCCTAGACCAGCGTTTCTCAAATGCAGATACCGTGGCCACATGTGGCCACCAGGAACTTTTCTTGTGGCCACAGCCTCCTGGGCGGTGATTGGGGGGGTGGAGGGACAAAGTAGCGACACCTCCCCATCCCTGTTGCTCCTGGATGCACCGGCTTGGTGTTGGTTGCTGAGGCCACCAGCAGGGGTTGGGCCCTGCCCCCCTCTGGAGACATCTGGGGCACAACACTGGAGGAGCAGGCAGCAGGTGAGTTCCCCACCTTACCATGGGTGGTGGGGCTCAAGCTTTGGGCTTCTGGGGTGGCAGGACAGAAGGCTCTGTCCACAGGACTTCAAGCTCCAGCCCTTTGCTGCCTCCCCTAGCCCCCCACTATCCCCTCCCATCGCCCCTGGCCCCCGCTACCTCCCCCGACACCCCCATCCAGGGCTTAATTTGTCCCCAGGATTTCCTGGGCTGGGTAAGTCTGCTGTGAAAAGTGATACCTGTTAACATCACTTTTCATAGATTCATAGATTTTAAGGCCAGAAGGTACCATTGTGGTCATCTAGGCTGATCTCCTCTATAACTCAGGCCATAGACCTTCCTCAAAATAATTCCTAGAACAAATCTTTTAGAAAAACATCCAATCTTGATGGAAAAGATGCGGGAGAATCCACCACAATCCTTGGTAAATTGTTCCAGTAGTTAATTACTCTCACCATTAAAAATTTACACCTTAGTTCCAGTCTGAATTTGTCTAGCTTCAACTTTCAGCCATTGAATCGTGTCATACCTTTGTCTTCTAGGTTTAAGAGCCCATTATTATATATTTGTTCCCCATGTAGGTACTTGTAGACTGTGATCAAGTCATCCCTTAACCTGCTCTTTGTTAAGCTAAATAGATTGAGCTCCTTGAGTCTATCACTACAAAGCATGTTTTCTAATCCTTTCATCATTCTTGTGGTTCTTCTCTGAACCTTCTCTCATTTATCAACATCCTTCTTCAATTGTGGACACCAGAACTGGAAAACAATATTAAATCAGTGGTTGCATCAGTGCCATATACTGAGGTAAAATAACCTCTCTACTCCTACTCACGATTCCGCTGTTTATGCATCCCATATTGAATAGTACTGGACCCAGGACTGACCCCTGTGGGAACCCACTAGATACAGCCTTCCTGTTTGACAGCAAACCACTAATAACTGCTCTTGGGGTATGGTCTTTCAATTAGTTGTGCTCACATCCTATAGTAATTCATCTAAACCACATTTCCCTAGTTTGCTTATGAGAATGTCACGAGGACTGTGTCAAAAGCCTCACTGAAATGAAGATCTATCGCATCTACTGCTTCCCCCTGTCCACTATGCCTAGTGAACTTTGATGATGACACAAAGTTGGGAGGTATTGTCAACACAGAGGAGGACTGGATTATCATTTAGGAAGAAATGGATGACCTTGAGACCTGGAGTAATAGTAATGGGATTAAATGTAATAATACAAACTGTGAAGTCATGCTGCACTTAGGGACTAGTAGGAATTTCTGCTATAAGATGGGGACTGATCAGTTGGAAATAACAAAGGAGGAGAAAGACGTGGGTGCATTAGTCGATCATAAGAGATGGATGGCAGGAGAGAGATCACTTGATCATTACCTGTTAGGTTCACTCCCTCTGGGGCACCTGGCATTGGCCACTGTCGGTAGAGAGGATACTGGGCTAGATGGACCTTTGGTCTGACCCAGTACGGCTGTTCTTATGTTCTATGTTCTTATGTTATATTCTTATAAGATGACTATGAGCCACCAATGTGATGCAGCCATGAAAAAAGGCAAAGGGAACTCCTAGGATGTATGAGGTGAGGTATTTCCAGTAGAGATGGGGAAACATTAATCCCATTGTACAAAGCACTGGTAAAAACCTCATCCAGAATATTGTGTACAGTTCTGGTCATGCATGTTCAAAAAGATGAAATCAAACTGCAGCATGTGCAGAGAAGAGCTAGTAGGATGTGTAGGGGAATGGTGGGCTGTTTTGTGAGAGAAGAGTAAAACAGCTTGCCTTGTACAGTCTAGCAAAATGAAGCCTGAGAAGGGAAATGACTGCTCTCTATAAATCCGTCAGGGAGTTAACTGCAGAGAGGGAAAAGAGCTATTGAAGCTAAAGGACAGTGTTAGCAAAGAATAAATGGGGATAGACTGGCTGTGAGTAAATTTGAGATGGAAATTGGAAAATTTCTAACCCTCAGAGGAGGGAGGTTCTGGAACCATCTCCCAGTAGGAGTAGTGGGGACAAGAAACCAAACTGGTTTTAAGATGGAGCTTGATAAGTTTATAAAACAGACTGTATGATGTGGCTTCCTGACTTCAGTGTCCTAGGGGGTCCCTTTCACTCCTATGTTCTCAATTAATCACTGGAACATAAGAACAGCCAGACTGGGTCAGACCAAAAGTCCATCTAGCCCAGTATCATGTCTCCCAACAGTGGCCAATGCCAGGTGTTTCAGAGGGAATGAACAGAACCGGGGGGGCAGGTTTGTATAATTTTTGGTGGTGCCCAGAATGGGTCCAAGTCCTGCCCCCCAACACACACACCTGCCTAAGGCTCTGGGAGGGAGTTTGGGTGCAGGAGGGGGTTTGGGATGCAGGCTCTGGGAGAGAGTTTGGGTGCAGGAGGGGTGCAGGCTCTGGGAGGGAGTTTGAGTGCTAGGTGCGGGCTCTGGGCTGGGACAGGTGGTTGGGGTGCAAGAGGGGGTTTGGGAAGAGGTTTGGGGTGCTGGGTGCAGGCTCTGGGCTGGGACAGAGGGTTGAGGTGTGGGAGGGGGTGCAGGGCATGGGGCTGGGCCGGGAATGACTTTGGGGTGCAGCAGGCAGGCTGCTCCAGGGCTGGGGTGGGGGGCCAGAGAGGACTCCCCACAGCCCTCTCCCCACTGGCAGCAGCAAGCTCCGGGGGGGGCCCTCCCCGGTCCCCCCAGCATGACACTCACCCAAGCCCCACCAGGCTGCTGCTCAGGAGGTCCAGCCAGGATAAGCCCCCCCTCCCCTTGGAGTCGCCTGCCAAGCCGGGGGCTGCCATGCACTTCCTCCCTCCACAGGCGAAGCCGCCGCCTCAGCCTGCCCGCGGCACCACTCCTTTGCAGCCGTCAACGGCTGGCGAGGGAGCGCAGCGCGGAACTGCAGGGGGTAGCCACCCGCTGCCCAGCGCAGGCAGGGACGCTCTGTGGGTGTGTGCAGGGGCGGCAGATGGGGCCGGGGTAGAGACCTGACCCCGAACATTGGTGGAGCCGGGCCCCCAGACCCTGAATTTGCTGGAGCCCGGGCACCATGGACCCATACAATTCGCTGCCCCAATCAGAACAGGTAATTATCAAGGGATCCATCCCATCGCCCATTCCCAGCTTACCAATGGCTGCAGTAGATTCTCCATCACTGGAAACTTTCAATCCAGCTTGGATGTTTTTTCTAAAAGATCTGCCTAGTTCACCCAGGAATTAATTCAGGGAAATCCTTTCATAGAATCATAGAATCTCAGGGTTGGAAGGGACCTCAGGAGGTCATCTAGTCCAACCCCCTGCTCAAAGCAGGACCAAACCCAACTAAATCATCCCAGCCAGGGCTTTGTCAAGCCTGACCTTAAAAACCTCTAAGGAAGGAGATTCCACTACCTCCCTAGGTAACCCATTCCAGTTCTTCACCACCCTACTAGAGAAAAAGTTTTTCCTAATGTCCAACCTAAACCTCCCCCTCTGCAACTTGAGACCATTACTCCTTGTTCTGTCATCTTCTACCACTGGTCTGTGCTATGCAGGAAGTCAGACTACATGTTGAAAGTTATCTCCTATGGCCTTGGAATCTATGAATGAAGCAGTAAAAAGCAGAGTTCCGGATCCCAGCCTGGGGAGCAGGGTCTCTCTGACCCAGTTGCTATACAATTCAACAGCAGGGCTATTTTCAACACTCAGTCTGGGTGATGGAGCCTGTTACAACCTGGCCCGATACCACTCTGTATGGTCACCAGGTTGTGGATGGACGCAATCACTTGGTCCCACATGCTTCTAAGCCAATTGGGTGAGGACAGAGTCTAACCTCTGTTACTAGCTCTGGGACTGTACTGCACATTCCTGGGCTCAGACCTCTCTTGTCCAAGACCCTCCTTTGGGACATGGGGCACCACTTCCCACTCGCCCTAGACCATTAAAACAGTGTCGGGAACCAGCCAAGCCCTCCCACTTGCTTACACACACTTCCCTGGAGCATCACTCAGGCTGTGGTGACACTGGGCTTCTATTTTAACCCCTGCAGAAACAGCGCGGCAGGAAAGCAAGGAACACAGGCTTAGTAAAGGGATTTCTTGACCATAGAAACTTTACTCTGAAAGTCCTCAAGAGTTACAGATCTTTGGAAACAAAACAAAAGTCCTGAGACACCCCTTCTCCTGCTCTCAGCTCACCCCTGAGTCTGGAGTTCATCCCTTCTGCCCTCTCTCTCCTTTCCCCCTTCTTACCTGTGGTGATGGCCAGCCCCCCCCCTGCCAAGAGCAGAACCCCCTCTTACGTAGCCTGTTCCATTGCCATGTGCACCATGGGGATGCTCCAGCCTCTCACCCAGTACTTGGCCCACCTGTACCAATGTTCCATTGGTTCTTAGGGGTTGGGCTGCAGATGAGCAACAGAGTCATCAATGGCTCCAGATTGTAGCCTTGTTGGCTTCTCTGTGATAGTCCTTCAAGGCAATAGCAAGCCCCTTCCAGAAAGGGCGCCGTCTCAAAAGCAATGCAATAAGTTGCACCCAGGCAACTTTAGACTTGAGTTCAGCATCTAACACAAAATGGAGTTCATAATCTGACACAGATCTATCCGACTCTGCTACAGAGCCCCTCAGCCCCTGCAATGAGCTGGTGCTGAGGGAAGCTGCCAACCCCGCCTGGTTTCACTGATAGCATTGCTTCTGGCTTTTGATTTTAGAAAAGGGACTGGATGCTTTTGGCCAAACGTGAGCCACAGAGTGTGAGTCCAAGCTGGAGCATCACAGTGAATTCCTACTATGTCATCATCCCCTCTGACTCCTTCACGCTGCTCGTCAAAGCCATTGCAGTCAGAGAACTCCTGCTGCCATGCAACGTCCCAGCCCTCCCTGCTGACCTTCCAGAGACAGCACTCAGCACCATAGAGGCAAGTGACGAATGGCTGCACACAAGTTTAGATAATGAGGCAGTGCAGGTTCTGCACGTACAGGATACCAGCTGACTAGTAGAGAATGGTACATCCAGACACAGACATGTCACTTATGTGCAAGATGTGCTGGGGGGGGGGCTATCCCTCTATTGGCTTGGAGGGCAAGGTCCTCACATCCTCTCACTTGCATTGCAGGTGCAGGCCTATTGACATGAATAGGATTAGCATAAATAAGTCATTCCCCCCATACTCTTCCTCCCCTCATGGGTTCAGGCTCTTGCATTTTCCCAATACATGTCTGGAAGCAGAGCTTTGCTTGTATTCCGGCTCTGCTTCAGGTGCATCGACTAGCTGGGAAACCCAGGGCCCTGCTCTTGTGGCCTGGCAGGTGAGCGAAGGAGGAAATGGTTATCTAATGTTTTGGTTAGTTGCAGCTAGGAGTATCCAGGGCCCTCAGCAGGATTTAGAAAGGCAGCCGATCTGAGCAGCAGAACTTTTCCAGACCAGTGGAGAAACCCTGTCTGAAAACTGTGAAGACCTGTGTATGAGAGGAGACAGACGGAGAGGCCTGTGTCTGAACACCCACGTGTGAGGGCAGAGAGCGGAGAGGTCTTTGTCTGAACACCCATGCGTGTTTGGAGCCAGAGAGGCTTGTTTCTGAACACCTGCGTGCATGAGAGGAGCCAGAGAGGCCTCTGTCTGAACACCTGCCTGCATGAGAGGAGTCATAGTGGCCTGTATCTGAACACCCATGAGTGAGGGGAGACAGACAAAGAGGCCTGTATCTGCACACCCATGTGTGAGGGCAGAGAGAAGGAGAGGACAGTGTCTGAACACCTGTATGTGAGGGGAGCAGGAGAGGTCTTTGTCTGAACACCCGTGTGAGAGGGAAGCTGGAGAGGTCAGTGTCTGAATATCCGTGTGAGAGGGATCCAGAAAGGCTTGTGTCTGACAGAGTGACCAGGAGACTGGTTTTCAACCAAAACACCCGGTCAAAAAGCAGTTGACTGTCCAGTTGGCGGCTCCCTGCTAGCCTCAGCGTGGCTCCTGGCAAGCCTCCAGCATGTTCCCCCATGGCCAATGGGAGCTGCAGGGGCAGCGCCTGCGGATGGGGCAGTGCGCGGAGTCACCTGTCCGCACCTCCATGTAGGAGGCGGAGGGGGGACATACTGCTGCTTCCAGGGGCTACTTGAGGTAAGCACCACCTGGAGCCTGTACCCCTGAGCCCGCCCTCCCCCACATCCCAACACCCCTGCCCTAATTCCCCTCCTGCCCTCCGCACCCCTCGATCCCAACTCAGTGCACCCTCCTGCATCCCAAACTCCTCATCCCCAGCCCCACCCCAGAGCCCACACCCCCATCTGGAGTCCTCACCCCCACCCCCATACCCTAACCCCCTGTCCCAGCTCTGATCACGCTCCTGCCCTCTGAATCCCTTGGTCCCAGCCTGGAGCACCCTCTACACCCCATACCCCTCATCCCGAGCCCCACCCAGAATCTGCACCCCCCCAGATAGAGTCCTCACCCCCCCCAACCTTAACCCCCTTCTCCAGCCCTGTACCCCCTCCCATGCTTGGAACCCCGCAGCCCCAGCCCAGAGCCCCCTCCTGCACCCCAAATCCTTCATCCCCAGCCCCACATCAGAGCCCGTACCCCCAGCTGGAGCCCTGACCCCCCCACACCCCAATCCCGTGCCCCAGCCCAGAGCTCCATTCCACACCCTGAACCCCTTATTTCTGGCCCCACCCCAGAACTCACACCCCCAGTCCCGAGCCCATATATCCTCCCAACCCCTTGCTTCAGCCCAGAGCCCCGTCCCATACTCCTAACCTCTCAGCTCCACACCTCACCCCGGAGCCCTCTCCTGCACCCAAACCCCTCATCCCTGGCCCCACCCCAAAGCCCTCACCCCCTCCTGCACCCCAACCCCCTGAGCCCGCTGATGAAAATGAGCAAGTGAGTGAAGGTGGGGAGAGCGAGCAACAGAGGGAGAGGGGGATAGAGTGAGCAGGGGCGGGGCCTCAGAGAAGGGGCAGGGCATGGGCGGGGCCTCAGAAGTCAAGGGTGTTCAGTTTTGTGCAAATAGAAAGTTGGCAAGTGGCAACCCTAGTGTCTGAACAGCTCCCCTCACACGAGGGTGGAGAGGCCAGTGTCTGAACCACGCGTGTGTGAGGGGAGCCGGAGAGGCCAGTGTCTGAACCACGCGTGTGCAAGGGGAGCCAGAGAGGCCAGTGTCTGAACCACGCGTGTGCGAGGGGAGCCGGAGAGGCCAGTGTCTGAACCACGCGTGTGCGAGGGGAGCCGGAGAGGCCAGTGTCTGAACCACGCGTGTGCAAGGGGAGCCAGAGAGGCCAGTGTCTGAACCACGCGTGTGTGAGGGGAGCCAGAGAGGCCAGTGTCTGAAACACCCTCGTGTGTGAGGGGAGCCGGAGAGGCCAGTGTCTGAACCACGCGTGTGCAAGGGGAGCCAGAGAGGCCAGTGTCTGAACCACGCGTGTGCGAGGGGAGCCGGAGAGGCCAGTGTCTGAAACACCCTCGTGTGCGAGGGGAGCCGGAGAGGCCAGTGTCTGAAACACCCTCGTGTGTGAGGGGAGCCGGAGAGGCCAGTGTCTGAACCACGCGTGTGCAAGGGGAGCCAGAGAGGCCAGTGTCTGAACCACGCGTGTGCGAGGGGAGCCGGAGAGGCCAGTGTCTGAAACACCCTCGTGTGTGAGGGGAGCCGGAGAGGCCAGTGTCTGAAACACCCTCGTGTGTGAGGGGAGCCGGAGAGGCCAGTGTCTGAACCACGCGTGTGTGAGGGGAGCCGGAGAGGCCAGTGTCTGAACCACGCGTGTGTGAGGGGAGCCGGAGAGGCCAGTGTCTGAACCACGCGTGTGTGAGGGGAGCCGGAGAGGCCAGTGTCTGAACCACGCGTGTGTGAGGGGAGCCGGAGAGGCCAGTGTCTGAACACCCTCGTGTGAGGGGAGCCGGAGAGGCCAGTGTCTGAACACCCTCGTGTGAGGGGAGCTGGAGAGGCCAGTGTCTGAAACACGCGTGTGTGACGGGAGCCGGAGAGGCCAGTGTCTGAACACCCTCGTGTGTGAGGGGAGCCAGCTGGAGATGCCTGTGCCTGAACACCTGTGTGCGCGTGTGAGGAGTGACAGACCGAGAGGCCTGTGTCTGAACTCCTGTGTGCAGTGGCGTAGCCAGGTTCTAAGTGCAGGGGGAGCAAACATAAAAAAAGTGCCCCCCTTGGCTCCTCCTCTGGCCGCTCCACTCCTCCCCTGCTGGCTCCTCCTGCCATGCTGCGGCCATGCTGCGTACCCCCTCGGAGGGGCTTGGTCCGGGAGGTAGCTAGGCCAACCTGTTTCAAGCCTACCCCAGGCCTTGCTCTTGAGCATTACTGCCCGGCCGGCTATATACTCCTCGCCGCATGCGATGCTGCGCTCAACTCGCAGCTCCAGCAGCGCTACCACGGCTGGCTAGCATATATTATTCACTGTAATTCTCCTCCCTGCTGGTCGGGTTAGCCTCTGTGTTTCCCTCATTCAGGCTGGGGGCTCTCTGGGGCAGGATGCCTTGGTGAGGGCCCTGCATAAACCTCCCATCCAGTATCCATCGCATAGCGCAGACAGGTGAAGAGTGAATGGGTCACAGCAGACGTAGCCCGGTGGCAGGAACGCAGGACAGGTCCCCCAGCAGAGCGTGCCACAAGCTGACAACAGCCGCGTCTCCCAGTCCCTGCCATTATTCCTCCCTCTCCGATGGGCTCTCCCAGGGTGCCACCGACCCCTCCACACCCTCACAGATGGGGCTCGGCCTGCTCCACCCGGCTTCCACGCGGGAGAGGCCCCGGCCTGATGCGGTGCTCGCAGCTGCTTCCTATGCCCAGGAAGCACCCCTCAGACCGTGGCCTAGGAGCCTGAGGCACTCCGAACCATGCAGCCCTGATCGAATCCCGCTCCACTCACTTTAAATGCTGCACCAAAGCCTCCAACGGCCAATCCCGCACCCGGCACGTGCTGCCACTGCCGCCTCACCTTCCTCCACCCAGCCACCGCGGAGTAAGAGGTACGGGTCGGCCCCAACTGCGCCTGCGCTCCAGATGGTGTCACCATGTTCCCCTTCCCCTGCTGCACATGCATCTTGGTGTCCCCGCTGCCGCCTTCCCTCCCAGATCGTGTGCCACCGCGAGACCTCTGAGCCTGTCCCTCCGCAGGGAAGCGGAAATGCTTCCACTGGACGGGATGGGACGGGAGGGTAGTGGCCCGATCGAGATCAAGCCAGCATGGGGTGGCCACGGTGATGGAGGAGAGAAGGCGCCGGAGCTGGTAGGAAGGTTGGGAGGGAGGAGACCTTAGAGCGGCCCCCTAGGGAAAGGAACAGATTCCTGCCCTCCAGTGCTGGGAGCCCTGCTCCAGTACCGAGGCCAGGCCTTCTGCGGTTGGTGCTGCTCAGGGTGCACTTTGCACCCCACCGCCCAGATTGCTGGAGCAGCAGCAGCACCATCTGTGCCTGGGCAGTGGAAGCGCCTCCTCCCGTCCCTCACTTTCTTCTCCCACACTCCGAGCCGGGCACCCCGCTGCAGCTCCAGGCCGCGAAGCCGCTGGCACTCTGCCTAGTGCCAGAATGTCTTGAGCTGCCACCACAGCAGCTTCCCTCCTCCCACTGCCGAGCTGAGCCGCGCCACACAGGGAACCAGAGCTCTGGCAGCTGCATCTCAGACACCCCGCTCATTGGCTCGCCCACCGCTGACCTCACTGGAATAGCTCACGCCCACCGCCGGCCTCGCCTGGGGATTCTTTATTATAGGGGTGCCTGCTGGCGCCATGGTAACCCCTAACTAAGGTACCGCTTTTGAAAAATGTGCTGAGGGAAGCGGCTGCTTCCCCTGCACCCTGCTAGCTACACTACTGCCTGTGTGTCATGCTTGCTCACGGACAGCAGGCATGGTTACCAGGCCCAAAGGCAGAGAGACACGCTCACAGGGGAAGTGACATCTGGCTCATGCTAAGTACAAGCCGCTATCCATGTGGGGTGAGGGAAGGCCCAGATAAGGATCAGGACCTGCACAATTTCATCAGCTACTGTGGTGGACCTGTTGGGTCCCCCTCTGCCTGGAATGACTGGAAGGAGTGCATGTCATTCAAGCAGGAAAGGAAGGTACAAATCCTCACATCCATTTTCTGCCACCTCAGAGCAGGAAGCTGGGCACTCACGTGCTACCAGCTGGGACCTGTGTGTCACTTCTCTCTGAACAGAGCGCCTTGAACAGTCTGGAAGTAGAACCTAGATACAACCCCCTCGATGTGAAAAGCAACCTCTACAAATACCTGGTGAGCGAGTTCTCCAGACCCCAGTACCGGCAGCAGGCCCAGCCCAAGGAGCATCGCTCAGGAGAGCGGCATCACTCCAGACAGGTACAGGTCTTGCCCACTGGTTGGCTTGGGGAAACCCTACTCTGCCTGAGCACTGACCAAGCAGCTGAGGTGCTGAAGGCTCTGAGCAGGCATGATGCTGGGAGGGAGGTGGAAACAGGCAGAAGATATGTCCTCATTTTGCGCAGGGCCACCTGCTGCTCTGGGGTGATACGCGGGCCCCTCAGTCAGCTCTCACAGGTGCACTAAGCACATGCTCACAATAGCTTGTGACTAAGGGGTGTGGCAGCTTCCTCTTCACCAGTAGTTCTCAAACTTTTGTACTGGTGACCCCTTTCACTGAGCAAGCCTCTGAGTGCGCAGGGCCGCCCAGGGGGGAGGGGGGGCGACAAGTGGGGCAATTTGCCCTGGGCCCCACAGGGGCCCCCACGAGAGTTTTTCAGGGCCCCTGGAGCGGGGTCCTTCACTCACTCTGGGGGCCCCGGAAAACATTCATGGGACCCGGGTCCCCAGAGCTTCTTCTGCTCTGGGGCTTTGGCGGCAGTTTGCGGCGGGGGGGGTCCTTCCACCCCAGGACCTGCCGCCAAAGTGCCCCAAAGACCCGCGGCGGCGGGTCCTTCCACCCCGGGACCCACCGCCAAAGTGCTGGGTCTTCAGCGGCAGGAAGACCCCAGGCCCCCTGAATCCTCTGGGCGGCCCTGTGAGTGCGACCCCTCTTATAAATTAAAAACACTTTTAAATATATTTAACACCATTATAAATGCTGGAGGAAAAGTGGGGTTTAGGGTGAAGGCTGACAGCTCACGACCCACTGAGGGGTCCCAACCCCCCAGTCTGAGAACCCCTGCCCTGAGCCCTCCGGAGACAGTACTCACTGTGTGTTCCTGCATTACAGCACCTGAGCAAAGCCAAGGCCACGGTAGCTCCCCTTCCTCTGGCTCCCCCGCCGCCCAAAGCATTCCGATCATCTGCTGCAAGGAAGGACGCCTGTGAGCTCCCTCTCTTCTCCGATGAAGACAGTGAATTCCTGGGGAGCATGTAATGACAAGGGCCTTTCTCTATTACAAGCCCAAGTGTTGTGAGACACCCCCCCCACACACACACACACGCCGTCCTACCCCAGCGCACACGCACAGCAGACCCCACCACACGTTCATGTCACTAGGCACTCACAGCTCAGCCTGTTGCTGGCCCCAATGCTTGCCAAGCACCACATGTGCCAGCACAGGACAAGGTCAGGCAAGTGCTGGGCCTGCTTGGCCTTGCTGTGAAAGACGCTTCCCACCGTTCAGTTTCTTGTTGTTCTACAGTTTTGTTAGTTGCTGAGACAGTCCCCAGGGAGCCTGCTCCCTATGGGCCCCTCTCTTGCCATGACACCCATTGCTACCCCACACCGCATCCCCCATTCATGTCAGTGCAGCACACCACGTGGCCTCATTGGATGGGTTCTGAGAACAAGCATGCACATGCTGGCATAATCCCGAAGCCCAAGGACCAGGATTTGCATGCTAATGCGGGGAAGAGATCTTGGGGTGAGCGGTGACCACAGGCCTCCATGCAAGGGCCTTGGCGCATGCAGAGGTGCTAGCCAGAGGCAGCTTGGGGGTTACTCCCTGCACAGGCTGCAATGCTTCGCAGCCGTAGCCCTGCCCGAGCAGGCTCCTTGAGCTGGGTTACAAGTTTTATCTGAGGTCCCCTGAGTCCCAGGGCAGCCCCACACCTCCCTTGCAATTGGCTGTGTGCCACTGAGGTTACCCAACACACCACCATGATCCCCATGTCTTACACCACGGTCCCCAGGAGTCAGCAGCAGAGACTGGCAGTGCCCTGGGCTAGAACCCCTGCTCCCAGGCCACTCCAGCTGGGAAAGTTCCTTCTCTCTGTGCCCCTCTGAGTCCGCTGGGGCTGGGCTGCAGATGGACAGTGATGGAAGCACAGCTTACCGGTGGTCAGCTCCCTGCACAGAATTCTGGCTCTGGGGCCAAAGGGATGGCGTGGAATTTCCCTGAGACCTTCTCCCCAGTACACAACTAGGGGCTAGGTCCACCCGAATTTCAGCTCAGGTGCCAGTTAGCAGTTCCCTGCAAAAGCAGATACTGGGGAGAGAGTAACTCCCTGGCCTAGCACGGAGTTGGCCAGAGCTTTGTGTTTATTGGACTTCAGGGTAGTTTCCAATTAGGGCATCACTGGGGTTCCTTGCATGCCCGTCTGAGCACCCAGGAGCAGTCAGAGCGCTGTGTACAGGCCAGAGCAAATCTGAGCCTCCACACTTTTATGGTTCAACAATAAAATTATTTAGCATGATGACACCTATGTTGCCTGTAGTGGATAATTTGCACCTTATAGAGCATTCCTACCCTTGTCCTTGCTCTAGGGTGACCAAATGGGATGAAGAAAATATGTGGGACACATGGGGGGGGAGGGGAGTCCCACCGGCAGAGCAAAACAAAAAACAACAAAAAAACGGAGTCCCGACGGCAGAGAGAGAGAGAGAGAAAGAAAAAACGGAGTCCCGCCGGCAGAGAGAGAGAGAGAGAAAAAACGGAGTCCCGCCGGCAGAGAGAGAGAGAGAGAAAAAACGGAGTCCCGCCGGCAGAGGGGGGGGAAAAAAGCAAAAAAAAAAAAAAGCAGAGTCCTGCCGGCGGGGGGTGGGGTGGCGGGGGGAAGAAGCAGAGTCCCGCCAGTGGAACAAAATAAAACAAAATCAGGAGTGCGAAATACCGGGACAAATTGCATCCCGACCAAACATCGATCAGGATGCAAGACAAACACCTAAAAATCAGGACAGTCCCGATTTTATCGGGACGTCTGGTCACCCTACCTTGCTCCCTCACCAGACGGCACCAAGTGAGGGTAGCAGGGTCTGTGCAGCGCCATGCACAGTGGGCCTCAGGCAGCAGGGTGCGCTGCAGAGCCTGTATAGCTCTGAGCCAGGTGCCAGCCAAGTAGTGGGCCTTGCTGGCCTCTGTCTCCCTCCCGCCACATGCCAGGCTGGGGAAGAGCAGATGCTGCAAGGCCAGGGCACCTCTGACACAAGAAGACTCTGATGGAATTGGTATTACCCCGAGCGGTCCTATCACAGGAGCAGCCAGTCCAGTCCCTCGGCAAGCACCAAGCAGCCAGTCTCACCCTGGCTCAGGCTCAGCTGGAAATGAGTGTGTTACTGAGGCGAGGGTTTGACCTTTTAACAGCCTAAAGCTAAATACAGCAAAGATCAGGCCTAGTCCTCCTGCCGGTGCTGCATGGCACTGGCTGCAAGAGGCTGTGCCCCCCAACCAAAAACCATGGCGAGGATCTCACTGTCGCTCCCTTCCGAACGTGAGGTGGGGCATGTCCTCCAACAGCTGCTCCCCGCCCTTCAAATCTTGTGTTGCTGTGACCCTTCCGCTTCAGCTCACTTTGCTGCCGCACTTTGTGGCAGGGACCAGCTCCTCTCTGGCTCTCTGCAGCTCTCAGCCCCTCTTGGATGCTACAGGGCTGAAGCCCAGGCACCAGCTTATGTGCTAAACTCTGCCTGCTCAGGGCAGACCATGTGACAGCCCGTGTAGTGAGTGTGAGGGGTGTAAAAATGCCAGCGTGGGAGTCCTGGGGGGCCGGTCAGGGGGTGGAGGTGTGGATAGGGGTTGGGGAAGTCAGGGGACAGGGAGCAGGAGGGGTTGGATGGGTCAGGAGTTCTGAGGGGGGCAGTCAGAGGGCAGGAAGTGGGAGAGGGCGGATGGGGGTGGGGGCCGGGCTGTTTAGAGAGGCACAGCCCTCCATACAGTTTCGCAACCCCGATGTGGCCCTCAGGCCAAAAAGTTTGCACACCCTGTCCTAGGAGCTGAGGACACCCATTGGGGGAGGGGGGACATGCAACCAGCTGTCCAGTGGTCCCTTCAGGCATGCTGCCAACCCCCAGTAAAGGCATGCCGAGACAAAGCAGTTCTTCGAGTGCTTGCTCATATTGATTCCAATTAGGTATGTGTGCGCTGCGTGCACGCTCGTTGGAAGATTTTTACCCTAGCAACACTCGGTGGTCGGCTGGGCGCCCCCTGGAGTGGCGCCGCCATGGCGCAGGATATATACCCCTGCCGACCCATCCGCTCCTCAGTTCCTTCTTACCGCCCGTGACGGTCGTTGGAACTGTGGAGCGCGGCTTTGCTGATCTCCACACATCCCTAGCTACTCGTAGTTCTATACTGCTAATTGTGTCATAGTTCGAGTTTAGTAGTTCTGGTTAGTATTCGTTATTGTATTTATAGTTAGTGTATATAGTTAAAAAGGGAGATTGGGGATTAGCCCCTTTCCCCCGCCCCGGTACAGGCCCATGCCCAAGGCACCGGGGTTCAAACCGTGCTCGGCATGCCAAAAGCCGATGCCGATAGGGGATCCCCACAACTCCTGCCTCAAGTGCCTAGGGGAATCACACCTTCCAGATAAGTGCCGCATTTGCAAGTCCTTTATACCGAGGACGAAGAAGGAGCGGGACTTTAGATTGAAGCAGCTCCTCATGGAATCGGCACTCACTCCTGCAGCGTCGGTACCGAGTGCCCAACAGACTGGTTCGGTAAGGAGCGCCCCTTCGGCCCCGAACCACTCCGGTACCGAGAAGGAGCCCCGGCATCGACCTTTGCCAGCACCGACAGTTGCTCAGCACCGCTCCCTGTCCCCGAGACCTAGGAAGCAACAAAGCACTCCAAATGCTGCAGCTCAACAGAAGGAGCGCTCTTCGAAGACAGCTCGTCCGGCACCGTCCTCTGCCTCAGCACTGCCAGTCGTGGCACCGCCAGTTGCGACTCCACTGAGCTCGGCCCCGTCGATTCCGGTCCCACAAGGGCCGTTGAGTCCGGTGCCTGTCAGCTCCCCGGCTCATGCTATGGTTGAGCTTGCCCTGCCTTCTACACCGGAGACCTTCTCCACGGCACGGGAGCTCATTGCCATGACGGAGTCGGCACGGCCTCAACCCCCGGCACCGCCGGTGCGGGTTATTCAGCCTGTCGGGAAGCCGGCCCTGATAAGGCCACCTTCCGTGGCCGCAACAGAGAGTCGTCGTTCAAGATCACGATCTCGCAGACACTCTCGATCTCGCCGTTCCCGCTCCCGGCACCGCTCACAGTCCCGGTACCGCTCTCCATCGCGGTACCGATTGCACTCGCGGCACCGGTCGACATCTCGGTCGCCGACCAGGTACTCCTGGTACCGATCCGACTCTCGGCACTGCTCTCGGCACCGTGTTTCCCGCAGTCGCTCTAGACAAAGGGACTCGAGGTACCGGTCGACCTCCCAGCACCGCTACGGTAGAAGGTCCCAGTCTCGCTCGCAGTACCGTTATGGATCGCGGTATCGCTCTCCGCTATCAACCCAGGAGCACACGTCCAGATCTGTGGCGCCCTCCCAGGAGCTCTCGGCACCGCTGTGGCCTTCCAGACACACATCGGCGTCCTCTCAGGCTGGTAGGGCATCCTACCAGCAGGAACGTGGCTCTGACATCCCCAGCCAAGGACCTCATCACTGGTCCTTCTGGACACCATGGGCATACCACCAATCCCAAGGTGCTCCACCAGTGGCTCCACGGTCGGTCCCGTCAGAACACCGGGCACCAGAGGTGACGCTAAGCCGTCCTCCTCCTACGGATACGGATGAGGTTCCGATCCCAACTGAGGACACCTAGACTCCTCCTGACACAGAGGACGTTCCACAAATACAGGAACCCCCACAAGACCCCTTGGTCCCGGGCCTCTCCTCTTCCTCCTCGCCTGACAAGGCGGTAGCGGGAACATCATCCTCAGGCACTCCACCGATTGATCTCAGAGCCCATGAGGTCCTCCTGAGACGAGTGGCTCTGAATATGAACCCACAAGTGGAGGAGGTTCCTGAAGTAGAGGACCCTGTTGTGGATATCCTCTCGGCTGAGGCACCCACTAGAGTGGCCCTGCCATTTATCCGCACCATACAATCGAATGCGGATACCATTTGGCAGTCCCCGGCCTCGATTCCACCTACAGCAAGGGGGGTTGAGAGGAAATATATGGTCCCCTCAAAGGGGTACGAATACCTCTACATTCATCCACCTCCTTGCTCTTTAGCGGTCCAATCAGTGAATGAGCGGGAGCATCATGGCCAACATGCCCCGGCGCCTAAGTCAAAGGAGGCTAGGCGCATGGACCTCCTAGGCCGTAAAATATACTCTACCGGGGGCCTCCAACTTAGGGTGGCAAACCAGCAAGCCCTCCTAAGCCGGTATAACTTTAACACGTGTGTGTCCGTGGGGAAATTCATGGAGCTTCTTCCGCAGGAGTCCCGCCAGGAGTTTACCGCTCTCCTCGAGGAGGGTAAAAAGGTGGCGAGGACCTCCCTCCAGGCTTCTCTGGATGCCGCAGACTCGGCAGCTAGAACCTTGGCGTCAGGAGTGATGATGAGACGCATCTCCTGGCTCAAGTATCAGGCCTTCCCCCTGAATTGCAACAAACCATTCAGGATTTGCCCTTCGAAGGCCAAGGCCTGTTTTCAGATAAGACTGACCCCAGACTGCAAAGTCTGAAAGATAACCGCGTTATAATGTGCTCGCTGGGTATGCACACCCCAGTGACCCAACACAGGACCTTCCGGCCACAGCCACACCGCCCTTACGCCCCACCTAGACCGCGTCAGGACTTGAGTAGACAGCGTGGCAGAGGAAATCGCCGAAGTCAGTCTGGCCCTCAAGGAGGCCAAAATCAGGCGCCCCCAAAACCACCAGCAGGGCCCAAACAAAACTTTTGATGGGACGCCCAAGGGCAGCCCACCAGTTACTTTCCCGGATCCTTTTCCTCCGTTTCTCAACTCTCTCTCCCATTTCCTCCCTGCCTGGTCTCACCTCACTTCCGACTGCTGGGTCCTGCACACGGTGGAATTGGGATACCACCTCCAGTTTGTTTCAACCCCACCTTCCCACCCTCCCTCCCCGTCCCTCTTCAGGGACCCCTCTCACGAGCAATTCCTCTTACAAGAGGTCCAGTCGCTCCTAGCGCTAGGAGCCATAGAGGAGGTCCAAAAGACATGAAGGGCAAGGGGTTTTACTCCCGTTACTTCCTAATCCCCAAGGCAAAGGGAGGTCTACGACCGATCTTAGACCTGCGAGAACTCAACAAATTCATGATAAAGCTGAAGTTCCGCATGGTAACCCTGGGGACCATCATTCCCGCCCTGGATCCGGGAGACTGGTATGCCGCCCTCGATATGAAGGACGCGTATTTCCACGTCGCAATTTATCCGCCGCACAGACGGTACCTCCGTTTTGTGATCGGCCTTCAACACTTTCAGTTTACTGCACTCCCGTTTGGCCTTTCTACAGCTCCGCATGTGTTCATGAAATGCATGGCTGTAGTCGCCGCCTCCCTCCGCCGTCGTTGGGTACACGTATACCCATACCTCGACGATTGGCTCATTCGAGGGACTTCCCAGTCGCAAGTGTCGCAGCACCTGCGCATAGTCAAAGACCTCTTCGGGAGCCTCGGCCTCATGATCAACACAGAGAAGTCTACTTTAACACCCACACAGAGACTAGACTTCATCAGAGCAACTCTGGACTCCAATCTGGCCAGAGCCTGCCTCCCGCAGTCGCGTTTTCAAGCGATGGCTTCCATTATTCGAGGTCTCCAAACCTTCCCGACAACGTCGGTACGCAACTGCCTCAGCCTGATAGGGCACATGGCCTCCTGCACCTTCGTAACCAAGCACGCAAGGCTATGCCTCCGCCCCATCCAATCTTGGCTAGCTTCAATATACAGGCCACGCAGAGACAGCCTGGGCTCCGTACTCACCATTCCCCAAGAGGTCCTGGTCTCCCTAACCTGGTGGTTGGACCCCACCATAGTTTGTGCGGGGATGCCATTCCACCCACCGCAATCCTCGATGGCTCTGACCACGGACGCATCATCTCTGGGTTGGGGTGCCCACCTCGAGGGCCTTCACACTCAGGGTCTTTGGTCATCTCAAGAGCTGGTTTTGCACATCAATGTGCGGGAGCTGAGGGCGGTCCATCTAGCATGCCAGGTGTTTCGAGACCATCTCCAAGGCCATTGTGTATCAGTGTTTACAGACAACAGAACGGCCATGTTTTACATAAACAAGCAGGGCGGAGCATGATCTTCCCCCCTTTGTCAAGAAGCCATTCGCCTCTGGGACTTTTGTATAGCCCACTCCATCGACTTGCTAGTGCACTTTCTCCCCGGAGTCCAGAACACTCTGGCGGATCACTTCAGCAGATCCTTCCTGTCTCACAAGTGGTCGATCCGCCCGGATGTCATCCATTCGGTTTTCTGGAAGTGGGGCTTTCCCCACATCGACCTCTTTGCCTCTCGGGAGAACAGGAAATGCCAGGTGTTCTGCTCATTCCAGGGCCGCTCCCCGGGCTCCCTCTCAGATGCGTTCCTGATTCCGTGGAAGAGGCACCTGTTCTATGCCTTCCCACCATTCCAACTCGTCCACAGAGTCCTTCTCAAGCTCTGCAGGGACAGCGCCCGCATGATCCTGCTTGCTCCAGCATGGCCGAGGCAGCACTGGTACACCCTGTTATTTGACCTTGCAGTGGCAGACCCGATTCCTCTGCCGCTCTGGCCCGATCTGATAACACAGAACTTCAGCAGGCTTCACCATCTGGACCTGCAGCCTCTTCATCTCACGGCATGGCTGCTGCATGGTTGAGCCAGTCTGAGTTGCGTTGTTCTGCCTCAGTCCAGCAGGTGCTCTTGGGCAGCCGGAAGCCTTCCACTAGAATGACATATCTGGCCAAGTGGAAGCGTTTCTCCTGCTGGTGCACCCAGCATGACTTAGTGCCCACGCAGATACCTGTTCCTGCTATTCTGGACTACCTCTGGTCCCTGAAAGAACAGAGCCTAGCGGTCTCGTCCATAAAGGTCCATCTCGCAGCCATCTCCGCCTTCTACCCAGGGGAAAATGGCCGCTCGATCTTCTCTCACCCCATAGTTTCAAGGTTCCTCAAGGGTTTAGAACATCTGTATCCTCAAGTCAGACGATCGACTCCTACCTGGGGATCTTAACCTGGTCTTAGCCAGACTTATGGGTGCCCTTTTCAAACCACTGGCCACCTGCTCACTACTGTACCTTTCCTGGAAAACAGCCTTCCTCGTTGCTATTACTTCGGTGCGACGAGTATCTGAGCTTCGGGCCTTGACAGCGAATCCCCCGTATACGGTATTCCATAAGGATGAGGTACAGCTGTGACCACACCCCTCCTTCCTCCCTAAGGTGGTGTCTGCCTTTCATGTCAATCAAGACATCTTCCTCCCAGTCTTTTTCCCGAAGCTGCACACATCGCGACGGGAACAACAGCTGCACACCCTAGACGTTCGCAGGGCTCTCGCCTTCTATATCGAGAGAACAAAACCCTGCCGAAGGTCACCTCAGCTCTTTGTAGCTGTGGCAGATCGGATGAAAGGCCTACCGGTCTCATCCCAACGAATTTCATCTTGGGTGACGTCCTGCATCCGTACATGTTATGATTTGGCTCATGTTCCGGCTAGCCACCTCACCGCCCATTCTACTCGGGCTCAGGCTTCATCTGCTGCCTTCCTGGCCCATGTTCCCATCCAGGATATATGTCGAGCAGCTACTTGGTCATCAGTCCACACCTTTGCCTCGCATTACGCACTGGTTCAACAGTCCAGAGATGATGCAGCCTTTGGCTCAGCAGTCTTGCACTCTGCAACATCTCACTCCGACCCCACCGCCTAGGTAAGGCTTGGGAGTCACCTAATTGGAATCGATATGAGCAAGCACTCGAAGAAGACGACAAGACGGTTACTCACCTTTGTAACTGTTGTTCTTTGAGATGTGTTGCTCATATCCATTCCAAACCCACCCTCCTTCCCCTCTGTCGGAGTAACCGGCAAGAAGGAACTGAGGGGCGGGTGGGTCGACAGGGGTATATATCCGGTGCCGTGGCGGCGCCACTCCAGGGGGCGCCCAGCCGACCCACCAAGTGTTGCTAGGGTAAAAATCTTCTGATGAGCGTGCACACGGCGCGCGCACACCTAATTGGAATGGATGTGAGCAACACATCTCGAAGAACAACAGTTACAACGGTGAGTAACCGTCTTTTTCTCCCTGCAGAAGGGTTAGTAAGGAGCAGGCACCACCAAAGGCAGGGCCCATTGCACTTGTGTAGCCGCAATGCTACTCCCCTCAAGCTGGGAGCTATAGTGATCTCACCAATGACTGTCTTCCTCACCCTGATGCTGTTCTTCACACAGGGAGTAAGAAGGATTTAGGTTCGATGCTATCTAGGGTTGCCAGATGTCCAGTTTTTTACCAGAACACCGGGTCAAAAAGGGACCCTGCTGACTAGCCCGTTAAAAGTCTGGCTGGTAGCGCAACGGGACAAAGCAGGCTCCCTGGCTGCTGTGGCTCTGCGTAGCTCCCAGAAACAGCAGCATGCCCCCTCTCCAGCTCCTACGCATAGGGGCAGTCAGGGGGCTCCGCCCACTGCCCCCACCCCAAGCACTGGCTCCGCAGCTCCCATTGGCCAAGAACCGCAGCCAATAGGAGCTGCTGGGGCAGCAGCTGCAGACAGGGCAGCATGCCAAGCCGCCTGGCCACACCTCCTTGTAGGGGCCGGATGGGGGACATGCCGCTGCTTCTGGGAGCTTCTTGAGGTAAGTGCTGCCTGGAGCCTGCACCCCAACCCCCTGCCCCAGCCCTGATCCTCCTCCCACCCACTGAAACCCTCAGTCCCAGCCTGAAGCACCCTCCTTCACCCCAAACCCCTCAGCCCCATCCCAGAGCCTGCACCCCCAGCCGGACCCCTCCCCCGCCCCTCTGCTCCAGCCCTGATCCCCCCTGTGCTCCGAAGCCCAGAGCCCCAGCCCCCTCCTGTACCCCAAATCCCTCATCCCAGAGCCCGCACCCCCAGCCGGACCCCTGCCCCGCCCCTCTGCTCCAGCCCTGATCCCCCCTGTGCTCCGAAGCCCAGAGCCCCAGCCCCCTCCTGTACCCCAAATCCCTCATCCCAGAGCCTGCACCCCCAGCCGGACCCCTGCCCCGCCCCTCTGCTCCAGCCCTGATCCCCCCCTGTGCTCCTAAGCCCAGAGCCCCAGCCCCCTCCTGTACCCCAAATCCCTCATCCCAGAGCCCGCACCCCCAGCCACAGCCCTTACCCCCCCACACACTTCCACCCAGAGCCCCCTCCCATATTCTAAACTGCTCGGCTCCCCCCCAGCCCAGTGCTCCCTCCTACACCCCAAACCCCTTATCCCTGGCCCCACCCCTGAGTCCACACTCCCAGCCAGAGCCCCAGCCCCCTCCTGCACCCCAACCCCCTGAGCCCGTCCAGTGAAAGGGAGGGAGGGTGGGGAGAGCGAGCGACGGGGTGTGTGTGTAGAGTGAGCGAGGGCGGGGCCTCAGAGAAGGGGCAGGGCAAGGGTGTTCACTTTTGTGCAAGTAGGAAGTTAGCAACCCTCATGCTATCAGCAGCATCTCAGTCTAGCTCTGACTTGCTTCGCTAGACCCAGCTCTAGCCCTAAGCACAAGGGGAAGCAGGTGCAGTGCTATTGTGAAGGTCATGGGCCCCTGGGGAGACAACTGCAGCCAGTTGTGGAGGCTGGGTGCTACCGTAACACAGATAAGGAAGCATTAGAAAGTCTGATGTGCTAGGACAAAGTCTGAGTGCATCCAGGCTGCCCACAGCTGAGGCTTCTGAGAAAGCATCCGGCACCTGGCTACTCATCTGATGCTGAGACACGAGGAAAGTGGGTGGAGGAGCTGCCAGCTCCAGCTCATTTCTGCTGCAGAAATAAAAACATAAATCTCACTCTGGTGTTAGCCCCTCCTCCCCCTTACACTCCGAGACATATTCCTCAAGTAAAGCAGCTGGCTACATTCAGCATCTAAGTTCCTTGGTGCAGGGACAGTGTCTCCTTTCTCTCTGCAAAGCACCCAGACCACATGTTCAGAGAGAATCATGGCTGTTGGCCACATGAACAACTGCACCAGTGAGCTGCAAATTTCTAACAGGCTGATAACCTGTTCCAAAGATGCCAAAAAAGTTATTTCTCCCACAGACTGAGCAGAAATTAGATGAAGGGGGAGGAGGCAGAAGCCACTTCCTACCATATTTTAATTTTAACTAGGGCTGAAGTAGCTTTAAATAGAAGACAGGAAACCAGACTACATAAATGCAACCCAGAACCTTTCTCCCAGGCTCGGAGTTTAGCAGAGATCTCCTGAGTGCAAAGACAGAAGCAGCTCTTACAACCATACAAAGGGAAACCAATGCCTCCTCGCACTGAGACCTCATGGAAAAATCTGCAGAGGAACACTCCTGCCACTGTTATAGAGTCAGAGACTTTAAGGTCAGAAGGGACCATTACAATCATCTAGTCCAGTGGCTCTCAAACTTTTCTACGGGTGACCCCTTTCACACAGCAAGCCTCTGAGTGCGACCCCCTCCTCCATAAATTAAAAACACTTTTTTATATATTTAACACCATTATAAATGCTGGAGGCAAAGTGGGGTTTGGGGTGGAAGTTGACAGCTCACGACCCCCAGTCTGAGAATCCCTGATCTAGTCTGACCTGTATAACAGGCCAGAGACCTGACCCAAAATAATACCTAGAGCAGATCTTTTCGAAAAACAGCCAGTCTCAATGTAAAAATTGTTAGTGATGGAGAATCCACCTCCCCTTGGTAAATTGTTTCCATGGTTAAATACCCTCACTGTAAAATTACACCTCATTGCCAGGTTGAATTTGTCCAACTTCAACTTCCAGCCACTGGACTGCATTATACATTTCTCTGCTAGATAGAAAGAGTCCATTACTAAATATTTATTCCCTGTGCAGATACCTATAGACTGCGGTCAAGTCACCCCTTAAACTTCTCTTTGTTAAGCTAAATAGATTGAGTTCCTGGAGTTTTTCACTATGAGAAATGTGTTCCAATCCTTTAATCATTCTCATGGCTCTTCTCTGAACCCTCTCCAACTTATCAACAGCCTTCTTGAACTGTGACATCAGAACTGGACACAATATCGCAGCCGCGGTCCCATCAGTGCAAATGCCGAGGTAAAATAACCTCTCTGCTCCTGTTTATGCATTCCAGGCTCACATTAGCTCTTCTGGCCACAGCGCCGCACTGGGAGGTTATGGTCAGCTGATTATCGACCATGACCCCAAATCTTTTTCAGAGTCACTGGTTCCCAGGATAGAGTCCCCCATCCCATACGTATGGCCTGCATTCTTTGTTCCTAGATGTACACATTTACATTTAGCCAGATTAAAATACAGTGTTTGCTTGTGCCCAGCTTACCAAGTGAGTCAGCTTGCTATCCCAGTGACCCGTCCACTCCATTATTTACCACCCCCGCAAGCTATGCATCATTCTCTCATAACGAAGATGGGACCTGGCCAAAGTACCACAGGTCCCTGCTGTAACAAAGAGCACAGGGAAAAGGGCCAGCTGTCTCCACCACTCAGCAGAGTCCAGTGTCTTCCCCCACTGCTTTCTCATCAGCCCACACTGTGCCCAGCTGCTGCACAGCTCCACCAAAGCACATGCTCCATAGGAGCACAGAGCAGGACCAAACTCGTACTATTCGCTACCCCACCCCTTATGCAGCCAATCAGCTTTCTTGGCATCAGCCGCACGTTGTGTCAAGGTCACACTGCACTGCCCGGTGACGCTGGGTCCGTTTGCTGAGCGGATACTGTTAAGTTAGGCCCTGAGAAGGCACATGACGAGTTCAGATTAAACTCTCCAATGTGTGTTACTTCGTATTAGTCAACCCTGAATCCCAGCTGTGCCTGCCAGCATGCTGCCTTTTCCCTCCGCCAGTCCCTCAAATTCCTCACGGGCTCCTCTGGGCGTGGCTCCCCTCAATACCTTTGTGCCATCTGCAGATTCACACCTCCCTTCTCCAGCTTGTTAATAAGTATCTGAAACCCCCGTCTGCCCCCTGGGGCCCTGCTGTGACCCCTCTGCTCTGATGGAAACGGACCATCGATCCCTGCTCTGTTCTGAGCCTTCTGCTCCAGGGCAGGGCTTCGCCCTCCCCTCACAGCGACTGGTTCCTCATCAGCCTCCTGAGAGAGGCTTTGCCAAGGGCCTTTTGAAAGTCTAAATTACAATTTTATAATTCTATTTCATTATCATTTCAACCGCCTTCCCCTGCTGGAAGTCCAACAGCTCTAACTCCCAGGATCCCCCAGTACCTTTTGTGAAGATGGAGCCAATATTTGCTCCTCTCCAGTGCAGCTGTTGCTTTAATAAGACCAAGCTGAATGAGCAAGCATCTCAGAGAGGTGATTAAGAAAAAGCAGAAAGCCTACAAGGAGTGGAAGATGGGAGGGATTAGCAAGGAAAGCTGCCTTATTGAGGTCAGAACATGTAGGGATAATGTGAGAAAGCCCAAAAGCCATGTAGAGTTGGACCTTGCAAAGGGAATTAAAACCAATAGTAAAAGGTTCTACAGCCATATAAATAAGAAGAAAACAAATAAAATAGAAGTGGGACCGCTAAACACTGAGGATGGAGTGGAGGTTAAGGATAATCTAGGCATGGCCCAATATCTAAACAAATACTTTGCCTCAGTCTTTAATGAGGAGCTTAGGGATAATGGTAGGATGACAAATGGGAATGAAGATATGGAGGTAGATATTACCACATCCGAGGTAGAAGCCAAACTTGAACAACTTAATGGGATGAAATCAGGGGGGCCAGATAATCTTCATCCAAGAATATTAAAGGAACTGGCACATGAAATTGCAAACCCATTAGCAAGAATTTTTAAGGAATCTCTAAACTCAGGGGTTGTACCGTACGACTGGAGAATTGATAACGTAGTTCCTATCTTTAAGAAAGGGGAAAAAGTGATCCAGGCAACTACAGGCCTGTCACTTTGATACCTGTTGTATGCAAGGTCTTGGAAAAAAATCTGAAGGAAAAAGTAGTCAAGGACATTGAGGTCACTGGTAATTGGGACAAAATACAACATGGTTTTACAAAAGGTAGATCGTGCCAAACCAATCTGATCTCCTTCTTTGAGAAGGTAACAGATTTTTTAGACAAAGGAAATGCAGTGGATCTAATTCACCTCGATTTCAGTAAGGCATTTGATACGGTTCCACATGGGGAATTATTAGCTAAATTGGAAAAGATGGGGATCAATATGAAAATTTAAAGGTGGATAAGGAAATGGTTAAAGGGGAGACTACAAGGGGTCGTACTGAAAGGTGAACTGTCAGGCTGGAGGGAGGTTACTAGTGGAGTTCCTCAGGGATCGGTTTGGGGACCAATCTTTTTATTACTGACCTGACAAAAAGTGGGAATGTGCTACTAAAGTTTGTGGATGACACAAAGCTGGGAGGCATTGCCAATATAGGGAAGGACCAGAATATCCTACAAGAAGATCTGGATGACCTTGTAAACTGGAGTAATAGTAATAGGAAGAAATTTAATAGTGAAAAGTGCAAGGTCATGCATTTAGGGATTAATAACAAGAACTATTGTTCTAAGATGGGGATGCATCAGTTGGAAGTAACAGAGGAGGAGAAGGACCTTGGAGTATTGGTTGATCACAGGATGACTATGAGCTGCCAATGTGATATGGCTGTGAAGAAAGCTAATGCGGTCTTGGGATGCATCAGGCGAGGTATTTCCAATAGAGATAAGGAGGTGTTAGTACCATTATACAAGGCACTGGTGAGACCTCATCTGGAATACTGTGCGCAGTTCTGGTCTCCCATGTTTAAGAAGGATGAATTCAAACTGGAACAGGTTCACAGAACGGCTACTAGGATGATCTGAAGAATGGAAAACCTGTCATATGAAAGGAGCTTGGGTTGTTTAGCCTAACCAAAAGGCTGAGGGGAGATATGATTGCTCTCTATAAATATATCAGAGGAATAAATACCAGGGAGGGAGAGGAATTATTTAAGCTCAGTGCCAATGTGGACACAAGAACAAATGGATATAAACTGGCTATCAGGAAGTTTAGACTTGAAATTAGACTGAGGTTTCTAACCATTAGAGGAATGAAGTTCTGGAACAGCCTTCCAAGGGGAGTAGTGGGGGCAAAAGACATAGCTGGCTTCAAGACTAAGCTTGATAAATTTATGGAGGGGATGGTATAATGGGATAGTCTAATTCTGGCAATTAATTTGTCTTTGACTACTAGTGGTGAATATGCCCAATGGTCAATGATGGGATGTTAGATGGGGTGGGATCTGAGTTACTACAGATAATTCTTTCCTGGGTGCTGGCTGGTGAGTCTTGCCCACATGCTCAGGGTTTAGCTGATCACCATATTTGGGGTCGGGAAGGAATTTTCCTCCAGGGCAGATTGGCAGAAGCCCTGGGGGGTTTTCGCCTTCCTCCACAGCGTGGGACACAGGTCACTTGCTGGAAGGTTCTCTGCACCTTGAAGTCTTTAAACCATGATTTGAGGACTTCAGTGGCTCAGACACAGGTTAGGGGTTTGATATGGGAGCGGGTGGGTGAGATTCTGTGGCCTGCATTGTGCAGGAGGTCAGACTAGATGATCGTAATGGTCTCTTCTGACCTTAAAGTCTATGATTCTATGATAAGACCGCATGGACTTGCACATGCAAATGAGCATGTATGTGCCACTCACAATGTCCCAGCGGAAATCTGGCCTCTTTCCTTCGCCTAGGGGTACAGCACCCTTGGGAGCCTGACACGGCATCTCTTCCCCCTCCAAGAACAGGCATGTGACACAGCACCCCGCCTCAAACATGCCACACATACAGATTCTTCAGTTTTAAAATTTAAGATTTTAATATCAAAATAAAATTTTTAGAAAAATATTTTGGGATGGGTGCCGGGGTGCACAGCCTGCTATCGCTGTGGGCCACTGAGACAGTCCGAAGGAAGCGGAGGAGCATTTCAGCAGCAAAAGGCCCCAGTGGAGCCACGTGCCCAGGAATCGCATGATCCCAGAGTCATCATGGCCAGATATCATGGTGATGGGTGCCCTAGAGATGACAGCCCCATCTTCCCCTGTCAAAGTGTTATGTGGTAAAAGGAGCCAATCCCGGCACATAGGTACCACAGTCAAACGTCTCTCCCCATCACCAACCATAGCATCCTCCAGGGAAAGTCTCCTGGGAATCACCCAACCTCCTGCTTGGCACAGGAGGAGGAGCAGTCACCAGCTAGCTCACAGGGCAGAGGGTGACAGGCAGCCCAGCACAGTCCCCTGGCCCATCCTGCAGGGACCCAGAGAGGACAGCACCCTGCATGGCTCCTGCTGGATTCTGGGCCCCATGGCCCCTCCCAGAGAAAGATGCACAGTAGGGGCTGCAGCACAGGAGGTTATATCTCTCCCAGGTCTTCGTAGATGGGCATTAGAACATTCTCATCCACAGACAGCTCCTGCCCTGGCACCCGCAGGGGCTTCAGCACCTGGCTGTACAGCACCTCGTTGTTGTTGTTGTTGTTGGAGCCAGATCTGACACCTGGTTTGTCGGGAGCCAGGTTCACACGCCATTTGCTGGGCTCTGGGTTCCTCTCAGCGCCTTTGGGAATGAACACGGATTGGGGCTTGGGGGCAGGGATGGGCTTGGGACCTTTGGGCCCGGCTTTGTGCTGGAAGGCAGGCACGGAGTAGTCGTCAGTTCTGGGATTGTAGGGATACTCATACCCGCCCTCGTCTTCGATGCCCTGCGTGCGCCAGGCCTCGCCTGTTGGCCGTGCCTCATCGTAGATAGAGGTGTTGGCAGGCACTGGGTGTGGGGCCCGCCCCTCGGGCTCATCATAGATGTGCTCCCTGCATCTCAGCCGCCTCTCGGCTTGGCTGTTCCCCGCTGGCTGGACCCGGTCGTACAGGCCTGAGTACAGAGAGCCAGGTTTCCTGAGCTTCGCCTCCTCCTGGGCAGGGCCATGACCCATGGCCCCACCTCCAGGCTTGCTGTCGATGGGGTCTGAGTAGAGCGGGTCCAGCCTGGCTCGGACGCCCTTCACTGCGTCCATGGGCTCTGAGTACAAGCTGGCTGTGTCCTCAGAAGGGAGCACGGCCCTGGGTACCTTGGGCAGTGGGGAGCGTGGGGGCGTGCTGGGGTGAGCAGGCTTGGGTGGCACCGGGGGCTCGGGGAGAGTGCGAGCCTTCAGCAGGGCGATGGTGTCCCTCTCCTCCGGAGCAGCACTGAGCTTTGCTGCCAGCCCAGCTTTGGGCACCGTTGGGCCATCCCCCTCGGCAGGCAGCTCCAGGCTCAGCGAGTCAGCCAGGGCGTTGCGGATCAGCACCACGCTGGGGCAGTCCAAGTCCAGGGAGTCGCAGCTCTGTCTGTTCTCCTCTACCTGGGCTTTCTGCTCCCGAATGGAGGCCTCCACTAGCCGGAAGATCTCGTTCCCCTGCTTGGTCTCAAATGTGAAGTTCCCAGGCCCAGACTCGCAGCGCCTGCCAGCTTCGAAGGAGAACATCACCTGCCGGGGAGAGGTAGAGGGTCAGTGTCCCAACCAGCCCCTAAGAGCCTCCCAGCAGCCCTGAGCCCATGGCTGCAGGCACTTGAGCCAAGGGACAGAGCAGGGCAGATCTCTCAGCTCCGGCATCCTCCCCCTGGACTCACACCTCATTCCTGAACCTCAGCCCAGGCTCTAGGGGCAGGTGAACTGGCATTTGCTCTCGCTGGGGCTCAGCCATCACACAGAGAAGAGAGCAAGGCCCCTGCCTATAGGGCTGGCAGCCTGAGCAAGTCAGCAGGGCCGGAGCTGCAGCACGGAGCATGCTCTGTGCTTGATTCCTGTGAGTAGCAGCACCACAGGTGTTGGGGAGCAGGATCTGGGCACAGAGAGGGGGCAGCCCTGGAGGGGATTCATCGGGCCCTGGAGTTGAGTCTGTTGCTGATGGGATGCAGCCACAGATAAGAATCAGATGGAGCTGGAGCGGATATCAGTTTAGGAGACCTGGGTGCAGGAACAACTGCAGCAAGACTCCTGGCATCTTCTCCCCTCACAACGGCCTGTGGGTACAATTCCTGGCTTCCCCCTACACACCAGTTCCACTCTCCACCCCCAGCTGCCAAGCCACCCCTGCCTCAAACCAATCTTCCAACTCACCCCTTCCCTGGTGCCCCTAAGAGACCACAGCATGCAGGCACCATGAACCAGGCCCTATGTAAATCGCTTTCTCTCTTCCTCCCCACCCTCTAAATTTATGGTAGCATCCCAGGGGTTTGAATTTCATGGGAGATGCATGCAATTCTTCCAGTAGCAAGGAGGGAGAAGAATGTATCCCAGTTTCCATCTCCCTGCTGAGGCCATGGTTGCTCGTGGGGGGGTTAGTGAGCTGATCCCATCCCAGAAAGGGGTGAGATGGCAGGCTGGTCCTACCCTGAGGTAGGAGGGGGGGTGGGCCGGGGGGAGGGGAGAGAGAGAGAGAGAGAGAGACAGACAGACAGACACTGTCTCTGTCTGTCTGTTTGTCTGCATGGAGCCAGCTGCCCAGCCTAGCCGGGGGCAGGGTCTGGTTGGCTCCACACTGAGCTCTGGCCCAGGCTGCTGCTACTTCCTGTCTGTCCAAAGTGCTGACAACGTACAACAATTAGCCAGCTCAACCCGCAGCAGCCCCCAGCACACGCAGGGGAGACACCGCAGTGCCAACTGGTGAGGATCTGAGACCACAGAGCCCTGCCCCAGCAGGGGATTGGAGTGAGAATGGGATCTATGCCTCCCGCCCCGATCCTCTCACTGGGGCAGGGCCCCCTCATACCTGCTTGTACTCCAAGCAGCAGATCCACCCTTGCCAGCAAGCACTGCAGTCTTCCCTGCATCTGCCAGAGGGCTCTATGGGGCAGGCCGGGGCTCGTAACTGCTCTGCATTGTCAACCCTGTCCCCTGTCTAACAGCCAGTGAGGAAGCAAACCCCACAGGCAGCTAAATTAGCTCAATACCATGAATTTTCCAACAGTGCAGAGGCAGAAGTGGGAATCCCTGCTCCGTCTCCCTGCTGTTGGCAAAATTCCTGAACTGGCTAATCTCACAACTTCCCTGCAGTCTGTGAAATCGTGGTTCACACAGGGCCTTAGCCATGAGGTCTCCTGAGTGGATCCGACGAAGTGGGTATTCACCCACGAAAGCTCATGCTGCAAAACGTCTGTTAGTCTATAAGGTGCCACAGGATTCTTTGCTGCTTTGAGTGGACCTTGTGACACTGCACTCCATATTCTTCATAGTGATATTATGATATGATTATAGCATAATTCTGATGTATTTTATGCAAGATAGGTCATGTGAGATATTTAAAATGTTATGATTTACTGAATATGATTATCCTATTTCTATGGATGTATCATTTTTGTATCTAAAGTTAGGAATATTGTCTATGCATCTATTACAAATGCGTTTACACATGAGGAACACCCACTAGGCAAGACTGTCGATCTAGATGGCTGGTTGGGAAAGGCCCATTCAAGTTAATGAACAATTTGGGAGAACAACAGGCCTTAGAAGGAGTTTATTTCCGGGGAGAGGGGAAAGAGAGAGAGAGAGAGTTGTGTCTTCCTGAGGTCGCTACAAATGGCCTATGAGCAATGGCTGCTGTGGCACTACAGGGACATGTAACCAGGTCACCTGGTGCTGGACTCCATCTTGGAATACCAGTGTATTTCCACGGACTGGTGTGGGAATCAAGCTTTGAGACAAAGGATTCCCACCATATGCAAAAGCTATTTAAAGGCAGGGGAGTGACATCATCACGATTCTTCACTGACCCCCGCCTCAAAGAGACTCTTAGAAACACCTGAGGAACAAAGACTGAACTGGGGGGAGGGGGGGAGTGTGGACCCAGGGTAGAGGGATTTTTAGCCTGTGAAAGGAATACCTGGGATTTTTAATCTGTAAGCGAGTGCCACTGGCTCCTTAAGAATCTCTGTAGCCTGCTTGAATCATCCTTTAGGGTGAGAATTTGCTACTCATATGCAATCTCTTTAGTATATTAAGCTTAGTTTGTGCGTTTTGTTTATTTGCTCAGTAATCTGCTTTGATCTGTTTGCTATCCCTTATAATCACTTAACATCTCCCTTTTGGAGTTAATAACCTTATTTTTCCTTTGTCTTCTAAAATCAGTGTGTGGGAGTCATAACCTTGGCAGAAGCCTGTTGCATATCCTTCTCCACATTGAGGAAAGGGGCGGATTTCATGAGCTTGGGCTGTACAGATCTCTATGCAGCGCAAGACGGTGTCATTTTGGGTTTACACTCCAGAGGAGGGAGTGCACTTGAGCAGCTGGGCAGTTCCTTAGCTGAAGCCTCCCCAGGCAGAGCTGATTACAGCGTCTCTATGTACTGCAGCTGAGTGGGCTCCATCTGTATGTGTGCTGAAGCCTGGGAGAAGGCTTAGCAGGC
Source organism: Mauremys mutica (assembly GCF_020497125.1). Taxonomy (NCBI): domain Eukaryota; kingdom Metazoa; phylum Chordata; order Testudines; family Geoemydidae; genus Mauremys; species Mauremys mutica. The sequence continues at coordinate 143,215,290 of NC_059076.1, forward strand.
TGGTCACAGCAGTACAGTGTAAAGGGAGCCCAGGCTGGTGGGTCGAGGGGCTCAGTGGTATCCCAGTTCCAGGTGCCACCCTGTGGGGAACCTATCACAGACCCCCCACCCCCGCTCTCTCTCTGCAGCACCATTACGGTCTGGGCCAGCTCGGTGCATCCCCTAGCAAGCCAGCATGCCATGGGAGCGGCACCATTTCAGTACCACACCAAGAGCTGATCCCCTGCAGGGGGGCCTGGGCAGAGGCAGGACAGGGGGCATCTGCTGAATGAGGTTTTGCAGCTTGGAATCAGCCTATTTCCCCCTGCCCACACTCATGCTATGCCATTTCTGTCCCCCAGCCTGGCCCTCTGGCTCATGCCCAGCGTCTCTCAGGCTTGGAGGAGAAGCTGCTCAGATGCTTCCGCACAGTGTCTCCACTCAGCAGACACACTCAGTCTCCAGTTCGCTTCTGGTTGATCTGGTGGAAACAGCAGCAGCACACTTCAGCTACAGGCTACATCACAAGTTCTATAAGCAGCTTCTCTCAGGCAACCACTTCCTCCCCACCCGCTCTGGGCGAGCAGGGCCGAGGACACAGAGCCAGGAGCTGCGTGAAGCATGGGGACAGCAGCACGATGGACCCAGAAACTCCACAGTCGCCACGGCCAGGTGGGAGAAGAGTGAGGGGCAGGGACAGGGCAGGGACCGAATGGCTGGGTAGTAGTTCTGCAGAAAAGGACCTAGGGGTTACGGTGGACGAAAAGCTGAATATGAGTCAACAGTGTGCCCTTGTTGCCAAGAAGGCTAATGGCATTTTGGGTTGTATAAGTAGAGGCATTTCCAGCAGATCAAGGGATGTGATCATCCCCCTCTACTCAGCACTGGTGAGGCCTCATTTGGAGTACTGTGTCCAGTTTTGGGCCCCACACTACAAGAAGGATGTGGATAAATTGGAGAGAGTCCAGCGGAGGGCAACAAAAATGATTAGGGGGCTGGAGCACATGACTTATGAGGAGAGGCTGAGGGAACTGGGATTGTTTAGTCTGCAGAAGAGAAGAATGAGGGGGGATTTGATAGCTGCTTTCAACTACCTGAAAGGGGGTTCCAAAGAGGATGGATCTAGACTGTTCTCAGTGGTAGAAGATGACAGAACAAGGAGTAATGGTCTCAAGTTGCAGAGGGGGAGGTTTAGGTTGGATATTAGGAAAAACATTTTCACTAGTAGGGTGGTGAAGAACTGGAATGGGTTACCTAGGGAGGTAGTGGAATCTCCTTCCTTAGAGGTTTTTAAGGTCAGGCTTGACAAAGCCCTGGCTGGGATGATTTAGTTGGGTTTGGTCCTGCTTTGAGCAGGGGGTTGGACTAGATGACCTCCTGAGGTCCCTTCCAACCCTGAGATTCTATGATTCTATGACAGTCACAGCATGGGCCCCTGGAGGCAGGAACCCCCCCAGCATGGCCAACCCTCAGCAAATGTTAACCAGGCTGCACATGGAGTGCCGCACCAGGTCAGGCCTCGGCACTTCAGCATGCCAACCCTTTAGTGCCAGAGAGCTTGTGGGCTGGGGAGCAGCACACCTTTCTGCTAAGGGGATGGTATTAAGGCAGCTGGAGCCCAGGTGCTCACCCCGGACCCTGCCCCACCCACCTTGTCTCGGCCGTATCTCCTGAGCAGCCTGTAAGGCCAGGTGTAGAGAGTTTCTTGTGTCCGGGGCTCCTTGAGGATCAAGCTGTCCTGCTCGGCTTTGAGCATGTAGGCCCCATGCAGCGCACACCGCTCCGCCGCCTCCGTCCTCTGCACCGTCACCCAGAAAGCGTTCACTGCCGAGAAAGCCAGTCACTCACAGGGACAGGGCAGGGCAGAAAAGCCAGCACCCCCAGCCACCCCCAAGGACAGGACAGGGAAACCAGGGACACCGCCAGGACCACGGACAGCACGGAGTGAAGACAAGAAATCCAAGCCCTGCCCCACTTTCCTCTGCACCAAGGGGAGAGTGGAGAAACCAGAATATGCACCGCCCCCAAGGGGGGAGGCGGGTGACACCCGGCCCCCAGGACAGAGCGGTGGGGGGAGGGAGCGACACCCAGCCCCCAGGACAGAGATGGGGGCAGGCCAGCGACACGGGCCCTGCTACGAGGAGTGCAGGTCAGGGTGATGCACTGCAGGGAGGAGGGAGGCATCCCAGCTCCAGACACAGCCCAGTGGGACAGGTCACGGCACCTGCCTGAAGGACGAGACTATCCCAGAGGCCAGGGCAGCTTCATGCCAGGCAGCGAGGGCTGCAAGTTCCCCCAGGAGGACCATGCTGGAAACAAACCCAGGACGGCCAGGGGAGCTGCCAGCGCCATCGGAGAGGAGCCAAGGGCGGGACAGGCCCTACCTTCTTCCCGTGAATAGTAAATCGAGTTCACTGCCATCTCTAGGGCCGGCGCCCCCGCGTCAGACTCCTTGCTGCACCCAGGCCGGGCTCCATTGGTAGAGTTCCCCTGCAAAGCAAGAGAGGCATCAGCACCCAGAACCATACTCTCAGTTAGCCCCCCTAGCCCCCATGGGCCACCTCACAGCCACCCCCTCTGCCCACCACAGGCTGCCTTGCAGCTGGTCCCCCTGCCCCCCCCCATGGGCCACCTCACAGCCGGCCCACTCTGCCCCCCATGGGCTGCCTCACAGCCAGCCCACCCTCCTCTTCTCATGGGCCGCCGGATGGACGGCCCCCTCTGCCCCCTACGGGCGACCTCACAGCCAGCCCCCCTACCCCCGACAGGCTGCCTCACAGCCAGCCCCCCATCTGTAGCCCACGGGCCGCCTCACAACCAGTCCCCCTGCTCCCCACCCCACGGATCACCTCACAGGTCCTCCCTTCCCTCCCACGGGCTGCCTCACAGCCCTCCCCGAGCCCCACCCCCCAAGAGCCACCTTATGACCGGCCCTCCCCAGCCCTCCCTGCCCCATCTCACAGCCAGCCCCCCCTCACCTCCTCACAGCCAGCCCCACATCCGTACCCCACGGGCCGCCTCACAGCCAACCCCCCGCACCCCCTGGGACACCTCACAACCAGTCCCCCCCCACCTCCCCATGGTTCACCTCACAGCCAGCCCCCTGCCGGTCTCCCCTCCCTCCCCCCGGGCTGCCTCACAACCAGTCCCCCCCTCCCCACCCCGCAGCTCACCTCACAGGTCCCCCCTTGCCCCCTACAGGCCACCTCACAGCCGGCCCCCCGCCCCCCCATGGGCCGCCTCACCCTCCTCGCCTCACAGGCCACCTGATGGCCGGTCCCCCCGTCCCCTACAGGCAACCTCACAGCCAGCCCCCCTACCCCCACCATGGGTCACCTCAGCCAGCTCCCCTGCCCCCACACGGTCCGCCTGACAGCCGGCCCCATTCCCCACCCCATGGGTTGCCTCATGGCCGGCTCCACCTCGCCACCCCCCAGACTGCCTCACAGCCAGCCCCCCGCCCCCCACAGACCGCTTCACAGCTGCTCCACTCTGCCCCCCATCGGCTGCCTCACAGCCAGCCCCCCGCCCCCCACAGACCGCTTCACAGCTGCTCCACTCTGCCCCCCACAGACTGCCTTGCAGCCAGCCCCGCTCCCGCACACGGTTCACCTCACAGCCGGCCTCACTACCCCAGTCCCTCCACACACTCAGCACCCCTGGTTTACCTCAAAGCCTGGCCCTGAGGGACTAGAGCTTTTCCATACACCCAGCCTCCCATCCCACACAAGTCAGCAGCAAAGAGGAGGAATCTGGGCCGAGGCTGATCGGAAGCAGAGTGGGATGGAAGAGGCTACTCCCCGCAGAGCACTTGCAGAGACCCGGCCATGCAGCAGGACGTGGAGGCGGTTTGGGTATCATGTGAGACCCAGATCATGAGCCAAACGAGTAACAAATAATCTTTCCCCAGCCATGTCCCACCGCATCCCACAGTGCTGACAGCCTGGCTTCAGCGAGGCCCTCTGCCAGCACCGGCCGGGCTTCCATCGGGTACAGCAGCAACACTGCCCTGGTGGCACTAAAACGTGACCTCCTGGCTTTGGATACAGGTGAGATCCAACATGACTGCATCTCTCTTCGGCTTCTGACATAGCCGCCCCAAGGGGGTGCCGAGCCGCCTGAGTGAACCAGCTGGAGGAGATGGTGTCCACTGTACTAGTGCCTGTCACCACTCTCCAGCAGAGCCCAGCACAACCCTGGGCAATGGCTTCTCTTCCCCAAGGCCAAATGCAAGTGCAGGCTCGGGAGCAACGTGTTCGGGTGGTTTCCTGAGGGACTCTATTCAGGGCAAGCTGAGCTCGCTCCCCGTGGCTCAGCACGAGGGACCCCAACACAAACGCAAAATGGAAACCCCAGGCGGGCTCACAAACACCTGACAGTGCCCGGTTCCTGCCCACGCAGAGAGACATTCCCAGCACCACTGTAAACAGTCCCTGCCGTTCAGAGGGGAAGCGAGCGTTTCTAATTCAACATATGGAGAACTGAAAGTGCAGCTTACACGCTAGTGGCAGTGGGAGAGCCCCATTTTGCAGCAGGGTCTCTTGTCAGGGGTTTGCACAGGGCAAGGCTGTGGGTGTCACCCCACAAGCACAGAGGTCCCTGCTCTGGAGAAACCCTGCGCACCATGGTGACAGGCACAGGGACTGCACTAAGGGGGACGGTTTGTTCCAGTGTTAACAGTAATGCACAGGTGACCAACTGCACAAGCCAGGCTCCATGTGTGTGTGCTGAACACTATTGCTCTAGGTCGCAGGACATGGGATTGGACCGCCAAGTGTACGATATTCCTGGGGGCCTGGCTGCTGTAGTGTCTGCGGATCAATATCAGTCCTAGGGCTTGATTCATGGGGATAAATGCCAGATGGGCCCATTAGATCATCACGTCTGACCTCCTGTGCATCACTGGCCATTACATGTCACCCAGTTAGCCAGCCTTCTGCTGAGCCCAGTCACTTGTGCTTGGCCAAATCATCCTCCAGAAAGGCCTCCAGTCTGGATGTCAAAACATGCCTTGCAGTGAGAGACTTGACGAGCTTAACCTGTTTAGCTTAAATCTCTCATGGAGAGGCATTTCATCGAGCCCTCAAATAATTTTTGTGGCTCTTCTCTGTAACCGCTCCAATTTTTCAAGCTTCTTTTTAATACGTGGATGCCAGAACTGACACCGTGTTCCTGCACTGGCCTCTCCAGTGCCGTCTCCCTGCTCCCCTCTTTCACATCCACAGATCCCATCAGCTGGTTGGCCACAGCAGCGCACTGGGAACTCATGTTCTGTGCTTGTTCACACTGACCCCCTAAACCCTTTTCAGAGTCGCTGCTTCCCAGGATGCAGCCCCCCAACCCAGAAGTGACCGCAAATCCCTGTGTGAACAGAGTACCAGGGCAAAGTAGCACTGCTCTGCGATAATGTGGTAAGCAGGCTACTGGAACATGACTGTAGTTAAATGGGGCACTGTAAGCACAGCTGGCAGTGAGGAAGAAGAACGGCTCAGGATAAACTACCTCTCACTTGATGGCTGTTAAGGGACAATACCCGACCCATTAGCTTTGAAGGTTTTTCCTCCATCCTGCCCAACCTCGAAGCTGGTTTTGTCCAGAAGGGCCAAAGCTGGGAACCCAGACAAACACACAAAGGCTGCAGCAGGGTTTAAAAAGGGTGTCTCCCTCTCTGGCAGGGAGGGGGGGATGGGTGCTGGGGGGAACGAGAGGGAGACGGGGACCCCATGGGCTGTCTGGAGACCCTAGGCCTGTCTAGCTCAGCATCACAAGATGGGCAGGATTTAGATAAGATGCACACACGCAGATTGTTGTTTTAAACCCCCCTTGTTCTCTAATGTTCTCTTCCTAAGCAGGCTGTCTGGTCTCGGTATTCACTGCTGGTCACAGATCCCCGAAGGGAGAGCCACAGGTGCCCCCCCAGCCGACCTACTGGGTAAGCAGAATTAGTAGACCAGGCCTTGCGCTGCAGTAGTGTGCATAAGAGTAGGAGACCTGCCGAATTTCACCCCAGGAGAAGTGACAGCACAAGGCCTGACATCTGAGGACGCACCCTGAGAGCCCACCCAGGGGACAGAGGAGCAGCTGCCAGTGTTCAGGGCACAGTTATGGCTGTCCAGGCAGGCAGTGGAAATGTTTGTTTTGCTGGCCTACAGGGAGGGGTCAGGACTATGGGAGTCACTTCAGCCCGGGGCCTCGGCTTCCATTTCTTCAAGGACGAGGCAGGGTGCAGTGGGGAGGCTGCTCTAAATGCCACGCTGCAGCCTTGGCTTGGCACTAGAGACTATTTCTGGCTGCAGCCGTGGGCTGAAGAGATTGAAGGGGGAGCAGAAGATGGAGCCTGGGGGAGCACCAGGCGGCTGCACGGCACAGGGTACAGAGGGGGGCATCCAGATGGGCAGCTTGGCCCAAACTTCCATGGAACGGGCATCTCGCTTGCGCATCCCTAACGCAGGGAGGATTGTCTATCCCAGCACGATGTTCCTTGGTACACGGGGCTCCCCAGTGACCCACACCCCAAAACACTCCTGGCTCCCTCCCCAGCACAGCAAGGTCTCTGCCACTACCAGCCACTGGGGGTGGGGAGATCAGAGAGGAAACCCCTCAGAAGGCCCTGGGTCTCCCCCAGCAGGCGCTCCTTGGACACCACCCACAACAGGATGGCATCCGACACCCGTGCCACCAGGCTTACATGGCTGTGGCCAGAGGCAGCACGGGCCTGGTCCTCACGGACGTGGGGCAGCAGATGTTGAGGGTCCCCTCTCCTGGGATGGGGAGCGTGGGCTGGGAGGGTCCCCATCATGGCATATAGCCCTGATGGGTGGACAACGGGTGTGCTCCCAGAAAAGAGAGGTTTGAGCAGCAGGACCACCACCCCCACACACACGGATGGGAGCAGAGGGGAATGTCCCAGCCCCCCTCGCCTGGCAGCACTCACCGAAAAGGCGATCTCACACAGCTTCTCCACCCACTCCACGCTCTGCTCCTTCTCTGCAGCAAACAGGTAGCTTCTATCACTGGTCTCCAGGCGGAAAACAGCTGTGCTGTCCTTGGGGCCACTCTCCGGCACGGACGCCACGCTGACACAGTCTGCCAGGCGGATGATCTTCTTGTCCAGCCGCTTGGTGCTGAGTTTCTCAGCTGGAGCCCCTGGGTCCTTGCAGTCAAAGAACTCCAGGCGGGCAACCCCGTGTTGGCTGGCTGGGTACAGCACAAACCAGTTCTTCTTCCATCTCTGCAAAGGCAGCACAGCAGGGTCAGCACAATGGCCTCTGCCCCCCACACCCAGACCCAAAGGTCTGTAACCCGACTGTATGGGGTAAGGATTCCCTCACTCTTGGTGCAGGTCTGGCTGGGAGAGCAGCTCACACTCAAGTCATGAGGAGATTCCAGCCTGAAGCAGAACCTGAGGTCCATGTGGAGCACAGCAGGATTCAATCCCAAGGCCCTCTGGGCTGGCAGGGACAGGGAGCCAGGGGCTGACACACACTCCTCCTGGCTGCCAGGAACTGCAGGCAGCAGCATTTCCCCAGCCCCACCAGCTGGTCCCCAAAGTGACCAGCCACGGCCCTGCATGGGGCAGGTGCTGGAGGCCTCAACTCTGGGGAGGCTTCTTCAGAGAGATCAGATAAAGGCACAAGAGCTGGACTGAAGCGATAGGGGAGGGGCAGGTGGGGTGCTGGACCGGGGTGCTGGATGGGGGAAGGGCGCTGGACCGGGGTACTGGATGGGGGAAGGGCGCTGGACCGGGGTACTGGATGGGGGAAGGGCGCTGGACCGGGGCGATGGGGGAGGGGCAGGCAGGGCGCTGGACCGGGGCGACGGGGGAGGGGCGCTGGACCGGGGCGACGGGGGAGGGGCAGGCGGGATGCTGGACGCGGGGGAACTGTCCTAGCAGAGTTGAGCGGAGAGGGAATCTCTCTCCACGCATGGCAAGTAGCAGTGCTTACGCCCGGGCCTGGACTGCGTGCGCTGGATTTGCCAGGTCCAAGCCAGCAGGAACTCTGGTTGGTGCACGCAGGAGCTGAGTGCGGCCTGGGAGGCTCAGCAGGAACTTGGCCTGCTGGATCCAGCTCCCCCGTTGCAGACCTGCCCACCCCACAGACCCAGGCTGCTCAGCGAGAAGGCCCAATTCCAGCAGTGCCATGGTGTGCCCGGCCTGGGGAGCTCACCCCGTGGTGTCATGCACCCCGGCTCTTCCCTGGACACGCTCCCTGCCCGGTCCAGGTCTCCTGGGCACAGCAGCCTCCAGGAGGTTGGCAGAGTGGCACCAGCTGCACTGGCCCTGGGTCTGGACCTTTGGGGATGGTCAGCACTTCCCTTCTCTCCAGAGGGCCACCCTGATTCTGACCCTTCCTAGCCTCTAACTGACCCATGGAGAAGGAGCTCCAGCCCCCCAACCAACCCCACACTGGGGCAAGGAGGAACACACTCCAGGCAACCCTGCCCCACAGCCCTCCCTGCACAGGAGCCCCCAGTCATGCCCCCACCCCCAGCCTGCAGATGGGGCAGGATCTCAGGGCTTCTCCGGCTCATTGTGTCACACATCCCACGCTCCCTGCCCTCCCCCCTGCACTCCCTGCCCCCTCCTATCCCTGCTGCTGACTCTCGGGACAGGAAGAGGAAGTATCTGTGTCCTCACTTGCTTCCTGCCAAACTTCCCCAAAGTCAGGCACCCAGCGTGAGAGCCGGGGGAGGGGCAGGGGAGAATGAAACCCACACAAGCCGCCAGAGCCCCCACATCAGCACCAAGCATAGTCACAGCTTCAGACTAGGCTGGGGAGGGACAAGGGGGCTGGGGCAGGTGCTGCACGATCTCAGCACAGAGAGATGTGTCCTGGGCTGGGGAGCCAGTTATACCACAGGCTGCGGTCTCCTGTCGCCCCTCAGGTCCCAGGTCCCAGACTCCTGCATCCCGGGGCTGGCTCCTGCTGCCTCGGACAGGCCCTGCCCCCCATGGGATCTGCCCCAGCAACTGAGACGCTTGAGCCAACAGCCCCCACAACAGCCTTTGCAACAGATGGGGGTGTCAGATAGGCAGAACGTTCTTGGGGGGAGGGGGGGGCCACCATTGCTACAACCTGCACTCCTTTGCTCCTATGGAGCCAGAGTTTATTGCCCTTCAAGGGCAGGGCACAAAACCAACAGGATCTACTGACCCTTGCTCCTACGCAGCCCAGGGCAAGAGGGGAGGGCTCTGGGTTCGTAGTCGGGGATCACTACATAAGAACAGCAATATTGGGTCAGACTAAAAGTCCACCTAGCCCCATATCTTGTCTCTGACAGTGGCCAGTGCCAGATGCTTCAGAAGGAGTGAACAAAACAGGGCAACTGTCAAACGATCCATCCCCTGTCATCCAGTCCCAGCTTTTGGCAGTAAGAGGCTTACCCAGAGCATGGGCTTGCATCCCCGACCATCTGGGCTAATAGCCACTGATGGCCCATACTCCACGAACTTCTCTAATCCTTTTTTTGAACCTAGTTACAGTTTTGGCCTTCAACATCCCCTGGCAGCTGCCAACAAGTTCCACAGGTTCACTATGTGTTGTGTGAAGAAGTACTTCCTTATGTTTTAAACCTACTGCCTATTAATTTCCTGATTCACATGTTCCCTATTCACGTTCTCCACATAACTGATGACCTCTATCATATCCCTCCCCTTAATCATCTCTTTTCCAAGCTGAACAGTCCCAGTCTTTTTCATCTCTCCTCATACGGAAGCTGTTCCATAACCCTAATAATTTTTGTGGCCCTTCTCTCTACTTTTTCCAGTCCCAATATATCTTTTTTGAGATGGGGCAACCAGAACTACATGCAATATTTAAGGTGTGGACATGTCATGGCTTTATATAGAGGCATTATGATAGCTAGTAAGACAGAAAATCTCTCTTTCCTAATGTTCCTAACATTGTTCGCTTTTTTGACTGCTGCTGCACATTGAGCGGATGTTTTCAGAGAACTATCCACAACTCCTCCAAGATCTCTTTCTTAAGTAGTAATAGCTAATTTAGACCCCCTCACTTGTTATATATCATTGAGATGTTTTCCAAGGTACGTTACTTTGCATTTATCAACACTGAATTTCATTGTGTTGCCGTCACCCAGTTTTGTGAGATCCCTCTGTAACTCATCCCAGTCAACTTTGGGCTTAACTGTCTTGAGTAGTTTTGCCACCTCACTGTTTACCCCTTTTTCCGGATCATTTATGAATATGTTGAACAGCCCTGATCCCAGTACAGACCCCAGGGACACCACTATTTACCTCTCTCCATTCTGAAAACTGACCATTTATTCCTGCCCTTTGATTCCTGTCTTTTAACCAGTTACTGATCCATAAGAGGACCATCCTTCTTATCCCAGGACTCTTTATTTTGGTTAAGAGACTTTGGTGAAGGACCTTGTCAGAGGCTTTATGAGAGTCTATATCCACTGGATCATGCTTATCAACATGCTTGTTGACTCCCTCAAGGAATTCTAATAGATTGGTGAGACATGATTTCCCTTTACAAAAGCCATGTTGAATCTTCCCCAACATAATGTCATTATCTGTGTGTCCCATAATTCTGTTCTTCACTATAGTTTCACAATTTGCCTGGTACTGAACCTTACCAGCCTCTAATTGCCGGGATCACATCTGGGATCCTTTTTTAAAAATTGGTGTCACATTAGCTATCATCCAGAAGCTGATTTAAGCAATAGGTTATACACCACAGTTGTTAGTTCTGCAATTTCACATTTGAGTTCTTGGGTGAATACCATCTGGTCCTGGTGACTTATTACTAATTCATCAATTTTTTCCAAAACCTACAGTCTTGGACAGTTCCTCAGATTTGTCACCAAACAAGAATGGCTCAGGTGTGAGGCTCTCCCCAAAATCTTCTGCAGCAAAGATCAAAGCAAAGAATTCATTTAGCTTCTCCACAATGGCCTTGTCTCCGTTGAGTGCTCCTGTAGCACCTCGGAAAAAGAACAGGCGTACTTGTGGCACCTTAGAGACTAACAAATTTATCTGAGCATAAATAAATGTGTTGGTCTCTAAGGTGCCACAAGTACGCCTGTTCTTTTTGCGGCTACAGACTAACATGGCTGCTGCTCTAAAACCTGTAGCACCTCGATCGCTCAGTGGCCCCAGTGATTGGACAGGCTTCCTGCTTCTGGTGTAGTTAACACACACCCCTTTTTTTTTTTTTAAATGTTAAGTCCACCACTAATTGCTGAGTGGTGCACGGGACAGGGGAAGGGCTGCCTTTATTCCTGACAGCCCACAATCCCAGGAGCAATATAGAGAGAGGACACGGCAAACCAGCCACTCCACCTATGGGGCGGCACAGAGACAGCGGACGTGGGGACAGGGCCTGAGCTCGCATGACTGGCAGAGTGCAGGACAATGTGATGAGCAGGGCAGAGCTTTTTTTTTTTTTTTTTAATTGGAGATATACCAATCTCCTAGAACTGGAAGGGACCTTGAAAGGTCATTGAGTCCAGCCGCCTACCTTCACTAGCAGGACCAATTTTTGCCCCAGATCCCTAAGTGGCCCCCTCAAGGATTGAACTCACAACCCTGGGTTTAGCAGGCCAATGCTCAAACCACTGAGCTATCCCTCCCCCACAGAGCTACACCAGGCCTCATGCTGCCAACCACACTGGCCCAATACGAGTTCCCTTGGTGCATCCAGGAGGTCACAGCCCACAAGGATGCTGGATATTCAGTGTGAGACTGCACTCTACCCACCTCCCACAACGCCACAGGCACCTGCCATCTGTTCAAGCCGAGAGACTCACCAAGGCTGCTGCAGAAACCCCTGGGTCATGCTGTGAAGTTCAATGGCACAGAAAAGTATCAGCCCAAGGCAGTGGCCAGCTAACATCAGGAACACGGGGACAGGAGCAACTGATTTCCAGAGACACGAAACCAGCCCTGCCTTGCCTGGTAGGTCAGCACATCCAGTATGCATCCCAGAGCCCCTCGCATGGCTGAAAAGGCGCCAACACACCTGAGCTGGCAGCCTGGACGAGGGGTGCAGCAAGGGCAGTGTTACCGGAAACACACAGCAGAGAGGAGATGCTGCCAGGCAGAACAGGTAGCCGCTGCCTCTGCCATCCAGACCAGGAAGTGTGGAAGGGCAGGAGGTGTTTTCCTCCTGTCCCCAGCATGGCCTCTGCAGATCTGCAAGCCAAGCTCAGTGCTGTTGGGATCTCACACAGGCTCAGCACAGCCACAGCACCAGTACAACCTGCTGAAAGCCAGACTATCACCATAGCAACCCCCACCCCACCAGGGCCACCCCAGCTCAGCCAAGCCACTAGGACACCCAGGGTGACCACCCCCCGAGCAGACACGACTTGGGCTCTGGCCTAACACCTCAAGAGCCCAGTGAGGGAACAGCACTGCCCTGCGTAGGGGGATGGGATGGGGACAGACATCACAGAGCGATCGCAGGATGCTCAACACATGAGCACCTGAATAGACGGTCCAGCTGGGGCCTGCAGGCTAAGCTGTGTAACTGGGTGATAGGCACGGACAATATAAGAACATAAGAATGGCCCTACTGCAGGGGTGGCCAATCTGTGGCTCCGGAGCCACATGCGCCTCCTTGTATAGGCACCGACTCCGGGGCTGGAGCTACAGATGCCAACTTTCCAGTGTGCCAAGGGGTGCTCACTGCTCAACCCCTGGCTCTGCCACAGGCCCTGCCCCCACTCCACCCCTTCTCGCCCCCACCTTTGAGCCTGCAGTGCCCTCACTCCTCCCCCAACCCCAGCCTCCTGCACCCCCACGAAACAGCTGATCAGGAGATGTGGGAAGGGAAGGAGGGGGCAGGGCTGCTGTGGGCAGGAGGCGCTGGGAGCGGGGGAGCTGCTGATGTATTACTGTGGCTCTTTGGCAATGTACATTGCTAAATTCTGGCTCCTTCGCAGGCTCAAGTTGGCCACCCCTGCCCTACTGCATGAGACCAAAGGTCCATCTAGCCCAGTATCCTGTCTTCCGACAGTGGCCAGTGCCAGGTGCCCCAGAGGGAATGAACAGAACAGGGAATCAAAGTGATCCAGCCCCTGTCACCCATTCTCAGCTTCTGGCAAACAGAGGCTAGGGACCCCATCCCTGCCCATCCTGGCTAATAACCACTGATGGACCTATCCTCCATGAACTCATCTAGTTCTTTTTTGAACCCTGTTATAGTCTTGGCCTTCACAACATCTTCTGGCAATGGGTTCCACAGGTTGACTGTGCATTGTATGAAGAAATGCTTCCTTTTATTTGTTTTAAACCTGATACCTATTAATTTTAATTTGGTGACCCTTAGTTCTTGTGTTATGAGTAGTGAACAACACTTCCTTATCTACTTTCTCTACACCAGTCATGATTTTATAGACCTGAATCATATCTCCCCTTAGGCGTCTCTTTTCAAAGCTGAAAAGTCCCAGTCCTACTAATCTCTCCTCATATAGAAACCATTCCATACCTCTAATAATTTTTGTTGCCCTTTTTCGAACCTTTTCCAATTCCAATATATCTTTTTTGAAATGGAGCAACCACATCTGCACACAGTATTCAAGATGTGGGAGTACCATGGATTTGTATAGAGGCAACATGATATTTTCTGTCCTATTATCTATTCCTTTCTTAATTACTCCCAGCTTTCTATTCATTTTTTTTATGCCTCTGCACATTGAGTGGATGTTTTCAGAGAACTATCCACAGTAACTCCAAGATCTTTCTTGAGTGGTAACAGCTAATTTAGACCCCGCCATTTTATATGTATAGTTGGGATTATGTTTTCCAATGTGCATTACTTTGCATTTATCAACATTACATTTCATCTGCCACTTTGTTGCCCAGTCACCCAGTTTTGAGAGATCCTTTTGTAGCTCTTCACAGTCTGCCTGGGTCTTAACTATCTTTAATAATTTTGCATCATCTGCAAATTTTGCTACCACACTGTTTACCCCTTTCTCCAGATCATTTATGAATATGTTGAATAGGACTGGGCCCAGTACAGACCCCTGGGGGACACCACTATTTACCTCTCTCCATTCTGAAAACTGACCATTTATTCCTACCCTTTGTTTCCTATCTTTTAGCCAGTTACCAACCCATGAGAGGTTTACTTTGTGTAAGAGCCTTTGGTGAGGGCCCGTCAAGGGCTTTCTGAAAATCTAAGTACACTGTATCCACCGGATCCCCTTGGGCCACAGGCTCGCTAAACAAGGACTTGTTACACTTTCTCCAGCCAGAGGGGAACGCTCTGGGGAGCAGAAGGGCCAGCAGCCCCGGGACGGTGTGGGGCTGCTGAGGCAGGTGTCTGGCCCTAGGGGGAGAGTGGGGGTCACACAGGCAGGTGTCTAGGGCCCAGCAGGTACCAAGGGTGACCCTGAGGTGGGGGGGGAGGGAGGCACATCCTTTTCCTTCCTCCCTGGGGAGCCCTCGAGCTCCCCGCCCAGGTCTCCCTACAGACCCCGGCCCGGCTGGATCCCAGGCCGGCTCAGCCCCGCCGAGGAACGGGAGCCCGGGGAGCCCCCCCCCTTCGCCCCGCACGCGGCCCCCAGGCTCTGGCAGGAGCAGCTGAAGGGGGGGGCAGCCTGAGGGTTCAGGCCCGGACTCCTGGGTTCTACCCCCAACGCCGGGGGGACCCCCTCCCGGCCCCAGATCCCGGCCCCTCCCGGAGCGACCCCCCCCCGCGCGGCGCCCCGAGCCCCCCGGCCCCCGACCTTGGCCCCGAACTTGTGGCCCTGCTGCACGTAGAGCCGCCCCTCCTTGGCCGCGGGGTCCATCGGGCGGCCCGGGCCCCGCACGCTCCGGCCGCGGCTTCCTGCTGCTCTGCCTGGGCGGGGCGGGGCCGCGGGGCCTGTGCCCGGCGGGGCGGGGCGGGGCGGGGCCTGCCCGGGGGCGTGGGGGCGGAGTGACCCGGGGTATAACGGGGCGGGGCTCTGTGGAAAGGGGCGGGGCCTGCCCCAGGAGGGGGGGTGACTCAGGGGGATGATGGGGTGAAGGGGCGGGGCCTGCCCCAGGAGGGGGGGTGACTCAGGGGGATGATGGGGTGAAGGGGCGGGGCCTGCCCCAGGAGGGGGGGTGACCCAGGGGGATGATGGGGTGAAGGGGCGGGGCCTGCCCCAGGAGGGGATGTGGGGGGGTGACCTGGGGAGATGACGGGGGGGGGTGAAGGGGCGGGTCCTGCCCCAGGAGGGGAGGTGACCCAGGGGGATGATGGGGTGAAGGGGCGGGGCCTGCCCCAGGAGGGGATGTGGGGAGGTGACCTGGGGAGATGACGGAGGGTGAAGGGGTGGGGCCTGCCCCAGGAGGGGGTGATGGGGGGTGACCCAGGGTGTAACTGGGGTGGGACGGGACCCCCAGCGGGAGATGCTGCTATTGGCAGACCCTACAGCCAGGGCAGAGAAAGCCCCGTGGGACGCTCTGCTCGCTGTCCCGGGTTAGCTCCCCATGTCTGAGCAAAGCCCCCAGTGGCCCGCAGGGAGGCCGGGCTCAGAATTAGGCTGCGGGAAGGGGAGTTACTGGTAGATGTTATTAAACTTGCATTTTAAAAAGTTGATTTTGCCCGGGAAGCAGCTCCAGATACATGTACGGAGCTTGAGGGATGTTCCTGCTCCGAGCGTGTGCTGAGGCTACTGTGCTGAGGCCTTTTCAAAATGAAACTACAGGCCGGTTTGCTTGTCTTCAAATCTGGGTAAAATCATGGAACAGCAGCTAGGGTAGGGTGACCACATGTCCAGATTTGGCCGGGACTGTCCCTTTTTTAAGCCCTGTCCCAACTTTTTTTCACAAAAGTGGGTGTTTGTCCCATTTGCTCCTGCCGACATGACCAATTGACAAGAGCAAACAGACAAATGACCACTTTTGCGGGGGGGGGAGGGGAAGGGGTGTGGTGCAGGGGGGCCAGTGGCGATGCCAGCCCCTGGTGGGGGGAGAGGCAGGACTGATGTGGGGTCAGGCAGGGTCCCAGCGACAGTCTCACGTGGATGTGGGGGGCAGGCGGGGTCCCAGCGACCCCAGCCTCACGCAGGAATTGCGAGGGGGCCGCAGGCCAGCCCTGCAGGGTGTCCTGAGAAATATGGTCCCCCTCGCTAGGGGATCCAATGCGTGAAGAATGAAAGGGCGGCTGCAGAGTTAGTTTCCATACAAGGATGTTGATTGTAATTAAGGCTTGTCACTCCAGCTGGCTGTAGGTTTGGGGTCAGAGCACATTTGGTTGATGAAGCTGCCTGCCTAGCTGTCACATTTCTGTAAGAGAGACAAGGTGAGTGAGGGAATAGATTTTTGTAGTGGGGTGGTTACCCCGCTCCTGCCCTAAAGGGCTTAAACCAGCCCTGGGAGAGGGCTGTGGCAGGGGAAAGGCGGGGCTGATTGGAAAGCAGCCACGGCTGTGGCTGGCTTCACGCAGGCCCAGCTGGCCCTTATAAAAAGCCTGTGAGGCGGCGGAGTCTCTCTCCAGGCTGGGAGAGAGTAGGGCCAGACTGCCTGCAGAAAGGGTACTGGGAGTGAAGGTGGGCTGGGGAGAGCCAGGGGAGCTCCAGGACCTGGTCCAAGGCCCATACATGTATGGGAGGCAGAGGAAGGTAGCAAGTCTGACCCCCTTGCCTAGGATGAGTGGCTTTTACACTGCAGTCTGCCCCAGGGAGCGGGGCTGGGTGATGACTGGCAGTAGCCCAGACTGAGGTAAGGTGGGGATTAGAGGGTTGGGGGATCCCCATCGAGGGGAGACCCATAGAGACTGGTGGGGGGTATTGCTAGGGAGCAGCCCCAGGGTAAAGGGGCACTGGGGACTGGGAGGGACACGGGGCGGGGGGGCCAGGAAAAGTGGGACACTGGCCTGCAGAGGGCGCCCAGGCTGGAAAGACCTAATTCCCTGAGATGACCAGCAGGAGGCGCTGCAGCGGTGAGTCACACACATTTACAATTGTATTGGAACAACTTCTGCTGTGGGGAAAGAGGAGTGTTCAAGTGCTACACAGAGCTCTGATTCAGGGCCCTGTGGCTCCAGAGCTCGTCTCTCACTAGCAGCAGCTGGTCCAATAAACATCACCTCCCCCCTTGTCTTGCTAATACCCTCCTAAGTGCCCCCATGAAGTCAGAGGCCATGCTGCAAGTGGCCTGCCTCAGTTTCCCCTCCTCAGTGACTCACAAAAGGCTTTTACAAGTCTCTTAACAGCAGCCCTCTATGGATTTTGGTTTATTAATAAACATTCCAAGTGCAGTTCTCAAGCCCAGCCATTTATCTCTGTCTCTGGTCACTCCTAGCCTCTTCTGCCTGAAGTCTCCCTCCCCAGGTGTCAGAGTTCTTTGCTGGGCCTACTTGCTCCCAGCAGCCTCTGCTCTCCCTGAGCAGTCTCACTGCAGGGCCAGCAGCATGGCTTCTTCCTGCTGCTCTTCTAGGGGAATCAGCTGATTTCTGCTCAGCTGTGCCTCCCCAGAAATCAAGGGTTGGCTGACCCCAAGAGCTCTTGTCCATGAGGGGCAAGTCACCCTGAAACACACCCACTCATCCAAACCCTTAGACCATTGCCCAATGCCAGGGCACATTCTACAGTCGTTATTTCTTCCATCACCCATTGGTCTGTTTTTTCCAATGACTATATCTCTGGCTGGTTAAACCCAAGGAGCAACTGGGCTGGCAACCTCCATCTCCCCTACTGGGAGAGAAGCCCATGCCACTCATCCACCAGCATTTCAATTTGCCACTCCAAGCCCCCTTGCCTTTGGCTAGCTCATCTCTTTCTTGTAGGACCTGCTGCTTGCCCTCCTTCAAAATACCAAGTTCCTGATGGTACCTCTCCTTCAAGGCAAGCAAAACACTAAGGTCCTTTCCTGTCAATACTGTGATTAGCCCCTTTCCACAACCAGCAGGCCCGTCCCGCCAGTCCCTAGCCATGTTCACCCTTCGGGCATGTCCTCCAGGGCCAATTCTCCTTGGCTCAGTGTCCTTTTCTCATGCCCCAATAGCAGTGTGCTCACTAGCAGGAGGAGCTGCGGTGTCCATCACCACCCCCCTGCTTCTGGCTCTTGCCTGAGGGGCTAACATGTTTCCTCAAGCATGCAAGCAACTGCTCCCTCCTTGAATTTTCGCTCCATTGGGTGCAGCATTCCCTTTTTACACCTCCTCTTTTGCAAGGCCCTGGACCTCATTAGGATAAGTCTTTACAACACGTCCTGCCTTCTGTTGTAATCATCGAGATGGACTGTAGGGGCCTAAAGAGTCAGTGGTGCTAATACGACCCCATCACTGTCCAACATTAAACAAGTTCAGTGTTTGCCACACCGAGATCTCAGCCTGCTTAGTCCCAGGGCAAACACCCCATTAAACATCCTGTGAACCTTTTATTACAGATACAGAAAAGGAAAAACAGTTAAAGCCTTTGAATTATAAATAAGGCTACGATTTTGTCATGGAGGTCACGAAAGTCATGGAAAAGACGGTTACTCACCGTAGTAACTGTTGTTCTTCGAGATGTGTTGCTCCTATCCATTCCAGTTAGGTGTGCGCGCCGCGCGTGCATGGCTCTTCGGAACATTTTTACCCTAGCAACTCCGGCGGGCCGGCTGGGCGCCCCCTGGAGTGGCGCCGCTATGGCGCAGGATATATACCCCAGCCAGCCCGTCCGCTCCTCAGTTCCTTCTTGCCGGCTACTCCGACAGTGGGGAAGGAGGGCGGGTCTAGAATGGATAGGAGCAACACATCTCGAAGAACAACAGTTACTACGGTGAGTAACCGTCTTTTCTTCTTCGAGTGATTGCTCCTATGCATTCCAGTTAGGTGATTCCCAAGCCTTACCTAGGCGGTGGGGTCGGAGTGAGACGTGGCAGAGTGCAAGACTGCGGAGCCGAAGGCTGCATCGTCTCTGGATTGCTGCACCAACGCGTAGTGGGAGGCGAAGGTGTGGACAGAAGACCAGGTGGCCGCTCTACAGATGTCCTGGATGGGGACATGGGCCAGGAAGGCGGCCGACGAGGCGTGCGCTCTCGTCGAGTGAGCAGTGAGGCGGCATGGTGGCACGCAAGCAAGCTCGTAGCATGTCCGAATACATGCCGTCACCCAGGAGGAAATCCGCTGCGAGGAGACCGGCTTGCCTTTCATGCGGTCGGTGACTGCTACAAACAGCTGGGTCGAACGCCGGAAGGGTTTCGTCCGCTCGATGTAAAAGGCAAGGGCCCTGCGGACGTCCAGGGTGTGAAGCTGTTGCTCCCGAGGGGAGGCGTGCGGCTTCGGGAAGAAGACCGGGAGGAAGATCTCCTGGTTGAGGTGGAACGCCGACACCACCTTAGGGAGGAAGTCCGGGTGTGGTCGAAGCTGTACCTTGTCTCCATGGAAGACGGTGTATGGTGGACCAACCGTTAGAGCACGGAGCTCAGAGACTCGTCTCGCTGATGTAATTGCGACGAGGAAGGCTGTCTTCCAGGAGAGGTAGAGCAGAGAGCACGTGGCCAGAGGCTCGAAGGGCGGCCCCATAAGCTTGGCCAGAATGAGATTTAAATGCCAGGTCGGAGCAGGACGCCGCACCGGCGGGTACAAGTGGTCCAGGCCTTTAAGGAAGCGGGAAGCCATCTGGTTGGAGAAGATGGACCGACCTCCCATAGATGGACGAAAGGCGGACACTGCTGCCAGGTGTACCCTCAAGGAGGAGACCGCAAGACCTTGCTCCTTAAGGTACCAGAGGTAGTCCAGGATGGTAGGGACAGGGACTACGAAGGGATTGAGGCCTCGTTGATCACACCAGAGCGCGAACCGCTTCCATTTCGCAAGGTAGGTGGAGCGAATGGAAGGCTTTCTGCTCTCTAGCAGGCCTTGCTGTACTGCCACCGAACAGTCCCTCTCTGCGTGGGTCAACCACGCAGGTACCAAGCTGTAAGATGGAGGGACTGCAGGTTCGGATGGCGGAGTCTGCCGAAGTCCTGCGTGATGAGGTCCGGCCATAACGGAAGGGGGATGGGATCCCGAACGGAGAGCTCGAGCAGCAGGGTGTACCAGTGCTGCCTCGGCCAGGCCGGAGCTACGAGTATGACGTGGGCTCTGTCCCTCCGAAGCTTCAGTAGCACTCGGTGCACGAGCGGGAACGGAGGGAAGGCGTAGAGGAGGTGATCCGTCCAGGAGTAAAGGAATGCGTCCGACAGGGAGCCTGGCGAGCGACCCTGGTACGAGCAAAACAGGTGGCACTTCCTGTTCTCCTTGGAGGCAAATAGGTCTATCTGGGGAAACCCCCACCTCCGGAAGATTGTGTGCACGACATCTGGACGGAGGGACCACTCGTGGGAGAGGAACGACCTGCTGAGATGGTCGGCCAGCGTGTTCTGCACTCCCGGAAGAAAGGACGCTTCCAGGTGAATTGAGTGGGTCATGCAGAAGTCCCACAGGAGCATCGCTTCCTTGCAGAGCGGGGAGGAGCGGGCTCTGCCCTGCTTGTTCACATAGAACATCGCCGTCGTGTTGTCCGTGAACACCGCTACGCATTGGCCTTGCAGACATAAGAACATAAGAACATAAGAAAGGCCGTACCGGGTCAGACCAAAGGTCCATCTAGCCCAGTATCTGTCTACCGACAGTGGCCAATGCCAGGTGCCCCTGAGGGAGTGAACCTAACAGGCAATGATCAAGTGATCTCTCTCCTGCCATCCATCTCCATCCTCTGACGAACAGAGGCTAGGGACACCATTCTTACCCATCCTGGCTAATAGCCATTTATGGACTTAGCCACCATGAATTTATCCAGTCCCCTTTTAAACATTGTTATAGTCCTAGCCTTCACAACCTCCTTGTGACGGAGCGATTCTGGCGGGACCCAACTGAGAGTGCCAAATCAGGACCAATTGCTCAGACAGGGCAGTCACAGCTCTAGGCTGGGGTTTTTCCACCTCTAAGGCCAACCAAACCAGCCAGACAAAAAGGACTTTGGTCTCACCCCACTGGCTAACCACAAGTCACACAAGCAATTTCCTTAGACGCTCCAGTCTCCCAGCATCACCACCAGTGCACTCGTCCTGGGGATGAATGGTTATGAAAACCAACACCCCAATAAAAGAAAACGGTTCCCTCGATCCCAAAGGACCAAGCCCCAGACCCAGGTCAATATACACATCAGATCTTACCCACAAATCACGCTGTTGCCAATCCTTTAGAATCTAAAATCTAAAGGTTTATTTACAAAGGGAAAAAGGTGGAAATGAGAGGTAGAATTGGTTAAATGGAATCAATTACATACAGTAATGGCAAAGTTCTTAGTTCAGGCTTGCAGCAGTGCTGGAGTAAACTGCAGGTTCAAATTGAGTCTCTGGGATGCATCCCCCACTGGGATGGGTCGTTCAGTCCCTTGTGTAAAGCTTCAGTTTGTAGCAAAGTCCTTCCAGAGGTCAGAAGCAGGATTGAAGACAAGATGGAGATGAGGCATTAGCCTTATATAGACTTTTCCAGGTGTAAGAATCCCTTTGTCTTCACTGTGGAAATTTACAGCAAAATGGAGCCTGGAGTCACATGGGCCAGTCCCTGCATACTTTGCTGAGTCACAAGGCGTGTCTGCCTTCTCTCCATGGGTCAATTGTGTAGCCGATGGCCCTTTAATGGGCCATCAAGCCAGCTATGCCGGGCTAACATCAGCTTTGTCTGGGACACTTCCCAGAGGCAGAGCATAATACAGAATACAGACATTACAGAGCCAATACTTATAACTTCAACTACAAAATGATACGCAGACATACAGACAGCATAATCATAACCAGCAACCCAGAACCTGGTCTTAGACACCTTAGATGACCCCCTTTACCCAAGGTTTGGTGCCACTACAGGACCTTGGTTGCAACCCATGTTCTATATGGTCCCCATTTATATCAATAACGTCACACCCCCAACGCAAAATTGATGCAGGAAGGGATGACAAAACATCGCTGACTGCATCCCAAGAGCCCCCTTTCCTTGGGTCTGTCTCACTACAGCTAGTGTTGGGCTAGAGGCCGTACCAGTGTATAACCGAAATGGTTTATCAAAGTCATGTTCAATAACATGAATGGATCTCTTTACAAACTTAAGGTATAACTTGGTTAGCTTTTGCAGCATGGTTCCTGTATGTTTCATGTGATCTTGCCAAGAGCTAAAGAAAACAGCTACTTTATCCATACCAGCTTTGGCCAATGTTTTGAACCCAATTAACATTAAACCCATGTAGATATTGATATTGTTCATAGTACAGGACTCTTGGCATTTAGCCATGAAAGCAATATGGTAGTGTGCCTCAGTTTCCCCTTTCATACAGCACCTCAGGTCTGGAATGTATTTTCCCCTGTGAAAAGTTCCAATACCGTTCACAGGCATTAACTGTGAAACATCAGTATAGCAAGGCCCTTTAACATAAAGTGTGTTTTCATGTATTCCTTCCAACATGTTCAAGGGATTTTCCAAAAGATTAGGCACATTGTACATTGTTACAGTTCTTGGCAATAGCAACACATTAGTTACAAAAATTAGCATTAGCAATAACAACAAATTCATTGCAAGTGTCCATTTACAATCATGTTTGTCATGCCACACCCTTGGCTCAATACCATTGGAGTTTGGGCATTTTAGGGTTAACCTGTGGCTTCCCTTTGCAAAATTCAGTCTTCTCTTTCCTTTTGGATTAAACCCTGATTCCTCTTGCTTAACAGAATTCACTGGCTGATGGGGTGGGCCCTCCGTGCTAACAGCTCTTAGCAATTCTTTCTTCTCCCTGCCAGCCAAGTAATTTGCATTAACACAGACACTAGCTTTTAACTCTTCAGCTGCTATGGATTTCAAGGCTGGACTTCGTCTTACAGAGACATCACACCAATTTAAAGGGTCTGAGGGTGAGAGCTGGCTTGCACTCCCCTGCCTCCTCAAGCATTCAGCCATAAAACTGTTCTGCTTTGAAACACCATTAACTGAATCTGTCCTCAGATCCTGAAGCACGGACTGCTCACTTACAGATTCAGCATGGAGACATTCCTGTCCCAACAGCATTGTCTCCCCAACAAGCTGGCCACACACAGCCACGTGGTTATAGGGCTGCTCAACTTCCTTAACAGCTTCTACTCCACCTGAGACCTTTTCAAAGCTGCCCACACTGGATCTCTCAAAAGGAAAGTCAGTGGATCCAGTCACAACAGAAAATTTCTGGCTGTTAGGAACTGAAACTTTCTTGATTAAATCACTTTTACACCCTTCAGTTGCAGTAAACTGCTTGCACAGGCTACCATGAGGATTCCTTTCCCTAGGAGCTTCTCTAAGCAGCAATTCACCCCTCTCAGAAATTCTGCCCTTCCCCTCTCCGCCTAGGGCTTGCTCTACAGGAACACTTCCCTGAGCAACCACAGCCGCTTTCTGGGTCTCACTTACACTTAGAATCACTTCAGGCCCAATAGGCGGATTTCTACACAATCCCCTTTTAGGCACACCTACGGACTTTCTAGATAACAGGTCAGAAGCAGTCTCCTTCCCTTGGCCATGAGCAAGTTCAGGAATCTTTTCCTTCTTGCTACAAGTTGTCAAACTGTCAGTAGGTAACACACTTAAATCACCTTCATGCTCTCCTTGTGCCCTGGCTAGGGTATCACCCTGATCAGACAGAGTTGCTGCACCCTTTTCCAACCACACATTAGCAACTGGCAAACTACAAGCACCAGAACTGTCTGGTCTTTGGGACCTTGCTATGACACTAACTGGATGCAACCTAGTCACAGTGCCATTCTCCCCAGCAGACACAAACTTAGGACTATTCCCTTCCTGGGCTTTAGCTGTATTTACAACCAACTCCGAGACAACTGAATCACCCTCAACCATCACAGGCTGAAAGGCACCTTCTGTCTCCTCCACAGACACAGAAGAGCCGGAGACACATTCCCCTTCACCAGAAACACAGCTTGGGATCTCATTTCCCTTGTCCCAGCACACAGGGCTGTTCACAGACAACTGCTTGGAGACCGAGGTAGCTTCCTTCATAGGCAAGTCAATACCCCTGACAGAGACAGGCACATTTCCTTCACTGTCACATTTCTCCACACAGGAAACAGGTAAGGGATAGGGACACTCATCTTCCACTATCCCTCCCTTCCCAAACTGCTGATTAGACAAAGCCATCAGCTCACAAGGCTGCCTAGGCTCCTCCAAACTTTCCCTACCAGGCACATTGCCTCTCCCAACAGATAAGCTGCTGCTCTTTTCACTACACTGAGCTACTTTCAGCAAATCACAGTTACCCATTTCAGGTTTACTTCTACAAGCTGCACTAGCCAACAATTCATTACCCATTACAAATTTACCCTCTCCTTCCTCAGTTAGGGCTTTAACCTGACCATCTACTTTAATCTGTTCCTGAGAAACATTTTCCTCACCAATGAGATCTTTCTGCTCTTGATCTAACCCCAGATTAACTTCTGAGACATCAGACAGACATTCAGAAACTTCATTCCCAGACAAACTGCTTTTTTGCACAGACAAACCTTTGGAGCAACCCACCTCAGGCAAATCATTGCTCACAATAGACACAGGTTTAAGATTATTCCTCTCCTGTGACTGGCTACCTGGATTGAACAAAGCTTTAACATTTTCCCCAATTAAAAGATCTTTAGGCAATAACTTCCTGACGCCAGCTATCACTTCATGCTGAGCCCCATTCCACTCAAGGTGGATTCTGGCTAAAGGCACATGGACAGTAAACTCACAGAGGATCACAACATTCACACTCTGATTTGGTAAATAATCTTCCTCTTTGACCAGATCTGCTTTAACAAGAGTGATGTTAGAAGCCATAATTTGCCCTAAACAGCTTTTACCATTGACTTTTACACACTCTATGAATTTTCCATTACCATTCCCATCCATAGCACTGGCACAATTTATGGGACCACCCTCTACTGAACCCACAGTAACAGCATTGACATAAAAGGTGGCATTGTTGGGGTACATTTGGTTACCCCCAGACAACTGCTCAGAGTTATACAACATACCAACATTGTTACAAACTGGACTTTCAAGAGGATACAGTCTCTGCTTTTCTTCCATTGCTTTTTTGACTTGGAGTTGGAGTCTAGCCGTCTCCTGTTGCATCTGTCGAGTTTTCTCCTCAGCAGCCAGCAGCTCCAGACGCCTCTTACGAGCTTTTTCTTCTCTCTTAGCAACTTCTTTCTTTCTCTCATCAGCCTCTTTCTCCATTCGAATTTCTGCCAGTTCTTGCTCATAATCAAACTGCAGGCTGTCTCTCAAGGCTTGCAGTTTCCTTGCTTTTCCTGATGCTTTCTGTCTCATGGTCACTGATCTTTAACCAACCAAACTCTCAATCCCAAAGTTAAAATTTGGATAGCGTGGGGTTCTGACCCAAAGCTTAATTGACCTGGTTCTGTGGATCCTGCCGACTACGCCACTGTGACGGAGCGATTCTGGCGGGACCCAACTGAGAGTGCCAAATCAGGACCAATTGCTCAGACAGGGCAGTCACAGCCCTAGGCTGGGGTTTTTCCACCTCTAAGGCCAACCAAACCAGCCAGACAAAAAGGACTTTGGTCTCACCCCACTGGCTAACCACAAGTCACACAAGCAATTTCCTTAGACGCTCCAGTCTCCCAGCATCACCACCAGTGCACTCGTCCTGGGGATGAATGGTTATGAAAACCAACACCCCAATAAAAGAAAACGGTTCCCTCGATCCCAAAGGACCAAGCCCCAGACCCAGGTCAATATACACATCAGATCTTACCCACAAATCACGCTGTTGCCAATCCTTTAGAATCTAAAATCTAAAGGTTTATTTACAAAGGGAAAAAGGTGGAAATGAGAGGTAGAATTGGTTAAATGGAATCAATTACATACAGTAATGGCAAAGTTCTTAGTTCAGGCTTGCAGCAGTGCTGGAGTAAACTGCAGGTTCAAATTGAGTCTCTGGGATGCATCCCCCACTGGGATGGGTCGTTCAGTCCCTTGTGTAAAGCTTCAGTTTGTAGCAAAGTCCTTCCAGAGGTCAGAAGCAGGATTGAAGACAAGATGGAGATGAGGCATTAGCCTTATATAGACTTTTCCAGGTGTAAGAATCCCTTTGTCTTCACTGTGGAAATTTACAGCAAAATGGAGCCTGGAGTCACATGGGCCAGTCCCTGCATACTTTGCTGAGTCACAAGGCGTGTCTGCCTTCTCTCCATGGGTCAATTGTGTAGCCGATGGCCCTTTAATGGGCCATCAAGCCAGCTATGCCGGGCTAACATCAGCTTTGTCTGGGACACTTCCCAGAGGCAGAGCATAATACAGAATACAGACATTACAGAGCCAATACTTATAACTTCAACTACAAAATGATACGCAGACATACAGACAGCATAATCATAACCAGCAACCCAGAACCTGGTCTTAGACACCTTAGATGACCCCCTTTACCCAAGGTTTGGTGCCACTACAGGACCTTGGTTGCAACCCATGTTCTATATGGTCCCCATTTATATCAATAACGTCACACTCCTCAGGTAAGGAGTTCCACAAGTTGACTGTGCGCTGCGTGAAGAAGAACTTCCTTTTATTTGTTTTAAACCTGCTGCCTATTAATTTCATTTGGTGACCCCTAGTTCTTGTATTATGGGAATAAGTAAATAACTTTTCCTTATCCACTTTCTCAGCATCACTCATGATTTTATATACCTCTATCATGTCCCCCCTTAGTCTTCTCTTTTCCAGACGGGCGTGGAAGGTGTGGCACGCCAAGCGAATTGCTCGCAGCTCCCGGACGTTGATGTGGAGGGAGAGCTCCTGGGGTGACCAGAGACCCTGGGTGTGAAGGTCGCCCAGGTGGGCCCCCCATCCCAGCGCCGAGGCATTCGTGGTCAGTGTCACGGATGGACGAGGAGGGCGGAACGGGACTCCTGCACACACGACCTCTGGGTCCAGCCACCAGCTGAGCGAAGCGAGGGTAGGCTTCGTGACCGTGACTACCCTGTCTATGGAGTCGCGGTGCGGGCAGTATACTGACGCTAGCCAGGATTGAAATGGGCGAAGGCGCAGCCTCACGTAGGCGGTGACAAATGTGCACGATACCATGTGGCCCAGGAGGCGTAGGCAGGACCGAACTGTCGTAGTGGGAAAAGCGTGCAGGTCTCGGATGATGGAGACCATCGTCTGGTGCCGAGTTTGAGGGAGGCAGGTCCTGGCCACCGAGGAGTCGAGGACCGCTCCGATAAATTCCACTCTCTGCGATGGAGTCAGTGAGGACTTCTCGGCATTGACGAGAAGGCCCAGTACCCGAAACAGGGATAGTATCTCGGAAATTTGGTCTGTTACCAGTTGTCGGGATGGTCCGCGAACCAGCCAGTCGTCGAGATACGGGTAGACGTGAACTCGACGACGGCGGAGGTCTGCAGCAACTACCGCCATGCACTTGGTGAAGACCCTTGGCGCGGTGGATAGGCCGAAGGGTAGTACCGCAAACTGGTAGTGCGCACTGTTGACCACGAACCGCAGGTAGCGTCGATGGGGAGGGTAGATCGCGATATGGAAGTACGCGTCCTTCATATCGAGGGCGGCAAACCAGTCTCCCGGATCCAGGGAGGGAATGATGGTCCCCAGGGTTACCATGCGAAATTTGAGCTTGACCATGTACTTGTTGAGCTCCCGGAGGTCCAGTATGGGTCTGAGACCTCCTTTCGCCTTGGGGATGAGGAAATAACGGGAATAGAATCCCCTGCCCCGCCTGTCGTGTGGCACCTCCTCTATGGCACCCAAGCTCAACAGCGTCTCGACCTCTTGTAAGAGGCATTGCTCGTGAGAGGGGTCCCTGAAGAGGGACGGGGAAGGTGGGCAGGAAGGAGGGGGCGAAATAAACTGAAGGCGGTAACCATACTGGATAGTACGAAGTACCCAGCTGTCTGATATTATTTGGGACCACGCCGGGAGGAAGCGGGAAAGGCGGTTGCAAAACAAAGGGGTTGGATCCTGGAAAGAGTCTGGTGGGCCGTCCTCGGGCATCCCATCAAAACTGTTGTTTGGGCCCTTGCGGGGCCTTGGACGACGCCTGGGCCTGGTTGCGCCTGCTGCCGGGAGGCCTACGGCGGTTTAGACCGTTCCGCCGACTATTATAGGGCCTCGACCTGGCCTGGGTAAAAGGCCGGTAGGGTTGTTGCTGCCGGAAAGAGCACCTCTGGGTAGCTGGTGTGTGCATACCCAGAGTGCGGATAGCTATACGACCGTCCTTGAGGGTCTGTATCCTGGAGTCCGTTTTCTCCGAGAACAGACCGTGAGTCTCAAAGGGGAGGTCCTGTAGGGTATACTGCACTTCCAGCGGCAAGGTGGAGGACTGCAGCCAGGAGATGCGCCGCATAGTCACTTCGGAGGCCAAAGTTCTGGCCCCTGAGTCTGCCGAATCCAGAGCAGCCTGGATGGAAGAGCGGGAGGCTTTTCTGCCCTCTTCGACCAGAGCCGAGAACTCTTGTCGGGAAGCCGTCGGGATCAGCTCCGAAAACTTAGTGAGGGACACGAAAATGTCAAAGGTGTAACGAGCTAGGAGGGCCAACTGGTTTGCAATCCGCAGCTGGAGACCCCGCGCCGAATACACCTTCCGGCCCAACAGGTCCATGCGCCTGGCGTCCTTGGACTTTGGGGCCGGGGCTGGCTGTCCGTGCCTCTCACGGTCGTTAACAGACTGCACGACGAGTGAGTCTGGAGCGGGGTGGGTGTACAAATACTCGTACCCTGTGGGGGGGACCGAGTATTTTCGTTCAACGCCCCTTGCAGTAGGAGGGACGGACGCCGGCGACTGCCAGATGGTAGTGGCATTTTTCTGTATTTTCTTAATAAACGGGAGGGCCACCCGCATCGGGGCCTCGGCTCCGATGACGTTGGTCACCGGGTCTTCGTCTTCCGGGACTTCCGCCACCGGGAGGTCAATAGCTTTCGCCACCCTGCGAAGAAGGTCCTGGTGGGCCCGCAGGTCAATCGGGGGAGGGTCCGCCGTAGCGGCACCCGCCACCGCCTCATCCGGTGAGGAAGACGAAG
This sequence comes from Mauremys mutica, assembly GCF_020497125.1. Lineage (NCBI taxonomy): Eukaryota > Metazoa > Chordata > Testudines > Geoemydidae > Mauremys > Mauremys mutica. The sequence continues at coordinate 143,244,248 of NC_059076.1, forward strand.
AAAGAGTCTGTACCACCACATCTGCCGGTGGTTGCTCCGGGGCTTGGGAAGCTGTATCGTGCCCCGGATGCACTGCGGGACCTGACTGCGACAGGGCCTCCCCTGGTGGTGTTGGGGGAGGCCTGCTCACCGTGGCTTCTGGCACCCTGCGCTCAGCACCCACTGGGCGCTGGGGGAAAGGGAGCCCTTGGGGCTCATGGTAGGCCCAGGGGACCCAAAAACCCCACTGCTGTGGTCCAAGGTCCTGGCTCTGGGTGGCAGCCCGGAGATCTGTCCCGCTGCTCGCCTGGGAGGCGACGGATGGCTGACGCGAAGGCCACGGGGGGGCAGAGGCGCTGACGGAGTGCGCCGTGGAAGGAGGCAGCTTGTCCCCGGACGGTGCCGAGGATCGGTGCCGGCCATCACGGTGCCAGGATGGAGATCAGGACCGTCGACTACTTCGATACCGGGAGCCTGACCGCGACCTCGATCGGCGGTGACTAGATCGGTACCGGGAGCCGGACCTCCGACGGTACCGTCGGTCTGGTGACCGGGACCGTGAGCGTCGCCGGGAGTGCGACCGGTACCGCGATACTGAGATCGGTGCCAGGATCGGGATCGGCATGACGGCGACCGTTTCCTGGATCGGGACCGGGTCCGAGATTTGGAGCGCCGTCCATCCCGTCTGTCGGGGGTCAGGGGCCGCATCATTGCCGGCTTGCCCACCGACTGAACAGCCCGCACTGGCGGTGCCGGGGGCCGGAGGCTCGGTGCCTCTGCGAGCTCAATAAGCTCTCTCGCCGTCGCGAATGTCTCAGGCGTGGACGGGAGATGCAGCTCGACCGCGGTCGGCACCGGGGAGCAGGGAGGTACCGGACTCGACGGCTCTTGAGGTGCCGGAGTCACCGGAATCGTGCACAGCTTGTGCACTACCACAGCCGGTGCCGGAGGTGCCTGTGATGGCTGGGTAAGCTGTCCCGAAGTTGGAGGCTTAGGAGTCGAGTGCGCCGTCTTCCGCTTCCTCGGTGGGGAGAGGGAACGGTGCCGGGACTTCGGTGCCGTCTGCGACTCTTTAGCTGCGTCGGTACCGGGGCGGCTCGGTGCCGCTGGTGCGCTGCGCGCCGAGGACGGTTTCGGCGCCGCCGGGGACGGAGCGGGAGGCTGAAGTGCCGACTCCGTAAGGAGCTGTTTGAGGCGAGAGTCTTGCTCCTTTCTCGTGCGCGGCTTAAACGCCGTGCAAATGGGGCACTTATCTGTCCTGTGAGATTCCCCGAGGCAGCGCAGGCAGGAGTCGTGCGGGTCGCCAATGGGCATGTGCCGCTGGCAAGCCGCACAGGGCTTAAACCCCGGTGCCTTGGGCATGAGCCCGCACCGGTTGTGGAAGAAGAGGGGCTAACCCCTCTAATTCCCTTACTATACTATAACTAACTAAACTTATTCAACTAATCTAACAACTAAACTAAATTAACCAACTATATACACTGAAGAGATGGAGAAACGCTAGGGCTGTGGAGGTAAGAGAGCACTCCACTGTTCCTACTGGCCGTCACGGGCGGAAAGAAGGAACTGAGGAGCGGACGGGCCGGCTGGGGTATATAACTAGCGCTATAGCGGCGCCACTCCAGGGGGCGCCCAGCCGGCCCGCCGGAGTTGCTAGGGTGTGAAGGAGTAGGAAGCACAGACTGTCTGTGCGGGGGAGGGGAGAGCCAGAGGTTTAGGTGAGTGTCAGGAATTCAAACTGTGAGCTGAGCTTGGCCTGGGGGAGGGGAGGTGACACCTCTGGCCAGGGGAGACAAAGGAAGGAGGCGGAGGAGAGAGGAGGGGCCGGAGAGGACTGGGAGACGAGAGTGGGCTGGAGAAGAGAGAGGAGCAGGGAGACCGAGCTCTGATCCCCGGGGGGGGGGGCTGTGAGGCCCCCCAAGATGGACCGAACCGGGGGGGGGGGGATCTGGTTATCTGTGCCTGCAAGACCTGTGTTGGACGGTGTTCCTGTCGTCTAAATAAACCTTCTGCTTTACTGGATGGCTGAGAGTTCTGGTGAATCGTAGGGAGCCCGGGGGTGAAGGCCCTGGGTCCCCCACACTCCGTGACAACTGGTGGCAGCGGTGGGATCGGCGGCACCCCGTGGACGGCGCTTCCTGCAGTAAGTGACTGGGGAGCAGGAAAACGAAGGGGCGATTCACTCCTGGGCGAGTGTGACCAGAGAGCAGGACTTTGCAGTAACAGGGTCCCCCGGGGGATCACAGCGAGCGATCCCAGGGGCGGAGGAGTCTGCAGCTCGACCCTGGCAGAGAGGGGGTGACCTCAAAGACTGGCACACGAGGGGTCCCCCTGGAACCCGTGGGGAGCGGCGAGCACCCCGGCCTGCGAGTGGCCAGCAGGAAGATGTATTCCCAGAAGCGCAAGTGTGAGCTGGTGGAGCTGTGCAAGCAGAGGGGGCTGCGCCATGGGAAGCTCACCAAGGCCCAGCTGATTGCCCGGCTGGAGGAGAGAGATCGAGTCAATGAACCGGTCCCTGTCTCTGAGGGAAGCAGCCCGGCAGATGCAGCGCAGGCACCAGTGTCTGTCCCTGCTGGGAGTGGTCAGCCGGCTGCTGAGGGCTCCTCGAGACCTCCCACCCCTAGGCCTAGGGGGAGGGGGAGGAGGAGCCCAGCTACCGAGGGCACCGTGACCCCCCCGGCCGGCAGGGGATCGTCCCGGCGACGCTCGGCCTCCGTGGAACTCAGGCGGCTGGACTTGGAGAGAGAGATCAAACGGATGGAGATGGAGATGGAGGAGCGTAAGGAGCTGAGGGCATATGAGGAAAGACAAAGCCAGCGTGAGCTGGAGGAGAAGGAGAAGCAACGCGGATACGAGGCGAGAGAGAAGGAGGAGCAGCGCAGACATGAGCTGGCCATGGCCCAACTGAACAACAGGGAGGCCCCGGCTGCGGTGAGTGAGGGGGGGCCCAAGCCTACAAAGAGCTTCGATGCGAACTTCCTGGCCCCGCGTAAGGAGGGGGAGGACATAGACACCTTCCTGACGGCCTTTGAGAATGCCTGCGAGCTGCACCAGGTTGACCCTGCAGACAGGATCCGGCGCCTCACCCCCTTACTGGACTCCACCGCCGTGGAGGTGTACAGCCGAATGAGAGGGGCGGAGGCGGGGGACTACAACCTGTTCAAAGAGGCCCTGCTCCGCGAGTTTGGGCTGACCCCGGAGATGTACCGGAAGAGGTTCCGGGGTCAACGTAAGACCCGGGAGGTCACATACCTGCAACTGGTCAACCGGGCGCAGGGGTATGCCCGCAAGTGGACAGCCGGGGCCCAAACTAGAGAGGACCTGCTTGACCTAGTCGTACTGGAGCACCTGTATGCGCAGTGCCCGTCTGACCTGAAGCAGTGGCTGATGGACCGGAAGCCGGAGAACCCGCAGCATGCAGGCCGGCTGGCCGACCAATACATGGACAGTCGGGCGGGGGATGGCAGGGAGGAGTCTCGAAGGAGCAGGTCTGCCTCAACGCAGAGAGAGAGTCACCATGGGACCTCCCAGAAGGAGCCGAGGGAGAGCCCCCACCAAAGGGAAGCATCTGGCGTCAGGTCCAGCCGTCCCCCTCGAGGGGACCCACGAGACATGGGCTGCTATCAGTGTGGCCAGCCGGGCCACGTACGGGCCCAATGCCCCAAGCTCCGGGACAAACTGAGCAGACCAACCCCACACTGGGTCAACTTGGTAGAGACCCAGCCGGATGAGGGGCAGCGGTCGCACGAAAGGGGGGTGGGCCGCGTACCCCCTGCAAAGGAGGGAGGGGGGCCCCGGGTCGACCCCTCCGAGGGGCTGGATGCTCCCAGCCCTGAGTTTGGGGTTTACAGGGTGGGCACGGGACTACCCCTCCGGAGCGAGTGCCTTGTTCCCCTGGAGGTAGACGGGAAGGAGGTCACTGGGTACTGGGACACGGGCGCAGAGGTGACGCTGGCCCGGCCGCAGGTGGTGGGCTCAGATCGGATGGTGCCCAACACCTACCTGAACCTGAGGGGCGTAATCGGGACCCCATTCAAGGTGCCTGTCGCGAGGGTGCACCTAAAGTGGGGGGACAAGGAGGGCCTCAAGGACGTGGGGGTGCACCCACATTTGCCCACGGAGGTGTTAATGGGGGGGGACCTCGAGGACTGGCCAAGTAACACCCAGGGTACCCTGTCCGTGAACCGTAGTCAGGGTCGACGCAGGGCTCTGCACCCTGACCCCGGGGAAAGTACTTTGGCCGAGACACCGGACCCTGACCCGGTAGGGAGGGAACGCCCAGGGACAGGACTCAGAGAGGCTGTGGCCCCAGACCCAGCCGGGGAGAGAGAGCAGATCCCCGTCCCTGCCCCAGCGGCTGAGTACCAGGCCGCGGTGCGGGAAGACCCCTCCTTGCGGAGGATAAGGGACCTGGCCAGCCTTAGGGGGGGACAGACCATGGGACGAGGTGGCCGGAAAAGGTTCCTGTGGGAGAAGGGGCTCCTGTACCGAGAATGGGCTCCCCCAGGGAAGACGGAGTCAGGGGGGATCAGGAGGCAGCTGGTGGTACCCCAGGAGTATCGCCACCAGCTGCTGTGCCGGGCCCATGACATTCCCCCCTCAGGGCACCAGGGAGCCTGGCGTACCCAGCAGCGGCTGCTGCAGAACTATTACTGGCCTGGGGTCTTTGCCCATGTCCGGCAGCACTGCCGCTCCTGTGACCTCTGCCAGAGGGGGAGGAGGGCCCGGGACAGGGGGGAGATGGCTGTAAGGCCCTCGCCCCGCCCCGAGGAGCCTGTCCAGAGGGGGGCCAGGGTCAGAGGGGGGGCTCTGAACCGAGAGAACCCGAATCACAGCCCCCCAGACTGGAACGTGGGGAGAAGGCCCCAGCCCCGTGTGCACCCCAGGGGTACTAGGGTGGGGAAAGGGCGCGGGCGGCATAAGGTTGTAGGTGGGTCCGAACTTCCCCGGGTCACTGGCTGGAGTGACCCCGCTCAGTTCAGTCTCGGAGGGGGGAGAGGTGTGAAGGAGTAGGAAGCACAGACTGTCTGTGCGGGGAGGGGAGAGCCAGAGGTTTAGGTGAGTGTCAGGAATTCAAACTGTGAGCTGAGCTTGGCCTGGGGGAGGGGAGGTGACACCTCTGGCCAGGGGAGACAAAGGAAGGAGGCGGAGGAGAGAGGAGGGGCCGGAGAGGACTGGGAGACGAGAGTGGGCTGGAGAAGAGAGAGGAGCAGGGAGACCGAGCTCTGATCCCCGGGGGGGGGGGGCTGTGAGGCCCCCCAAGATGGACCGAACCGGGGGGGGGGGGATCTGGTTATCTGTGCCTGCAAGACCTGTGTTGGACGGTGTTCCTGTCGTCTAAATAAACCTTCTGCTTTACTGGATGGCTGAGAGTTCTGGTGAATCGTAGGGAGCCCGGGGGTGAAGGCCCTGGGTCCCCCACACTCCGTGACATAGGGTAAAAATGTTCCGGAGAGTCGTGCACGCGCGGCGCGCACACCTAACTGGAATGCATAGGAGCAATCACTTGAAGAAGAATCTGTGACTTCCAAAGACCTCCGTGACTTTGGGTGGCTGGGAGCTGCAGGGTCCCGCCACCTCCTGCAGTAACAGGGAGCTGTGAGGTACCCTCGCCACCGAAGGCAGTGAAGATACGCCACAGCTCTTAGCTGCTGTGGGCAGGGGGGTACCCCACAGCTCCCTGCCTCTGTGGGCGGCAGGGGTACCCCTGCAGCTCACCAATCCCAACACCTCCCTGCCACGGACCCCCGCAGCTCCTCTGCACCACCACGGAAGGGGCTCCCTGCAGCTCCCCCGCCCATGGCAGCAGGGGGATGCCCACAGCTCCAAGCCATGGGTGAAGGGGGAGTCGACAGCTCTGACTACTGGCCACATGTGTGCCCCTTGGAGGACGCTCAACCTGCCCCCTAGCTCCTCTCCTTTTCCCTTATATGCTCACAGTTCTTAACGCAGCAGCCCCTGCTGGCATGCCCCACCGCTCACCACTGAAAACACCTGGGGGGAACCGTCCACCGCCCCATTGCCCTTGTACTGTCTCTTTCCCAAGCCCACTCCACTGCTCCCACTGCCCGGTGGGCATCCTGCTCTTCCATGTCCAGGCCTCCCACATCTGATACTGCAGCTACTTCCTCCTGCTGGCACCAGGGAGCTCTTGGCCATCACTGCTGGGCACTGTGCTGCCTGCTGACGCTGCAGGGGTGCTAGATCCCCTGCTACAGCTCAGCCAGTGGTCAGACTACAGCCTCCATTTCTCTTTCCCGTGATCATCACAACTCCCTCCTGGGTGGGAGAGGGGTCTCTGCTCCTCCCATACGCCACCTGTCACCGGGCAGCTGCCACCTGCGCACTCCCTTCCGGCCAGAGGTCGCTCTGGAGGGGCCTGCCTCAACGCACAAAAGGCTTGTACAAGCCAATAACCGCAGCCCTCCTTAGGGGCTGGGTTATTAAAGTCACAGACATCCATCCATTTCCCACCTTGTCAGGTCACTCCCAGGCCTTTCCTGTCAAATATTGGATGGGTCCTGATCTACACTGGCAGCTTTATAAACTCCAGTTCTTGTAGTCAGTGAATTAATGGTCTGCTCACTCCCCCGTCAGATGTCTGCTGGAGCCCAGAGATACCGCCATCCCCAGCAACCCTCAATGCAGACATGCCCCCCTGCCTCCCGGAGGTCCAGCAGCTCATAAGAATATAAGAACGGCCGTACCGGGTCAGACCAAAGGTCCATCTAGCCCAGTATCTGTCTACCGACAGTTGCCAATGCCAGGTGCCCCAGAGGGAGTGAACCTAACAGGCAATGATCAAGTGATCTCTCTCCTGCCATCCATCTCCATCCTCTGACGAACAGAGGCTAGGGACACCATTCTTACCCATCCTAGCTAATAGCCATTTATGGACTTAGCCACCATGAATTTATCCAGTTCCCTTTTAAACATTGTTATTGTCCTAGCCTTGTGAAGAAGAACTTCCTTTTATTTGTTTTAAACCTGCTGCCTATTAATTTCATTTGGTGACCCCTAGTTCTTGTATTATGGGAATAAGTAAATAACTTTTCCTTATCCACTTTCTCAATATCACTCATGATTTTATATACCTCTATCATATCCCCCCTTAGTCTTCTCTTTTCCGAGCTGAAGAGTCCTAGCCTCTTTAATCTTTCCTCGTATGGGACCCTCTCCAAACCCCTAATCATTTTAGTTGCCCTTTTCTGAACCTTTTCTAGTGCTAGAATATCTTTTTTGAGGTGAGGAGACCACATCTGTACACAGTATTTGAGATGTGGGCGTACCATGGATTTATATAAAGGCAATAATATATTCTCAGTCTTATTCTCTATCCCGTTTTTAATGATTCCTAACATCCTGTTTGCTTTTTTGACCGCCTCTGCACACTGCGTGGACATCTTCAGAGAACTATCCATGATGACTCCAAGATCTTTTTCCTGACTCGTTGTAGCTAAATTAGCCCCCATCATATTGTATGTATAGTTGGGGTTATTTTTTTCCAATGTGCATTACTTTACATTTATCCACATGAAATTTCATTTGCCATTTTGTTGCCCAATCACTTAGTTTTGTGAGATCTTTTTGAAGTTCTTCACAGTCTGCTTTGGTCTTAACTATCTTGAGTAGTTTAGTATCATCTGCAAACTTTGCCACCTCACTGTTTACCCCTTTCTCCAGATCATTTATGAATAAATTGAATAGGATTGGTCCTAGGACTGACCCTTGGGGAACACCACTAGTTACCCCTCTCCATTCTGAGAATTTACCATTAATTCCTACCCTTTGTTCCCTGTCTTTTAACCAGTTCTCAGTCCATGAAAGGACCTTCCCTTTTATCCCATGACAGCTTAATTTATGTAAGAGCCTTCGGTGAGGGACCTTGTCAAAGGCTTTCTGGAAATCTAAGTACACTATGTCCACCGGATCCCCCTTGTCCACATGTTTGTTGACCCCTTCAAAGAACTCTAATAGATTAGTAAGACACGATTTCCCTTTACAGAAACCATGTTGACTATTGCTCAACAGTTTGTTTTTCTATGTGTCTGACAATTTTATTCTTAACTATTGTTTCAACTAATTTGCCTGGTACTGACGTTAGACTTACCGGTCTGTAATTGCCGGGATCACCCCTAGAGCCCTTTTTAAATATTGGCGTTACATTAGCTAACTTCCAGTCATTGGGTACCGAAGCCGATTTAAAGGACAGGTTACAAACCTTGGTTAATAGTTCCGCAACTTCACATTTGAGTTCTTTCAGAACTCTTGGGTGAATGCCATCTGGTCCCGGTGACTTGTTAATGTTGAGTTTATCAATTAATTCCAAAACCTCCTCTAGTGACACTTCAGTCTTTGACAGTTCCTCAGATTTGTCACCTACAAAAGCCAGCTCAGGTTTGGGAATCTCCCTAACATCCTCAGCCGTGAAATCTGAAGCAAAGAATCCATTTAGTTTCTCCGCAATGACTTTATCGTCTTTAAGCGCTCCTTTTGTATTTCGATCGTCAAGGGGCCCCACTGGTTGTTTAGCAGGCTTCCTGCTTCTGATGTACTTTATTACCTTTGGAGTTTTTGGCTAGCCGTTCTTCAAACTCCTCTTTGGCTTTTCTTATTACACTCTTGCTCCCATGTAGCCCCAAACAGCAGCCGCACCCCATTCCCCTGGAGTGCTGAACTGTAATATACTGGGCAGCCAGGAGGTGGCGCTGCGTGTCAGACCTTGTGGGAGCGACCCCGAGCCCTACCTAGAGGTTACGGGGTCCCAGGATGGACCCAGCGGGGTGCAAGGAGCCATGACCAGCCTGTGGCTGCTACAGGGACATGGCACAGGCTGTAGGGAGGGGAGCTCGGGCTCTCCCAGTCTCATCTCCCAGGCCAGGGTCCCCGTGCTGGGGTGTGGCAGGCGGCTCCTCCCTCTCGCAGCTGGGGGGCTGGTGCAGATGCAGCACCCAGGGGTATGCAGAGCTGCTGCCAGCATGCGGGCGCTGGAAAAGAAGCTGGACTGCCTCTGTGCAGGGTGTCAGGCAAGTAGCTCCTGCCGATGTGCCGGTGCATCTCTCTGGCCTGCTAGTGCATGGCTGGTCTTGTAGCTGCAGGCCCAGCCCCGAGCCTCCTGCCCATCGCACCCAGGACCCCAGGCGCCAGTCTCAGCTAGACCCACACCCCTTGTGGGCAGCAGCCCCTCCCCCCCTCCCCCCCGGGGGGAACCGGCTCCCCCCGCCCCCCTCCCGAGGAGAGCCGGCTCCCCCCTCCCCCCACACCACCCCTGAGAGGGGAGCCCGCTCCCCCTGCACCCACACACCACCACCCCCAGAGGGGAGCCCGCTCCCCCCTGCGCCCCCACATAACCATTCAGAGGGGAGCCCCCTTCCCCCTGAACCCCCACACCACCCCTCAGAGGGGGGCCTCCCCCCACACCACTCCCCAGAGGGGGGCCTGCTCCCCCCTCCCCCCACACCACTCCCCAGAGGGGAGCCTGCTCCCCCTGCGCCCCCACACCACCCCTAAGGGGAGCCTGCCCCCTGCCCCCCCACATAACCATCCAGAGTGGAGCCTGCTCCCCCCTCCCCTCCACACCACCCCCCAGAGAGGAGCCCCCTCCCCCCGCACCCCCCCACACACACCCCAGAGGGGAGCCTGCCCCCACACACACCGCCAGAGAGGAGCCCGCTCCCCCTGTGCCCCCACACCATCCCTGAGGGGAGCCTGCCTCCCTGCCCCCCCCATAACCATCCAGAGGGGAGGCCCCTTCACCCTGCACCCCCAAATAACCCCCCAGAGGGGAGTCCCTGCCCCCCCCACCCCCACACCACCCCTGAGGGGAGCCCGCTCCCCCCACCACCCCCACACAACCCCCCAGACGGCAGTCTCCTCCCCCCCCCCCACCCGCATAGAACCCTTGAGGGGAGCCCACTCCCCTGTGCCCCCACACAACCCCCCAGAGGGGAGCCCCCTCCCCCCCGCACCCTCATACAACCCCCCAGAGGGGAGCCCGCTCCCCCGTGCCCCCCCACAACCCCCCAGAGGGGAGCCCGCTCCCCCGTGCCCCCCCACAACCCCCCAGAGGGAAGCCCCCTCCCCCCCACACCCTCATACAACCCCCCAGAGGAGAGCCCCCTCCCCCCGCACCCTCATACAACCCCCCAGAGGGGAGCCCGCTCCCCCGTGCCCCCCACAACCCCCCAGAGAGAAGACAATAGCAAAAAGCAAGGGGAAGGGAAAACCAAATGCAGAGCCGGATGGGGCTACCACCGTCCCAGCCTCCACTGCACCCCTATTCATCCATGGATTCTGGTGCCCAGCCTTGCACGCCAGCCCCTGCTCACCCAGGGCAGTGGCTGCCAACCATCTGTCACACATCGTCCCTTGTGTTACAATGTGGCCGGGTAACACCCTGACTCGTCCGTGGGGGCAGGTGGGGGAAGGCCCCTGGATCACTTGAACTGTGAATGACAAGAACCCTCAGATTTTACATCTCATGAGACAGGCATTTCCAACGGCCAGGGCCAGATTAACTCTGCTGTGGGCCCAGGGCTATTAGATTTTGTGGGGCCCTGTATACAAGTCTGTTTCCTGGGAGGGAGTTTGGTGCAGGAGGGGGCTGGGGCAGGGGATTGGGGTGCAGGAGGGGGCTGCGGCAGGGGGTTGGGGTGCAGGAGCAGGATTCTGACCTGGGGCAGGGGGTTGGGGTGCAGGAGGGGGTGCAGAGTCCGGGAGGGAGTTTGGTGCAGGAGGGGGCTGGGGCAGGGGATTGGGGTGCAGGAGCAGGATTCTGACCTGGGGTAGGGGGTTGGGGTGCAGAGTCTGGGAGGGAGTTTGGTGCAGGAGGGGGCTGGGGCAGGGGGTCGGGGTGCAGGAGCAGGATTCTGACCTGGGGCAGGGGATTGGGGTGCAGGGGGGGTGCAGAGTCCGGGAGGGAGTTTGGTGCAGGAGGGGGCTGGGGCAGGGGATTGGGGTGCAGGAGGGGGTGCAGAGTCCAGGAGGGAGTTTGGTGCAGGAGGGGGCTGGGGCAGGAGATTGGGGTGCAGGAGCAGGATTCTGACCTGGGGTAGGGGGTTGGGGTGCAGAGTCTGGGAGGGAGTTTGGTGCAGGAGGGGGCTGGGGCAGGGGATTGGGGTGCAGGGGGGGTGCAGAGTCCGGGAGGGAGTTTGGTGCAGGAGGGGGCTGGGGCAGGGGATTGGGGGGCAGGGGGGGTGCAGAGTCCGGGAGGGAGTTTGGTGCAGGAGGGGGCTGGGGCAGGGGGTTGGGGTGCAGGAGGGGGTGCAGAGTCCGGGAGGGAGTTTGGTGCAGGAGGGGGCTGGGGCAGGGGGTTGGGGTGCAGGAGGGGCTGCGAGGTACTGGATCTATTCGGGAGACACGTACCACAGGTGGCTCCCCAGCTGGTGGCGCAGCAGGGCTCAGGGCTCAGGGCTCCAGGAAGTGGCTGGCTGCGGGCACGTCTCTGTGCGCCCCTGGGGGGAGGGGGACAGCGTGTCTCCGTGCACTACCCACAAGTGTTGCAGGGACAGTGCTGGGGGTGGGGGCAGTGTGCAGAACCCCCTCGCCAGGGGCCGCAGAGATGTTCCAGCAGCTGGCTGCCGCATGGGGCTATGGCAGGCAGCCTGGGCGCCCCACAGATCACTGCCTGTGATTTATTTTTGTGGGGACCCCCTTGAGCCGGGGCTCCGGGCTGCAGCCCCTAAAGCCCCTGCCTTAATCCGGCCCTGCCAGCGGCACCTGCCCCTAGCACCGCCGTGGGGCCAGTACTGACTGCCTGGGGCAGCGCCCCCTACTGAGCCTCCACCCCGCTCCCTGCAGCACAGCGCCCCCTAGTGCCGCACTGGGGCCAGCACTGACTGCCTGGGGCAGTGCCCCCTACTGAGCCTGCTCCCTGCAGCACAGCACCCCCTAGTGCCGCACTGGGGCCAGCACTGACTGCCTGGGGCAGTGCCCCCTACTGAGCCTGCTCCCTGCAGCACAGCACCCCCTAGTGCCGCACTGGGGCATTGGGGCCAGCACTGACTGCCTGGGGCAGTGCCCCCTACTGAGCCTCCACCCCGCTCCCTGCAGCACAGCACCCCCTAGTGCCGCACTGGGGCCAGCACTGATTGCCTGGGGCAGCGCCCCCCCTCCTCTCCCTTAATGTCCTTTGCGGATCATTTGTTGGATTTACTAGTGAGTAACACCATTCGGTGTGACAAGAACATACCACCACCAGCAGGGCACCAGCTGCCTGCACCATGCACACACGTCCAGCTGCCTGACACACTTACCTGGCATCTGAGTGCCTCACGACACCTAATGCATTTACCTTCCCGGGCCCCTGGCAGGCAGGGCAGTGCTACAGCCTCACTGAACGCATGGGGAGTGAGACTCAGGGACTGGTTCTATCTCTACAACCACCAACCCCCCCCCCAAATCATGAGATTTTGGGGCCCAGCAGTCCCACATCACCCCACCACAATTCTGCATCCCCCCTTCTTCCCCAGCCCCCTCCTGCTCCTCCTGCAGATGTGGAGAGCTGATAATACTGCTTGCCCAAGCCATACAGCAGTCTGGGCAGGGCACGAACTGACCCCACGGGGAGTGCCTAGCACCTGGCCCATGCACCAGACGGAGCTGGCAGCTCCCCGCACGTGCACGCATACACTATACTCAGCAGAGCACTGTCACGCCCGCATGTGCGCACACACACACGATATGTACAGATGGCAGTGTCTGCATACACATGTGCACACAGGCACTATACACAGCGCTGGCAGCACTCTGCATGCACACACATGCACACAGGCACTATATACAGAGCTGGCACACGCATGCACACACACTATACACAGACTTTGCAGTGTTGCTATCCCCAGCTGTGTTCAGAACTTTGCCAAAAGGTCGCTGCTTGGGCTGGAATTCTCCGTGTGGGGGGACCTGCCCTTTTTTAAGTTAAAAGTTTCAGCAAATGCAGTTCAGCCACTCCAGATAACACGGTTAGGAGAAAATGCTGTTTTGCTGATGTTAAAACACCCATAATCCATTTAAGTGAAGTTCTAGCACCTCCATGCTTTGGCTCAAGGCTTGATATTTGGCCAAGGGGGTCTCCCAATCTCAGGGATCTGCTCACACTCGGTGCAGACTGTTAATGTTTGGCAGCTGAATATTTGTCTGTTGCTCTTCCTGATCTCAAGGGGCTCAAGTGGATACGTTGTTTAAACAACTGCAAACAAAGAATGACTCTTAATGGAATGATGTCAGATGGGAAGGAGGTCTCAAGTGGGGCTCCAGAGATCTGTTCTGGGCACGGTGCGCTGGCGTCAGTGCTGGCGCTGGTTCTGCCGCTGGTTGCTCTTCCAGTTCCGGTCCTGGAACTGGATGTACTATGGCTGCTGTAGTTGTTGGCATGGGATCCGGTTCCACCTCTGTCTGGGTCTCTGGTAACACAGACGGGGTCCTGGTGGATGGCTCAGGAACAGGGATGGGAGTGGAAGCTTGTTTGGCCTGACTGCGGGTGACCACTCCCCCCCTCTTGGCCAGCTGCACATGGTTGGCCAAGTCTTCCCCCAGTAGCATGGGGATGGAATAATTGTCATAGACAGCAAAAGTCCACTTTCCTGACCAGTCCTTGTACTGGTCTTCAGGGATGCTGTACCCATGGCAGGTCCTTTTAAAAATGTTCAAGAAGGCCTCAGTGTCCTCACCTGCCATGTAGGTGGGAAATTTCTTGGGATGGGGAACAGTGCCTGGAGAAGGATTGTTAGGGTTGGCTGGAACATGTGGGTTAGCTCTTGCTAATTCCAGGTCTTTGTCTTTTAACTCCATTTGTTTTTTGTGCTCAGCCTCTTTGGCTGCCTCTTTGGCTTTGTGGTCAGCTTCTTGTTTCTCCAGCTCCCTCTTGTGGTTAGCCTCTCTGGCTTGTTGCTTCTCCATGTCTTTGTGCTTTCTGGTGCTGGCCACACCCCTCTGCAGTGAGTGAATTGGGTTGCTTGCTTCCCAATCCCTACCCTGTCTACTTGTGACTGAATAGAAAGAAACAAAACCTTTTCATTTGCAAATGTGGTGCTGTTTGTTTGCTGGCTCACAAGAAACTAGAAAATCTGGTTTGATAACTTGTCTCTTGCAAACTGCTAAGTACCCTCTCAGTAGGTGTCCCTTCTAACAAAAGCCTTGTTAGAAAACCTAATTCCCTCCAGCCAACCTTGCTGAAGATTTCTTCTAACCCTGAAAAACTGCTTTAAAACTCCCTTTTCCTCAAGCTGCCTGTCCAAGCAACCAGAAAGAAAAACTGCTTCCAACAAAGCCTGCTGGAAAACTTAATTCCCTCCAGCCAACCTTGCTGAAGATTCCTTCTAACAATACCAGTTAGAAAATCTGTGTCTGTTTGCCTTTGGGGTATTTCTCCCTCCTAACCTGCAGTCCTGCTTTAGGAGAAGAGAATAGCAATGGCTGTCTGGTTCAGAAAAATCCCACCGCTGCCACCATGTCATAGGTCTCACCCCCACTTAGAGCTGTTGGGTTCCAATATGGGGACCTGCATGAAATTTATCCCTAAACTAAAATTCTAGTTTAGATCTAGTAAAAGCTGCCACCACCCAATCAGGAACGTGGATTGGGACACAGTCCTTCCCCAAAATCCTTGGGAATCCCAAGAGCCCCAAATCCATGGAGTTCTTACACCCAGGAGAAATAATCCATTCCCCCCTGCTTCCTCCCCCCTCCCTTTTCCTAGGAGAGACACCGGGATCTAACTACAGAGGGATACCTCCCCCTCCTCTTTCCCTGAGAATCCACCCAAGGAAAGACCAACCAAGTCCTTAATAGAAAAGAATTTATTAAAGAATAAAAAAGAAAGTCTCTGTCTCTGTATTACCAGGATGTAAAAATACAGGGTCTAAACTTATCCATCTCTGGAGAGAATCCCCCCTCCTTTCTTTTTCAGTAAAAGCAAAGTAACAGCAAACAGGAATAAAGAATTTCCTTCAGCAAACACACAATTGCAAATGTAGAAATCAAATTATAAGACTAATCCGCCTTTCTAATTAATACTCACTATTGAATAGTAGGAACTACTCCAGGAGAACTTGGAGACATGTCTGGCCTCTCTTAGATCCAAAAAGAGAACTCTCTAACAAAGAACACAGACAAAGGCTTCCCTCCACAGAGATTTGAAATTATCTTGTCTCTGATTGGTCCTCTGGTCAGGTGGTCATCAGGTACTGCATGTTAACCCTTTACAGGTAAAAGAGACCTTAACCCTTAACTATCTGTTTATGACAGTGTTATTTTACATTATAGCATGGGAGGGGACGGGCACTGGTTAGGCCTCAGCTGGAGGACTGTGTCCAGTTTTGGTCACTAACATATAGAAAGGATGTAGAGAAACTGGACGGGCTCCAGAGGCAAGCGACAAAGATGAGCAAAGGGATTGAATGAGCAAAGGCTGAAGGAAGTGCGTATGTTTAGTTTGGAAAAGAGGAGATTAAGGGGGGACATGAATACTTGGAAGGCTGCCATAAAAAAGATGGAGAAAAGTTGTTCTCTCTTGCCACAGAGGGCAGGACAAGAGGTGATGGGGTCAAACTACAGCACAGCAGATTGAGATTAAATCTCAGGAAAAACTTCCTCACTGTAAGAACAGTAGACAATTGAACAGGCTGCCTAAGGAAGTCGTGGAAGCTCCTTTGCTGGAGGTTTTCCAAAGGAGGCTTGATAGCCACCTGCCTGGGATGGTTTAGACCAGGGGTCAGCAACCTATGGCATGCGTGCCAAAGGTGGCACGCGAGCTGATTTTCAGTGGCACTCTGCTGCCAGCCTGGGGTCCCAGCTGCCGGCCCCACTCAGCCCGCTGCTGGCCTGAGGTCTCTGCTCCTGGCCTTGGCCTAGTGCTCTGCAGCCGCCCCCAGCTGTAGCCCACTGGCCCCAGCCTGGGGCAGTGAGAGGTGCAGATAGGGGCAAGAGGGGGCACAGCTCAGCACCCCCACCTTAAAAATTGTTCCAGCACCACTGGGATATTTTTAGGTCCTGATTTGCTGCTTATACCACGCCACATGGAATAGCGCACTGGGTTTGACATTGTGCGTGCCGTCCGTTGCGATCCTTTTTCCTGCTGTGAGTTGAGGGGAACATTTGACAAAATGTCAGCTCCTAAGAAAGCAAAGTTAGATGTCAGTTCATTTCAGCCTTCTTGGACAGACACATTTGGATTTATTCAAAAGAAGAACCGTGCTGTTTGTGCTTTCTGTTGCGAAAGTGTTGTTTGTCGCACATCAGGTGTTCGATGACATTTTGAAACGAAGCACGAGAAAACCTTTCTTGACAAAGCAGACAAGACTGAATCGATCAAAAAGCAGAAGCAGGATATGAGAAGCAAAGCAGTGTTTTTAAATGCTTAAGTGTAAATAAAAATCAAGCTATAGAAGGAAGTTACAAGATTGCACAGTGCACTGCAGAAAGCGGAAAAGCTGTTTACAGATGGGGAATATATAAAAGAAGTTTTTCTCAGTAGGTTTCTCAGAGGTTTTGTTCCATGATTTGCCAAATAAAGTTACGATCGTATCTAGAATAAAAGAACTGCCTGTCTCTGCCAGAACAGTTGAGAGACGCATAAGCGAAATGGCAGAAAACATTTAACGAAAGGTAGACGACTGCATTAAAAGACACAGCAGTGTTTAGCATTGCAGTTGTTGGGAGTGTAGATATAAACAACGTTCCGCATTTGGCAGTTGTTGCAAGATATTGTGCTTCCAATGAAATCCAAGAGGAACTTTGTTGCCTAAAACCCCTTCATGGCATAGGATGACCAGACAGCAAATGTGAAAAATCGGGACTGGGGGGAGGAGGGGAATAGGAGCCTATATAAGAAAAAGACCCAAAAATCGGGACTGTCTCTATAAAATTGGGACATCAGGTCACCCTAGCATGGCACAACAAAGGGGAAAAATATAGTGGGAAGTTTTGTAAACCATTTTGAAGAATGAGGAGTTGACATCAGAAAAATATTTTGTGTGACAACAGATGGTGCTCCTGCCCTGGTCGGAAAACAGAAGGGATTTGTAAAGTTACTTGAGGATCAAATTGGCCACCCAACAGTCAAATTTCACTGTATCATCCATCAAGAAAACCTGTTTGCTAAAATTTCTAATTCAGAGCTTAATAATGTCATGAATACAGTGGTGTGAATTGTGAATTTCCTTGTTGCTCGATCTGCTTTGACTCACAGTTTCAAGCACTGCTAGAAGAGATGGACAGTGCTAATAATGACATCCCACTTCACAGCAACATTTGGTGGCTAAGTCGTGGCAAGGTTTTGGTGCACTTTGTAAACTGTTTTGATGTAATCAAGGCCTTTTTGTCGGAAAAAGCACAAAACTACCCCGTCTGTCTGTCTCCAGGGTGCAGGGCAAACAACCTCTGTCTCCAGGGTGCAGGGCAAACAGTTCTGGATCTTTATGAAGCCTGGAAAGCATTTGTTGTAAAACTTGCAGTTTTTTCTCGGAATATTCGAACTTCGACTTTCCGCTACTTCCAACACATAAAAGAGCTATCGACACATTGCACTGTCAGTGTCAATGAGATTGGAATGTACATGCAAGAATTGGAATCAGAATTTTCTGACAGATGTCAAGATTTCCAGTGATTTAGCCCAATGCTTTCTTTTCTAATTAACCCTGAAAAGTTCAATGAAAGCGACTTGGATTTGGCTCTATTTCAGTGGATGAGTGTTGAAGATTTCAAAATGCAGCTCATTCAGTTAAAAAGCTCAGAATTGTGGGCATCAAAGTTTGGAGATCTGTGGAGTGCCCTTGAAGGTACTGAAAGAGATCATGGGGCCTCTATTCTGACCTGCTGGACATCCTTGCCAGTGAAATTTAACTGTTTGAAGAAAATTGCATTTGCAATACTTTCAGCTTTTGGATCCACATACATAAGAACATAAGAACGGCCGTACCGGGTCAGACCAAAGGTCCATCCAGCCCAGTGTCTGTCTACGGACAATGGCCAATGCCAGGTGCCCCAGAGGGAGTGAACCTAACAGGCAATGATCAAGTGATCTCTCTCCTGCCATCTATCTCCACCCTCTGACAAACAGAGGCTAGGGACACCATTCCTTACCCATCCTGGCTAATAGCCATTAATGGACGTAACCTCCATGAATTGATCTAATTCTCTTTTAAACCCTGATATAGTCCTAGCCTTCACAACCTCCTCAGGTAAGGAGTTCCACAAGTTGACTGTGCACTGCGTGAAGAAGAACTTCCTTTTATTTGTTTTAAACCTGCTGCTTATTAATTTCATTTGGTGACTCCTAGTTCTTGTATTATGGGAATAAGTAAATAACTTTTCCTTATCCACTTTCTCCACATCACTTATGATTTTATATACCTCTATCATATCTACCCTTAGTCTCCTCTTTTCCAAGCTGAAGAGTCCTAGCCTCTTTAATCTCTCCTCATATGGGACCCTCTCCAAACTCCTACTCATTTTAGTTGCCCTTTTCTGAACCTTTTTTTAGTGCCAGTATATCTTTTTTGAGGTGAGGAGACTACATCTGTACACAGTATTTGAGATGTGGGCGTACCATCGATTTATATAAGGGCAATAATAATGAACAGGTATTTTCACACATGAAATCTGTCTGTCCCTCTCGGAGCTGGTTAACAAGTGATCACTCAGAAGCCTGTGTGCAGCTTAAAGTATCCAAATACGTGCCAGCCATTGGAAAACTCAGCAAGGAAAAGCAAGGGTAAGGATCACACTAAACTGATAAGATCTGCATTTTAATTTAATTTTAAATGAAGCTTTTTAAACATTTTAAAAATCTTATTTACTTTACGTTTGTCAGAGGGTGGTGATGGACGGCAGGGTGCATTAGTCGATCATAAGAGATGGATGGCAGGAGAGAGATCACTTGATCATTGCCTGTTAGGTTCATTCCCTCTGGGGCACCTGGCATTGGCCACTGCCAGCAGACAGGATACTGGGCTTGATGGACCTTTGGTCTGACCCAGTCTGGCCATTCTTATGTTCTTTACATACAACAATAGTTTAGTTATATAATATAGACTTATAGAGAGAGACCTTCTAAAAACATTAAAATGTATTACTGGCACGCGAAACCTTAAATTACAGTGAATAAATGAAGACTTGGCACACCACTTCTGAAAGGTTGCTGAGCCCTGGTTTAGACACAACAAATCCTGCATCTCGGCAGGGGGTTCGACTAGATGAACCCTGCTGTCCCTTCTAGCCCTATGGTTCTGTGAGGACCAAGGACAGGGTAGGCCCAGTACTCAAAGAGGAGGGAAAGACAATAGCAGAAAATGCAGCAATGACTGAAGAGTTAAATGCCTTTTGCATTGAGATGATTTATTGATCAGTGGCTCCTGCTGCCGGTTCTCTTGGGTTTTGCCAGGTTGCCCAGTTCTCCCGTTGGTTTGGTTTTGTGATGGGGTGGCTGCTCGTTCTCAGGAGCAGGAGGAGTGGACACAGCTACGGCTTCAGAAAACCATACTCCTCCGGTAGTGGTAAGAGCGTCTGCCTGGGGAGAGACGAGAGAAGGGGATGAGTGCAGGCCAGCCCGAATACTCCTGGGCAGAACCCTGCTCCAGGGGCTCTTGTTCAGCACCTGCAACATACACGCCTTTCCCCAGTTCATTTGCAGTAACTTCAAACAGGAACTTCACCTCTCCTCGTGCGTCTCCTTCTCCTTCTCCTGGGTCTCCTCCTCCTGCTAGGCCTGGCTCTTCTCCGAGGCCGCCTTCGCCTGCATGAGCTGATGTCGCGTATGTATCTGGACATTGTCCCTTTTCAGGCTCAGTGGCAGGTAGAGCCACTGGGTTGAACCCGTCGGCCTGTTACATTAGATGATGATCTGACCGAGCTGGGGAGGTGAATCACAGCTGGTCTGTTGTTAGAGAGACTGACAAGCAGGACTCCTTGTGCATCACAATGGGTTTGAATTAGCATCTTCCATATATGGCAATGACCATACATGGACATGAAACTAACCTTAACAGTCACCAGGTCTCAGTGCTCAGGCCTAAACTTTTAAAAGTATCTGTAATGTTGGGTGTCTCCAGGCTCTGATTTCAACTGGAGAGCGAAGTGCCAAGCACTTCTGCGAATCAGTTCTTAGGAGACTAAAGTTGGACACCCCAAAATTAGAGGCCACTTTGGGGCCCTCATATTTAACCAGTAAGCTCTGACCCCAGCTTCCTGACCCCAGGCTTAGGCGGGCTGTAGGATCTGCTGTGCAGGGGCTGTGGGTAGGGAGTGTTCCCCTTGCGGAGGCAGAGTCAGAGCAGGGAATCATAGAATCATAGAATAGGGTTGGAAGGGACCTCAGGAGGTATCTAGTCCAACCCCCTGCTCAAAGCAGGACCAAACCCAACTAAATCATCCCAGCCAGGGCTTTGTCAAGCCTGACCTTAAAAACCTCTAAGGAAGGAGATTCCACTACCTCCCTAGGGAGCCCATTCCAGTGCTTCACCACCCTCCTAGTGAAATAGTTTTTCCTAATATCCAACCTAGACCTTCCCCACTGCAACTTGAGACCATTTCCCCTTGTTCTGTCATCTGGTACTATTGAGAACAGCTGAGCTCCATCCCTTTTTGGAACCCCTCTTCAGGTAGGTGAAGGCTGCTATCAAATCCCCCCTCACTCTTCTGCAGACTAAATAAGCCTAGTTCCCTCAGCCTCTCCTCGTATGTCATGTGCCCCAGCCCCCTAATAATTTTCGTTGACCTCCGCTGTACTCTCTCCAACTTGTCCACATCCCTTCTGTAGTGGGGGGCCCAAAACTGGACACAGTGCTCCAAATGTGGCCTCACAAGTGCTGAATAGAGGGGAATAATCACTTCCCTCGATCTGCTGGCAATGCTCCTTCTAATACAGCCCAATATGCCATTGGCCTTCTTGGCAACAAGGCCACACTGCTGACTCATATCCAACTTCTCATCTACTGTAATCCCCAGGTCCTTTCCTGCAGAACTGCCGCTTAGCCAGTTGGACCCCAGCCTGTAGCAGTGCCTGGGATTCTTCCTTCCTAACTGAAGGACTCTGCACTTGTCCTTGTTGAACCTCATCATATTTCTTTTGGCTCAATCCTCCAATTTGTCTAGGTCCCTCTGTATCCTATCCCTACCCTCCAGCGTATCTACCTCTCCCCCTTGTGATGGTACCTCCCATAAGGCTTTATGGAAATATGCATATGAATGTATATATATAACATGACTAGAATGTGATTTATACTACATATGCCATGTAACATATCTCTGTAAAGATTATGATCTATTGAATCTATTATTCCTATTTGTAGGCATGTATCATTTTTGTATTTGAAGGTATGATTATTGGCCGCTTACTTGTTTGATTCTAAGTAGGCTGTAGTGAAGCAGTTGGTTGGGTTCCTGAGAAAAGACTATTCTCAGTACGTGCCCCATCAAGAAACACTTAAACCAACAATGAACTTGGAGACACCAATCCACATCTGGGCTTTCCCAGGAGTGTGACCTGGCTGGTAAGGAACTCAGTCATGCATGGACATGTGACTTGCCCAGGTGACTCCAAAATTCCATCGTGGAGCTGGACTTTGCATAGGAGAGCGGAGGGGGTCCCCACCCACAAGAGAAAGTCTATTTAAGCCCAGGGAAGACCCCTCCATTTTGTCTTCAGCTGGCTAAAGAGAGAGCCTCTCCATCCCCGAAGATACCAGAAAGAAACTGGAACAAAGGACAGTGACTGCAAGAGGGGGTGAGTGATTGCTGGACCCAGGCTAAAAGGAGATTAGTCTGTAAAAGGGAGCATTCTGGAACTGGTGAGGATCTTATCTGTATTTAGTTTGATTAGACATAGATTTGCATGTTTTAGGTTATTTTGCTTGCTGACTTACTTTGTTCTGTCTGTTACTACTTGGAACCACTTCAATCCTACTTTCTGTATTTAATAAAATCACTTTTTACTTATTCATTAACTCAAAGTATGTATTAATACCTGGGGAGGCAAACAACTGTGCATCTCTCTCTATCAGTGTTATAGAGGGTGAACAATTTATGAGTTTACCCTGCATAAGCTTTATACAGAGTAAAACGGATTTATTTGGGTTTAGACCCCTTGGGAGTTGGGCATCTGAGTGCTAAAGACAAGCACACTTCTGTGAGCTGCTTTCAGGTAAACCTGCAGCTTTGGCGCAGGTAATTCAGACCCTGGGTCTGTGCTGGAGCAGATGAGAGTGTCTGGCTCAGCAAGACAGGGTGCTGGGGTCCTGAGCTGGCAGGGAAAGCAGGGGCAGAAGTAGTCTTGGCACATCGGGTGGCAGCTCCCAAGGGGGGGTTCTGTGATCCAACCCGTCACACCCCCATCTTAGTATCATCTGCAAACTTGCTGAGGGTGCAGTCCACGCCATCCTCCAGATCATTAATGAAGATATTGAATAAAACTGGCCCCAGGACCGACCCTTGGGGCACTCC